>NC_138298.1:12647500-13015000 GCF_965601325.2 Salmo salar
ATCCCAAATGGACTTCCTATTCCCTATATAGTGCACTACTTTTGACCAGAGCCCTGATCATCATTAAACATCCTCATATTGGAATAGGTGCCATTTGGGACAGAGCCGATGTGAATCACCTAGTCTCCACAGGGGGGTATAGTATGAATCACAGGTTGGATCAAGCTACAGACAGCAGGTGCAGTTCCTTGTTCTATGAACCCTTTAATAAGTTGGGCAGATCAGGCATCTTCTCAGAAGATGATCCTCCATGAACTCTCAAAGGATCCTTATCTTTCCCTGGTCACTTTTGAGTAGAGTAGCAGACCCACTGAGTTTGAGTGGTGGGAACAAAGTGAGAGCTAGGCACCTGCTGCAAAGAGGAGCTTCATGGCAAATCTAAAGTCTTTGACAGCACTAGGCCTTAGTGAATAAAATATGGATTATGGCACTTCCTGTATGAGCCTCAACTTTGCCAAAAAGACCATCTACTAGAACAATGAAGACCAATATGTCAACATACTCTAGGTTAAAGGCCTACTAATGAATTAGAAAAACAGACCGCCCTGCCACTTGGTTTGATATTAAGATGGAAATGTTATTTTTGGGAGAGGGGCTTAGTTCAGCCAGTAGTGAGACAGTACCACTTTGCTGAGGTGAAAACATTTACATTACATTACATTTAAGTCATTTAGCAGACGCTCTTATCCAGAGCGACTTACAAATTGGTGCATTCACCTTATGATATCCAGTGGAACAACCACTTTACAATAGTGCATCTAAATCTTTTAAGGGGGGGGGGGGGTTAGAAGGATTACTTTATCCTATCCTAGGTATTCCTTAAAGAGGTGGGGTTTCAGGTGTCTCGGGAAGGTGGTGATTGACTCCGCTGTCCTGGCGTCGTGAGGGAGCTTGTTCCACCATTGGGGTGCCAGAGCAGCGAACAGTTTTGACTGGGCTGAGCGGGAACTGTGCTTCCTCAGAGGTAGGGGGGCCAGCAGGCCAGAGGTGGATGAACGTGGATGAAAAGGTATGTTTTTGTCTAACCTTAGGAAAATATATACATGTAAAAAGTTATTCAACCTTGAGCTGAATAAATATTTACAAACGATTGCATTAAATTGTACCCGTAGTTGCATTCTAATACCTATTTGTGCAGTATCAACTGCTAAAAATGAATTTCTATGGCAACCCATTCCTGAGAATGTCAGTGTCAGAATCCTCACAATTTCATACACACACAACAGAATGATGCACACGCATATACACTCCACACTGGGAGACGTTCCAAGGAGTGCACTCATCACCAGGTGGTTGGGACATCATTGCACAGCGGGAGAGCCATTCCCCAGCCATCATTAAACATTCTACAATGGAGAAGTGTTGAAAAACAACTCCCTAGGTCCCATGCACCGTTTAGAAAGAAGGGTCTAATGATTAGACGATAATGAGACATGGCACGTACATAACATTCATGTAACTTTCCTTTCCTTTTTGTAATGGCATGGGAATAGCATCTCGTGTACTTGTACATCAAGCTGCCTCATGCTACAGAAACACATGTATTGTAATGTTACATAATGTAAAAAAATATATATATAAATAAAAAAAGTAGAATGTGGGGGACGAAGTCATCGATGCGCTTATTGATGAAGAGGTGGTGTAATAAACTAAACTAAATATTATCCCGTCCCCAAATAAGTGATTAAGAACACACTATTTTGCAAAGGTCCACAGTAGCCTCAGCAGCACTCTGTAGGGTAGCACCATGGTGTAGCTGGAGGACAGCTAGCTTTGGTCTTCCTCTGAGTACATTAACTTCAATACAAATCCTAGGAGGCTCATGATTCTCACAATAATTATGAAAACTTCCGGAGGAAGTCCTCCAACCTACCAGAGCTCTTGCAGCATGAACTGACATGTTGTCCAACCAATCAAAGGATCAGAGAATGAATCTAGTAATGAAAGCGTAAGCTACAGCTAGCTAGCACTGCAGTGCATAATATGTGGTGAGTAGTTGACTCAAGGAGAAAGAAAATAGTTGAACAGTTTTGAACAAATTACATTTCTTCCTAAATGAAGGAGAAGAGAGAAAGTATTTTTTCCACTTTCCGTTTCATTTACTTAGCTAGTAAATGCAGCTAGCTAGTTTAGCCTACTGAAACACCCTGCTCAAACAAATCAAATCAAATGTATTTATATAGCCCTTCTTACATCAGCTGATATCTCAAAGTGCTGTACAGAAACCCAGCCTAAACCCCCAAACAGCAAGCAATGCAGGTGTAGAAGCACAGTGGCTAGGAAAAACTCCCTACAAAGGCCAAAACCTAGGAAGAAACCTAGAGAGGAACCAGGCTATGAGGGGTGGCCAGTCCTCTTCTGGCTGTGCCGGGTGGAGATTATAACAGCACATGGCCAAGATGTTCAAATGTTCATAAATGACCAGCATGGTCAAATAATAATATTCACAGTTGTCGAGGGTGTAACAAGTCAGCACCTCAAGAGTAAATGTCAGTTGGCTTTTCATAGCCAATCATTGAGAGTATCTCTACCGCGCCTGCTGTCTCTAGAGAGTTGAAAACAGCAGGTCTGGGACAGGTAGCACGTCCGGGTTCCATAGCCGCAGGCAGAACAGTTGAAACTGGAGCAGCAGCACGGCCAGGTGGACAGCAAGGAGTCATCATGTCAGGTAGCCCTGAGGCATGGTCCTAGGGCTCAGGTCCTGAGAGAGAGAGAGAGAGAGAGAGAGAGAGAGAGGCTGAGACAGGAGGGGTGGATGCCATGTTAGCTTACTGGCTATGACTATCTAACAGAACACTGGAACTCTTCCAAGTCAAGGTAAGCTTTTGGTTTAACTAATTTATTGCCACCGTGGCCTGCCAGTGTAACTGCTTACTGACTGTACACTAACGTTACTGCATGATTGTAGCAGGTTGACTAACACATTAGTTCTATTAGCTATGTTGACTAGGACTTTACTTTAGCTAATGTGGAGACAATGATGTAGGCTGTGCATAGCGGTTTGGCTTGTTTTTTTCACCTGGTCACATACAGCTGATGTGTTGTGCATTGAAGTCCACAAGCAAATGGAAGAGGTGAAAGGAGGAGAGAGCATAACATAATTGTGAAAAGGTATACAATGTGGCTGCTATGAAACAACTGTTTACGCGGGATCAGGGGTGTATTCGTTCCGCCTATTCTGTTAAACAAAAAAACGTTCTTAATCAGAAGCAAACGGAAGAAAACATACCTGAATTTGTCCAACAGAAACTCTCATTTGCAACTGTTGGACTAATGATTACACCCACTATAAACTAGATGCAGGCAAGAGTGTGCAAGGCGGTATATGCTGTAATAGAAATAAGGCCATGTTCATAAAAAAACATGTCCTCCCTCATCTGAAAAGGCACTGACCGCCACTGGACTGCACTTACGGTTGTCAGTGTCCAAATACATCATAGGCCTACAATCTTTTACTAGTGTAGGAAAAGGAAACAAATGCATTTCAAACCACCAATTATAGGTGCATAAGTGCTAGATTATTCTCTTTTAAACGGTGCTGAACATTTGTTCCAGCAAGGTGTCACAGACAAGAAAAACAATAGCTTGTTCTCTGAGGAAGTCTTGCTCTGTAGTCAACACCAACACCCGAGCAAGGGTGAAAATCTTTTCCCCATCGCAACAAGAAATAATCTTAAACTGACTTGAAAAATGATAGCCGAGCTTCCCTAGTATTTTCCATACACCACTCTTTTTCCCCATTCCCAGAGCCAGCGGTTCAATTAAAACAATACCAGCTCATGCAAATTGCATATTGTCAAGGCCTCTGTTTTAACTCACATTCTCTTGGGGTGGCAGGGTAGCCTAGTGGTTAGAGCATTGGGTCAGCAACTGAAAGGTTGCAAGATCAAATCCCTGAGCTGACAAGGTAAAAATCTGTTGTTCTGCCCCTGAACAAGTCAGTTAACCCACTGTTCCTAGGCAGTCATTGAAAATAAGAATTTGTTCTTAACTGACTTGCCTAGTTAAATTTAAAAAAATACACCTCCCTTGCATTACCCTTCTCAACCCCCCTTGGCCTCTACCTCTCTCATATATATTCATGGAGCGTGTGACAATCATACCTTGTTGTAGAGTCAATAAAGCAATTTAGAGTAATCTCTGCCACTTTGGGTCATACATACAGAGGGGACATAGAGCAATCAGATAAACATAGTCTGGTAATTGCATGGCACCTCTACCTCTGCTGTTACTGTTATGTTTGAGTGGCAAACCGTCAGAGTTAACCACCCACCTTGTATCCCGTCAACATTCTCCTCATTTTACAAGATGCCCTGGAATACACTCCGGGAATTTAGCTAAATACCGCCAGCCTGCGGCTCTCGGAACAGTAGGAGAGAAAGCGAATCAGACCGGTTTTAATAGCTGAGGCATTTAATGAACAAGCTGGGACCTCATTGGAATGCAAGGCACTTTCTGGCACATTCCGACTGCGTATTCCTTGCATACATTACTCATTAGGTGTAGTATTGTGTGTGGAGAGCACTTGCGAGGGCAATCCACCGAGTTCATTAGGGGTCGTCTGCCTGAAGGAATTTTTTTGGGGGGGGATTATACATTTTCATAAATATTGCCGCTCAGTGCGTGTCTCTCCGATGGAGTCGAAGATGTGCACTCGACAGGTAATGAGGTCCTTGCCTCGGGGTTGGTCCGTGGGTGGGTCTCAATCACGATGACTGTATTCATAAAGACGGACGGGCCCCTGTGGCTTAAAGAGGGGCCTTGGTCATTCGCCTGGCGAGTATACTGCTGCCCCTGTTGCCATAGAGATGGCACAACTTTCAGGAATTCACCTGGATGTATTGAATGGAACACATTCAGCTGCTCTGACTGGCTGCAGAACCTTCAAACAGTAGAACATCTGAAAAGTCTCAACAACAGTACCTAGGTAGTGATTCTAACTCACTCTGAACATATATTATTTTGCTATCAGGTTTGTTTGAAAGAATAATTTCAGACTATAATTCATCACTAAAATGTTCAAAATACAATTGATGACTCCTTTTTGAAACAGCATCCATTTGAATAAAATAACTTCCATGCTGCACTTAATTCAACTGCACTTAACAACCTAAATGTAATTTAATTAATTTATGGTTCAAAAGTCACGTTGGAAGTGATTTCTCGCCATACTCAAAGCGCCCTGATTGCAGACAGCGGCTGTAAGAAGACTGAAAATACCACCTTCAAATTATTGAGCACGTTGAGATTCCAACTGACAAAGTGGTTGCCTGAGTGCAGTCCATTTAAAATTGGAACAAAAGAGAAACATGTAATGGAAGAAAAATCCCAGGTGTGAAACCTAGGCCTAGCTGTTGGTGAACTGTATCTTGCAGCCTTCTTGCATCATAATATACAGCACATAAGTATTTTTGTTCATCCACATTGTGTTTAATAAAAAAATGCCCATGAAGCACCAAACAAATACTTTGCCTAGACTACAAATGACTGTTCTCCATATTCCTTCATCTTATCCATAACACCAGCAAGACATTAGCACTGATACTTTTAAGTAATAAAAACAGCAATTGCCATAGATAAATGGCTGAAGTAACTTAAGGCAAATTTTTAGACATAACTGCAATTAAAAAAATTCTTATTTGCCTAGGTTAGAACTATATGGTTAAAAAGAACAGTTGTTTAACTCTCCAATTGCATTCATATGACAGAGGAGGCAATCCTAATTAAAAGATGTTCAATGTTCACATCAGTTGCAACTTACCCCCCAAAAATATACAATTGCAATAAACTATGTTTATGTTATCCAAGAAAAGTAAAGTAGGCATAGTTGTTTTTACTTTCAGTTTGTTTTCAGAATTATTCAATGATATCATGGCAGTCCGCAAATAATTGTTTAAGTGCATGCACCTACTGTGCTGGAATATACGATCAATCATGATCTGGCCAATTCTGTACTGCCATGAAAATAAAATTCTAAACCAAATAAATCCCTAAACTTCTACCACACCCTCCCCTAAAACCTCCTCCCCAACCCCATTAAACTTTATCCTATATTATTCTGAAACACTTCACCCTTAGGATTGCTCAGCATGTCAACAACCATTTCAACAGTAACATCTGTTACCCCCAATATCTATTTTGCCGTCTATACAATAACCTTCAACCTGGCATTTCTGCTTTCCACAACCCGAGTCTTATTGATAACCTTACCAATAAAAGTTATGAAGCCAACTTTATTCATTATCAAAGTGTCCTTTGACACTGCACATTCATGAGCACAAGATTTCTGAACGGGCCTCGAAACCATACCAGGACCATCACAAGCACTAGACCAGACAGTAGGTCCACTAACTACAGGTACATCCATGTAAGATCCATCAGTCTGACAGTAGGTCCACTTACTACAGGTACATCCATGTCAGATCCTTCAGTTTGACAGTAGGTCCACTTACTACAGGTACATCCATGTCAGATCCATCAGTCTGACAGTAGGTCCAATACTACAGGTACATCCATGTCAGATCCATCAGTCTGACAGTAGGTCCACTAACTACAGGTACATCCATGTAAACTCCATCGGTCTGACAGTAGGTCCACTTACTACAGGTACATCCATGTCAGATCCATCAGTTTGACAGTAGGTCCACTAACTACAGGTACATCCATGTCAGATCCATCAGTCTGACAGTAGGTCCACTAACTACAGGTACATCCATGTAAACTCCATCAGTCTGGCAGTAGGTCCACTTACTACAGGTACATCCATGTAAACTCCATCAGTCTGACAGTAGGTCCACTTACTACAGGTACATCCATGTCAGATCCATCAGTCTGACAGTTGGTCCACTTACTACAGGTACATCCATGTCAGATCCATCAGTCGGACAGTTGGTCCACTTACTACAGGTACATCCATGTCAGATCCATCAGTCTGACAGTAGGTCCAATACTACAGGTACATCCATGTCAGATCCATCAGTCTGACAGTAGGTCCACTAACTACAGGTACATCCATGTAAACTCCATCAGTCTGACAGTAGGTCCACTAACTACAGGTACATCCATGTCAGATCCATCAGTCTGACAGTAGGTCCACTAACTACAGGTACATCCATGTAAACTCCATCAGTCTGACAGTAGGTCCACTAACTACAGGTACATCCATGTAAACTCCATCAGTCTGACAGTAGATCCACTAACTACAGGTACATCCATGTCAGATCCATCAGTCTGACAGTAGGTCCACTAACTACAGGTACATCCATGTAAACTCCATCAGTCTGACAGTAGGTCCACTTACTACAGGTACATCCATGTAAGATCCATCAGTCTGACAGTAGGTCCACTTACTACAGGTACGTCCATGTCAGATCCATCAGTCTGACAGTTGGTCCACTAACTACAGGTACATCCATGTCAGATCCATCAGTCTGACAGTTGGTCCAATACTACAGGTACATCCATGTCAGATCCATCAGTCTGACAGTAGGTCCACTAACTACAGGTACATCCATGTAAGATCCATCAGTCTGACAGTAGGTCCACTTACTACAGGTACATCCATGTCAGATCCATCAGTCTGAAAGCAGGTCCACTTACTACAGGTACATCCATGTAAGATCCACCAGCCTGACAGTAGGTCCACTTACTACAGGTACATCCATGTAAGATCCATCAGTCTGACAGTAGGTTCACTTACTACAGGTACATCCATGTCAGATCCATCAGTCTGACAGTAGGTCCACTAACTACAGGTACATCCATGTCAGATCCATCAGTCTGACAGTAGGTCCACTTACTACAGGTACATCCATGTCAGATCCATCAGTCTGACAGTAGGTCCACTAACTACAGGTACATCCATGTCAGATCCATCAGTCTGACAGTAGGTCCACTTACTACAGGTACATCCATGTAAACTCCATCAGTCTGACAGTAGGTCCACTTACTACAGGTACATCCATGTAAACTCCATCAGTCTGACAGTAGGTCCACTAACTATAGGTACATCCATGTCAGATCCATCAGTCTGACAGCAGGTCCACGTACTACAGGTACATCCATGTCAGATCCATCAGTCTGACAGCAGGTCCACTTACTACAGGTACATCCATGTCAGATCCATCAGTCACACAGTAGGTCCACTTACTACAGGTACATCCATGTAAGCTCCATCAGTCTGACAGTAGGTCTACTAACTACAGGTACATCCATGTCAGATCCATCAGTCCGCACTGTAGTTCTACCAATCTGTTTTATGGCCTCTGCATACGATACATCATGACTGCTCCTAAATCTCTGAGCCTCTCTCTGTACCTGGCATCCATCAAATGCTGCACTGTGTTCTCCCCCACAATTACAGCACTTAACCTTCACATTGCTTCCACATTCACCATAATCATGTGCCCCTCCAAACTTGGCACATCTTTTCTTTCCTTTACACTGAGCAGCTACATGTACCATTCTTTGGCATTTAAAACACTGCAGTGCATATGGGACAAAATCTCCAACATTGAAACTAAGGAATCCAAGCTGTACTTTTTCCCAGCAAGACTTTCTCAAACCTCAGTATCACTGATAAGCTTTCACTTCTTTCACCCTTTCCTACTGATCAATATTTTGGCTTCAAATCACTGCCTCCCTTCACATTTTCTTTAATATCATATGTGGGCATAGATATTGGGACACCAGTGATGAATCCCCTTAACCTAGCATAAGCACCAGGTACATGGCTTTCAATCTTCATCCCATTAAGTTTCTACACTTTCAAAATCTTCCCTTGCTGAGCCTGGAAAACACACAATATTAACAATTTACCATTTCCAATGAACCATGCTAACTTCACTTCACCTGCCTCTTTCTCTACCGCATTAGTTAGTCAGATAGGGTGTAAATGAGGCCCTGTGGTCTCATCAAACATTATCAGCACTTTCCACTCCAACACATCACTACTCTTGCTTCCTACCTTGGCCCTCTTTATGTTTTTTTTACTAGACGATCCACTGCTTTCTGTATCATGATCTCTTCTTCCTATGTCTTTCCACTACCGACCATTCCAGCCCTTGACCCTCATCCGATCGCTCCATTCTATCAAAACGGACACCCATATTGTTCTCATTCCAGCACAGCTGTTGCTTCACCAACTTTTTCTCCATTTCATCCTCACTACTCACCACCATTTCCCATTAACCTCTTACCACATTTCTACAACAGCAAAACAAGATTCAACGATATCAAACAACTCTCACTTGCGGTCAAACAATCGGTCTCATTAGTTTCTAGTCACCTCGTTAAACAGTTCAACCAAGAACGTCTCTCCTCCTCCAATCCACCATTTTCAAAATTCTAAGAATTTGTTTGCAGTTTAGCAGGTCCATCCAGGTCCTTTCAAACAAACAGGTGTGTGCAATTAGCTTGAGTGCAGGATCCAGTGATGGCTGGTGCATGGTGAAATCAGGGAGGAAAGGCTCATAACAGCTGGAATTAAATCACCTAGTTTAGATGTTGTGTGCAGGGCCAGCGCCAGAATGAATCAGTTGGATGGGTATTTGATTTGGCATGTTTTTTTTCACGGGACCACCTATTTTTTAAATGCAAAGACCATAGGTGGCTCGTGAGTTTTTAGTTTGGGGAAGCTTACAATTTATCCTACCATTTCTACCGAACTGCGTGCCAGTTGTGATTATTTTTATCTGTGCATTTGAATAATAACGTTTTCGTTTCTCAAAATCATTGTCACATGGTTAATCATAATCTAAATTTAAATGATAAAAATAAAAATAAAATTCAACTAATGTGAGAGAACCAGCCTCTGCGATATGGACACATTGATACAGTGAACAATTGGCGGTTAAAGAAACGAGCGCCTATAGGCCAACCCAGCAGTAGGCCTATAACTTCCATCCTCAACTAAATAGAATACATAGGCATAAAGCTGACAAAAAAAAAAAACAGTAGAAAATATCCTGATGAAAATGCAGATTCTTTCAATCGCATTCATCTCTCTACCACTAGTGAGGTGTAACATTGTATCAAATCAGTCAACTGGGTCAGGCCTGAAGCTGTCGCTAGTGAACTTGCAACAACTACTTTATTCAGGCCCTCACGCTTCGATCACACCGACAGCATCATTGCATTTTTGGTACACCAGAATTACATTCATTTCCAATGAAACGCTGCATTTGCCTTGAAGCATTGCGTTGCAGATGCAGTTGCAGTGCATTCGGTGTGATGCATACGTTGGATTTATCGAACGTATGTTTCAGACTGTATGCGTCGGTGGCTTGACAAAAATGGTAGCAGAAGGTGAATGTTGAACTTTTGTTGCATACATACCCAGACTATTTTGCGCATTGACGCTGTTGGTGTGTTCGAAGTGTCAGACTGTCAGTGTGAGACCAGTGAGCTCGGGACAGACAGCTGTTTATTTCGGATGTTTCCACTGGATATATGGGATCATCAGGTCATGATATTTTGCTCTTTCACATCGAGGCTTGGTGATTAGCGAGGCCAGGAGAGTGTTGAACATATTTTTCTAACACTGTGAAGAACTTTTATCATTCACAACGTTGACTTACTGAGAAGCTCAGCTTATTAGTTGTGAGTTAAAATAATCAGAAATCAAATATCCCCAAATGAGCACTTTCCTTCATTTGCACACAGCAGGCCAGGTAGGCCTACTTCTATGCGAGCTCAGGTGGACAGGAGCATTCACGCTCCCTCAATGTTATCAGGAGAGAGAAACCAGACACATGCTCATTGCTTACAAAGAGCACTCCAAAGACAATTAATACATTCGTAAATGCTGGTTATGAAATGAACCAAAATGTATTTCTCACAAGTGAAGCAGGTTGTGAACTCTGCAAACAATGTTTCCACTCCGAGAATAAGAATGGCAAATGACTGTAGCCTAATTAATACATGCATTAACAGAATTTATGTAACCAAATGATGTAACATTTACTAGGCCTACTGGTGACATGTAATGGGGAATTCATACAAATAAACAATACAAAGCGCAAACAATTCACACAATGAAAGCCAAGAATTGGCCGGAGACAGCTGAGTGCATTCTGGAGAGCTGAGTGCATGCATTCTGGAGAGCTGAGTGCATGCATTCTGGAGAGCTGAGTGCATGCATTCTGGAGCGTTGATGCAACATATCTTTTCCACACACCCCTCCCCTTCTTGTCTCAACATTTTAAAGTATTTTGAATTATTTTATTAAGACAGGAGTAATGATATAATTTTGGCAAAACATACATTTACTTTAGGGGAAGGCAGCATGCGAACACTGCACTGTGCACTTGACAACTTTCCTTTCCAAAGTGGCTGAAACCAGAGATCTGGTTCCCCCAACGACCACCTCCACCCAACTGTTTTATTTTTAAAAGGTACTTCTCTTTTCCCACTAGCACTGACTTTGCTGATACATAGTTTGTTGGGGGAAAATATACTTGATACAATTGTAATGTGTTGTCTCACCTAGCTATCTTAAGATGAATGCAATAATTGTAAGTTGCTATGGATAAGAGCATCTGCTAAATGACTTAAATGTAATTACGAGATGCTCATGTTTCTGCCCTAACAATGGGAGTCGTTGTCCTAAAGGCGGGAGAAACCTATTTGGTTTATTCTGGACAGATTTTGGCAAGTGAGCCCTCTGGCTTCCGCCTCTTCCTCTGTACTGAAAATATCTCACTGGAAAAACCATCTGAGCGACTAAAACAGACCAAAACAGCGCCCCTCTGTGTTCCTACATGTAGGCCATGTATCCGATGCTGTCTGGACATAAATAGTATGACATACCATGCTATTTTTATCCATACAGCATCATATACATGGTCTGCACATACTGAGACAGAGGGGCGCTGTTTCACTGGCTCAGATGCTTTATCTGAGCATGACGCCTCTTTCTGACGACGTGCCTCTCAATCAAATAAATGATCAATATTTCAATATTTTTTTTATTTGGACAGGCAAGGAGGTACAGCAGGGCAGGCCAGGACCCCTATAATGCCGTCCCTGGGTGTAAATGTGCATGCATGAAGAGAATGTACAATTTATTTCTTTAAAGTTGGCAATTTCAAAAGAGAAGAGAGAATACTTCAAAATAGGAAAGGGTCAGTGAGGAAGAAACCTCGGCTTATTTTTGCCTCATCGCCTGTCACTCCGTCATAAAGTTTGGAAAAGTTTCTTTTTCATCGCCTCCCACGCCACCTTCGCACAGCCCAAAGTCCCCCCGCCTTCTCTGCTTCCCATTCCATTGAAAATGAATGGGAAGCGGTGTTTCACCGCGCAGCACCATGTGCTAGTGAACATGGGGCGTTAGTCCTTTTGATCTCCGCGATCGAAGCTGTCGCTCGGAGGGTGACCGCCAGGACTCATGCAGCGAGTTCCTCTCGCCCGTCTCATTAGGTATGCGCAGCTAGATAAAAAGCTTGCCGTTGGCTGTGTGCTCACTTGGCAACAGTTAGTTGAAGGAGAATAACAGGTAGAAACGCCTGAGCCCCAAAACAAATAAGATTCAAATTCCACTGGTAGTATGGTAATTTCTCTAATGCCGATTAAAAAGTAATTGCTAACAATGTGTACACATAATAATAAATCTTGGCCACCGACCGGTTGAAGATAAAGACTACAGAGATGTCCGGTATAGGGGGGCATTTTAAAGCTTCATCACCGACTCCAATCCCCGTATATTTAGAGAATATATTCCAGAGTTGTCGTCCATCTGTAACGTTGTTCTTCAATTTCCAACGGCAGACTTACATTTTCTAGTCTATATATGTAGGCCTTGGCTTAAGTGGCCTAATCTTCAAGTCTTTCTATACTGTATGTCTTTACCAACTATTGTGCCACTTCTTTCCAAGGTTAATATGCCTAAATGCGAGAGGAATGAATCTCGGGCTGAAAGAATCAACCAGTGATCACACTATCTTCACTAAAATATACAGTGTCTTCAGAAAGTATTCATACCCTTTGACTTATTCCACATTTTGTTGTGTCGCAGTCTGAATTCAAAATGGATTAAACTGCATTTTTTCCCTAAGCCATCTACACACAATACCCCATAATAACAAATAAAGTGAACACATGTTTATACATTTTAGCACATTTCTTGAAAATTAAATACAGAAATATCAAATGTACATATTAAGACACTTTACTCAGTAAAGCTTATTTGGCAGCGATTACAGCCTCGAGTCTTCTTGGGTGTGACGCTACAAACTTGGCACACCTGTATTTGGAGTTTCTCCCATTCTTCTCTGACCAAGGCCCAGAGAAGACCTGGAGGCCTGCTCTAGGAAGAGTCTTGGTGGTTCCAAACTTCTTCCATTTAAGAATGATGGAGGCCCACTGTATTCTTGGGGACCTTCAATGCTGCAGACATTTTTTGGTACACTTCCCCAGATCTGTGCCTTGACAGAATCCTGTCTCGGCGCTCTAGGACAATTCCTTCAACCTCACGGCTTGGTCTTTGCTCTGACATGCCCTGTCAACTGTGGAACCTTATATAGACAGGTTTGTGCCTTTACAAATCATGTCCAATCAATAGAATTTTCCACAGGTGACCTCCAATCAAGTTGTAGAAACGTCTCAAGGATGATCAGTGGAAACAAGATGCACCTGAGCTCAATTTCGAGTGTCATAGCAAAGGGTCAGAATACTTATGTAAATAATGTATTTCTGTTTTAAAAAAATGTGAAAATGTGACAAAAATATATAAAAACCTGTTTTCGCTTTGTCATTATGGGGTATTGTGTGTAGATTGATGGGGAAAACAATTAGTCAATTTTAGAATACGCCTTCCCTGTGGCTCAGTTGGTAGAGCATGGTGTTTGCAATGCCAGCATGGTGTGTGCAATGCCAGGGTTGTGGGTTTGATTCCCACGGGGGGCCAGTACAAAACAAAACAAAATGCATGAAATGAAAATGAAATGTATGTATTCACTACTGTAAGTCACTCTGGATAAGAGCATCTGCTAAATGACTAAAATGTAAATAAGGATGTAATGGTCCTGTGTGGCTCAGTTGGTAGAGCATGGTGTTTGCAATGCCAGGGTTGTGGATTTGATTCCCATGGGGGGCCAGTACGAGAAAAAAAGTATGAAACGTATGCATTCACTACTGTAAGTTGCTCTGGATAAGAGCGTCTGCTAAATGACTGAAAAGTGGAGGGGTCTTAATACCTTCCAAATGCACTGTACTTCCATTATTCTTTTTAACCCGGTACTGGTTACCTTCAGATGAGTCCTGGGGCATTTGTAGAGCAAACATGTTCATGAGAATCTCCCCTATTCACAATGGGGTCGCATTAGTTTGTAGCCCAAACGGTTCGGACACTACAATCAGAAGTTGGCATATAGACAGTACCGACTTCAGACGAGTCCCCTGACACGTGGTGGTCGTAAAGCAAAACGGACATCATCATCATGTTCCTGAGTCTCCCCTTTCCACAGAGAGGAGACCGTTCTGCCACTACAGATGTTTTCGTGAGAAGACCGATTTTCGGGATGTCTCATGGTCTGACAAACACCGCTCTAGCTTTGCCACCTTTCACCGCAGATGCGAAAGTGCAACATCAGCCGATGCGGTGGATTAAGATGCATCCAATGCAAAAATATCTCTAGTTTAAACTATATCTCTAGCTTAAATGTATGGATTTTGATGGGGATTGGTTTTTTTATTATGTTACTTAGATTGATAACTCTAGGGGGTTTTAAACACTTATTGCACACAGAGTGAATCCATTAAACGTATTGTGACTTAAGCAGATCTTTACTCCTGAATTTATTTAGGCTTCCCACAACAAAGGGGTTGAATATCTATTGACTCAAAACATTTCAGCTTTTCATTTAATAATTCATTTGTAAAAACAAATTGACATTATGTGGTAGTGTGTAGGCTAGTGACACAAAATGTGGAATAAGTCAAAGGGTGTTTATACTTTCTGAAGGCCTCATTACAAATCTATTTCGGAGTTCTACGGACATTTCCTTGGACTTCATGGAATAGTGTCTGCTCTGTCATGCATTTCTTCGGTGAGGTTTAATGGTGGTTGGCATCCAATATGTTGCATTACCGCCCCCAACTGAACTATAGTATAGATCCATTACACTTTATGATACATAACGGAAAAGGGGAACCAGGGAAAAACATATATATACTGTATATATAAACACACATCTATGTTTAATTACCCTACCAACTAACCCTATACTCATTAAAACGCATAATTAAAACCCATCACCTTATTCCACTACTTTAACCCTATCGGTTCCTACCTCAGGCCAACGGCCTGGGAGGACGGGACACTACCACTTAACACACGCTGTAACTCTGAAGTCAAATCTCGTACCCCCTAAGTACTTCTCTGCAGTTGCCACCACAACATCTATTTTCTGTGACTGTACGTTCCATCTCTACGGTACAGTTGATAACCATTGCTATGAATGCTAAGAGGCCAACCTTACTAAAACACATATATATAAATATATATATATCACTCATTGACCTGTCCCTCTGTTCTGGCACAGATCTACTATTCACAGGGATCCTCTCAGAATCCTTCACCCTTGATCCACCCTCCTCTACTTTCTTCAAAGCCTCAGGATACGAAACCTTCGTGACCTACTCTGACCCTGGCCACCTCAACATGCCTCTCTCGCACCGGACATGTCTGGTCCACAGCAACATGAGCAACCCTACAGTTGACACAGCTTTCTCCACTGAAACAAACACATTCCTCTGTCCCATATTCTCCTGCACACTTCCCACATCTTGGAATCTCCCTGCTATACACTGCTGTGACATGCCCATGAAGGTGATACCTATAACACCGCAGTGGATTCAGCACAAAAGCTCTAACAGCATAACTCATATATCCTCACAACACCTTCTATCCCTTCCATTTCACCTCCAGAACTCAAACTGTTGTCCGGCTCACTCTGTTTGAACTTGACAGCAATCTTCCTCGACATGCAATCTTCCTCGACATACCCTCTCCCTTGTTATGGCTAGCTTCAACAGATTCAAACCCATCCTCTGCCTCCCTCAGTCTTTTCAACCTCTCTTTCCCTCCAATCCTCCTCCCTTAACCAATTACCCGACTGCTTCTGAAAATATTCAACTTTTCCAAGCCAAAATCTCTTTCTAGCCTCCGAGAAAGACATGCTAAGCCTTGTACTACCTCCACTTCAAATTCGGTCAGCCAATCTACCCCGGTGCCCGGTCGAGACCAGTCTGACATGCATTTAACAGCAGTTGGCATCCGATATGTTACATTACCACCCCCAACTATAGTATAAATCCAATACACTTTGTTATACAAAAATGGGAAAAATAAAATACAAAAACCCTACACATTAAACACCCAATACATAATTTGACCCTATCTGTTCCTGCACCATGCAGTCGGCCTGGGAGGATGGGACACCACCACTCAACACACCCTGTAACTCTTCAAACCTCATATACATAAAAACTTCTCCCAAACTTACTGAAGCATATATAATTCGTTGGCCTATCCCGCCGTGCTGGCACAGATCTACTACTCACAGGTGTCCTCTCAGGATCCCTCACCCTTGACCCATCCTCCTCTACTTTCTTCACTGCCTCAGCATATGAAACCTGCACTACTCTGACTCTGGTCACTTCAACCTGTCTCTCTCACACCAGACACTTCCAATCCCCAGCAACATATGCACCCCTACAGTTGACACACACAACTTTATCCACAGAAACTATACAATCCTCTATCCAATGTCCTCCTGCACACTTTCCACTTCTTGGAATCTCTCTCCTACAATGCTGTGACATGACCATAAATGTTGCACATGAAACAGCACAGTGGATGCGGCACAAAAGCTCTAACAGGATAACCGATATATCCTGACATGACTTGTCGGGTAAAGACTGACTCAAAAAGGACTGGCAGTGACTGTTTCACCACGTTCACCACCAGATCTGCGTCGCACCAAACGGCAGGCATCACAAACACCAGGAATCTTCAACTTCAATTGCTCCAGCTCCACACACAGCGCTACCCCAGAAAACACACCTTTCAATGGTGCCCTCTTCCTAAGAGCAAAGCAAGAAACAGAGTACCCTGCTCCCTCTGGTCAGAAGAAACACAAACAAACAAATATCACAAGTTCACTACAGGTTACCTTCACTGACTCAATTGCACCCAACTCCTTTCTCACCCACCCTGAAATCATAAACGGATCCGCCAAAAAGGTAAGGATCCACTTTCTCTCAAAAGTGTCACTCCTACGGGACCAGATTCTTATTTATGTCCATTGATGCCAAGCTCAGATTCCGAGTTCTTCACCACACCTTCCTCCTCACTTAACTCACACTCCTTCACTTCCATTTCACCTCCAGAACCTGGTCTGGCACACGGCTCACTCGGTTTGCACTCAACACCAATCTGCTTCAACACCCCAACTCCATGTTTCTCACCATCTTTCTCAAATTCAACCTCTGCTTTCCTCATTCTCTTCGCCCCCCCATTCCTCCTCAGAAATCCACCTTTCTGTGTCCCTGTCCCAATATTACTCTTCTCCGGACTTTACTTGCAGCCCGGTGGAACTCCATCTCATAATCATCCTGCCCACCTCCGAAACATGTATTCTCCAGGTGCCAATTTTTTTTCTTCCCAATATAGCTACAGTCCTCTTCATTAGCCTTCCTTCTCATGCAATGGGTTTGGGCTGAATTGGACACAGGTGGACGCCAATCAAGTTGTAGTGACATCTTAGGGATGATCAAAAGAAATTGGTTACACCTGAGCTCAATTTGAAGTGTCATAGCAAAGGGGTGGGAATACTTATGTAAATTAGATATTTCTGCATTTAACTTCCAATAAATTTGCTAAAGTTTCTAAAAATGTGTTTTCACTCTGTCATTATGGGATATTGTATGTAGATGGGTGAAAATAAAATGATTTAATCCATTTTAAATTCAGACTGTAAGACAAATTGTAGAAAATAAGTCAAGGGGTATGAATACTTTCTGAAGACACTGTATGCGCTCTACTAGCCTGGACAAGGTAAACAATGAATTCATTGAATGTAACCTACAAGTGGGCCAATTGACTGAGGCTGTGATGATCAAAATGTAATGCCTGATTCACACTATGCTACTATGGTGAATGCTTAACTAGGCCAGCTCAGTACCATACAACTGTTTGGTCCTATATTGTGAGTAAATGGTGACCGACTGTCTGATCTTCAAAATAATAATAAGTAGTTATGATGCAAGGGGATTTGTAGGTCGGTTGCCACCTGCACTGCACAAGCCAATAAACCCCTCCACTGATTAGTCTTTTAACCAATCATATCAGATCTTTTTTCAGAGATGATTTGATTAGTCAAAAGACCAGTTAGTGGGGGAAGAAAATATCACAATTGGGCTGCTTCCGTTAACACAACCTTAGTATTAGTCCCTTAAACCACAGCTTCAAGAGCAGTTATGAAAATAAGTGTGAATTGAGAAGGAATTAGCATTTTCATCTGGTATACAGTTTCATGTCATTATGTAAATGAAGCAATGCAATTATACTGTAGGACCAAGAAAAGGCCTCCTACACACCTTCTCTTCCAATGAGGCAAAGAGAAAATGTGCGTGCAAATGCAAATCCCTTAATGGGTGACATGTTAGCTCGATTATAGCAAATTAAATCCCTGGATTGTATATCCTGCCTCCTAATTGGCCTCGCCAGGGAGTGACACTGCATGACGGGGGAGTGTGATTGGATGAATTTAGTTCAGTGGAGACCTTTTCAAATTGGAACAAAAGAAAAACGCATCTTCCAAATAAAGTCTAGTATTACATACCATTTCCAAACAGATTGTTTTTAATGCTATTACACTGTAAAACTTAACAGAACCATACCTCATATGCACCCAATAATACCACCGCGTGATAACGCTTTCACACTGTCATGCCAACCTGTGTGTGTGTGTGCAAAAGCGAGCGAGACAAACATAAAAATTAACCCACAACCAAAACAGTGTTTAAGATATTTTCTTATTCAGGTGTATAGCCAGTGAGAACAGACATTTTGATGGAATACTTGGTTACAGTAGGAGAGTGAAGTAGTAGAAAGACAACACAGGAACCAGATCACCTCAGTTACCTTGGCATCCCTCTGTAGTCAAACTAAACACATTAGAATATACCATAACGGATGCCAATAACTGTCTTCTAAAATACACTTTTACTTAAGTCTATAACAAGCATGGTATCACATATTTAAAAGACGCCATCAAGATATACTGATATATTTACTAGCTCGTGTAAAGGTATGAATTCATAGCTGAAATCAAAAACATCTTAAAAACACTGCGTAGTGAGTGTGAGTATGGTAGTAGGGGCTTCGGTCGGGGAGATGGGGGGGGGGGGGGGGTGTTGCCTTTCCCCGTTTACAACATCTTCCTCTTCTCAAACTCCTGCGGAGAGGGGGACAGAACAAACAGGAGGGGGAAACGGGGAAGGAGAGGAAATAATTATTTATTCATGTGGATTCACAGATTGTTTACATCTGGAAGCTACAGGGGGTGGGGGGTGGGGGATGGAGGGGTGCTAGTAGACCCTGACAAGGCACTTTCTTCCTGGGGAGGTGGGGGAAGGAATGTCTTTGTCCCAAATGGCAGCCCCAATCCCTACACAGGACTCTGGTCAAAAGTTGTGCACTATGGGTGCCATTTGGGATGTAGACAATATATTTATCTCATCAGGGATTAATGAAGGAGACACAGACGAATAACATTCAAAATCGTTATTTTGGATGCAAAGATAAATACTTTACAAACCGAATAAGGCTATGCAAGGCTCATGTTCAGTGTCGAATAGTCCAAACACAGAAAACATGTATATTCAGACCAAAGCATCAAAATCCATAGTCATATTATACGACAGTGAAAATAATAAGATGTAAAAGCACATAAACAAAAGGACGGAGAACATTACAGATGGGATGTCGCCATTTACATACACCATTTATTAAATATCAGCAGAGGAAGGATGATAAAACAAATACTCTCCTTCCCTTCCTCCTACAATTTCCCCATGCCACAGAGGAAAAAGCTTCCTTTATGCATATGTCATTTATCAGGTCTGCAACACACATGCATGATGTCGCCCACTGGAAAATGCCTTACTTCCAAAATACCTGAATGTCTACTGCCACCAGGTGGTTGAAAATGTCTACTTCGGCTCAACGCCTCAACTTTGACAAAGTGCTAGAGCAACTTGGCAGGGTGTGCTTGTGTTATCTAATGTAATACTCAGGAGTGTTAAGGGAAGACGCCCTTCAGTCTCAAGCGGGGTGGATTAAGTGTATCTGTATGCGCCGATCAAGGCCGGGCCCTTGACTTTCTGAGAAAGGGAAAGATAGAGGAGAGGGAAGAGGAGAAAGAGACCGAGGGATGAGCGGGGCTGTGTTAGGGCTTCTGACGGGAGTGCTGACATGGTGGCCACGAGGCTTCAGGCACTCTGATGGATGAAAGGAGGGAGAAGGGTGGAAGGCGGCACAAGGTCCACTCATAGTCCAGAGGGAGAATGATCGAGACTATTCTCTCTGCTACCGCACGGCAAGGTGTACCGATGCACCAGGTCTGGAACCAATAGGACCCTGACCAGCTTCTACCACCAAGCCATAAGACTGCTAAATAGTTTACCAATAGCTACCCGGACTAACTGTATTGACGCTTTTTGCACTAAATGCTTTTGACTCATCACATACACTGCTGCTGTTTATTACCTATCCTGTTGCCGAGTCAATTCATCCGTACCTATATGTACATATCTACCTCATTCCTCTACTCGGTACCCCGTGTATATAGCCAAGTTATCATTACTCATTGTGTATTTATTCCTCGTGTTATTATTTTTCTATTATATATATATTTTAATGCATTGTTGGGAAGGACGTGTAAGTAAGCGTTTCAATGTTCGTCTAAACCAGTTGTTTACGAAGCATGTGACAAAATTTGATTTGAAGAGGGCAAGGACAGAGGGAGAAATAGTGCTTGCTTGAGATATGTATTTAGGCAGAGGGGAAACTACTTCAAAAAATGTTTATATTGAACCTTTATTTAACAAGGCAAGTCAGTTAAGAACAAATTCTTATTTACAATATGACGCTGGGCCAATTATGTGCCGCCCTATGGGACTCCCAATCACAGCCGGTTGTGATACAGCCTGTAAACGAAAAGTGTTGTAGAGTAAGAGGAACAGGAGAGAGAAAGATGCGATCGTCCTTGTGTGTGACAAACAGTCAGGAGGGGAGTGTCAAAGGTGCTCAAGACCGAAAGAAGGGTAGAGGTGGAGCAAGATGAAGAGAGATGAGGTCAGGTGGAAGGAGAGAGCCAGGGATGAAGAGTCCTGGTGTGCGACAGGGACATTTTGTCAAAGGAGGCTATGAGAAAGAGTGGAAAAACAGAGAGAGCAGCACACATGGGTGACTAGAGGTTTATGTGGGCATGACACAGTCTGCCTGGAATGCTAGGTGGGTGGAGTTGGAACTATTCTATCGGTGACATGCAAGTTTAATCTAGCGCATTTACAGTATTTGAAAGAAAACAAATACTTGAATCTAGGTGTGGACACAAGGAGAGCTTCACTGACAAGCACAAACAAAACACTAGAGAGTTGGGCAATGTACTGTAATGAGAGCTGAGCATGTTAAACCAAATCAAATTAATACCCCCATCGGGCACTACTTTGTTTGCTCTGTTGTGTCGTGTGTATCATCAAGCCGATTACAGCAGCGCCAATGAGATTAACAGAGATGTATGAACACAAAATGGCTGGAAAATTAATAGGCCGGGAAATAGTTCATCATTACGCGCAATGATTATGAATTAAACCAAAACAGTGCCACCACCGCGCAAATCAATAACTGGGTGTTTGGGTTTGCCACCCTGCGCTCGTAATGAAAGAGTAAGATGAATGGGTGTAATACACGCTAGAACTTTATATACGTCTTGTTAAAACCGGCTTCCTCCGGTGATAAATTGAAATATAGGCAGCAGCAGCATAGCAAAGTTGCCCGCCCCGGCATCAACAGCCACGGTTATTAATTTCTCCTCACTGTTGCCTTTTGTTTATTACGTATTAAAAAAAGTTCATTCCCAAGTCCCACAACCTTACTTTTTAACAAACCCAAACACTAAAAACTTCAACATCCACTCAAGTAGAAAAAACTAAAATGTACTCAACTTAAGGTTTACTCTAAATTCATTGGGGTTTTTTCTACTTTTGTATGTCGAGATTAGGGTTGCACATGTTGGGGAATATTCAGAGGAAACTTTGTAGGAATTAAAATGGAATATATGCAAGTTAATATTAATACCATTTAAATGTAGATTTTTTTGGCATTTGAGAGATATATATACACATACACACCATATCACATGGAGACAGAAACATAAACCTTTTACCTTATGAGTAGACATCATTGCAAATGATTAAATCCTTCCAATAGAAATAAAAAATAATTTAGTTATGAATTGAACTTAAATTAAATGAGTTCAGGAAACAACGAAAGAAAGGGAATATTGAATGATCCCCAATGATCCATCGTATCTCCGAAAAATGTTTTCAACATACATCTGTAAAATGATAGTCTAGAAACTAAAGCTCTGGTTGTCTTCCTCTCAGGCTTCCATGTCTTCTCCCTGGACCTCCTCAATGTCCACCTCTGAACATCAGACTCTGAGGCCTCATCTTCACTGTCATTTTCTACCCTTGTTGAGAATGGCTCATTGTCAGGCTTAAAAAGCCTCAAATTTGCCTGGATGGCCACCAATATTTCAACCATTGTATTGGTCAGCCTGTTGTGTGCTTTGGTGTGTGTGTTCCCAAACAAGGACCAGCTGCGCTCTGAGGCAGCTGATGTTGGTGGGATTTGGAGGATGATGGAGGCAACAGGGGAAAGAGCCTCAGATCCACAAAGTCCCTTCCACCAGGTGGCTGATGAGATATGTTGGCACGACTGCCATATTCCATCTCCATCCCAAAGCCCTTGCTTGGAAGTGTACTTCGCCAGACTGCCAAGAACCTTTCCCTGATCCAGGCCAAGGTGGCGAGACACGGTAGTGATGACACCATAGGCCTTGTTGATCTCTGCACCAGACAGGATGCTCTTGCCAGCATACTTGGGGTCCAATATGTACGCTGCGAAGTGTATGGGCTTCAGGCAGAAGTCTTCACGCTTTTTGATGCATTTCAGAACTGCAGTTTCCTCTGTTTGGAGCAACAGTGAAGTGGGCAGTACGGATTTCTTCTCTTCCATCTGCAAGCAGAGTCTGAACATCAGACAGGATGGCATTGTCCCCCTCAATCCATGCAATGGCTACTGCTATAGGTTTCAGGAGTTTCAGCTGCTTACCAATCTCCCCAAAATACATCATCCAGGAGGATCCTCTTGATGGGGCTGTCCATATTGGCAGACTGTGATATGGCCATTTCTTGGAAAGACTCCTTCCCCTCCAGGAGACTGACAAACATGATGACAACACCACCTCAATGGGTGTTGCTGGGCAGCTTCAATGTGGTGCTCTTATTCTTATCACTTTGCTTGGCGAGGTAGATTGCTGCTATAACTTGATGACCCTTCACATACCTAACCATTTCTTTGGCTCTCTTGTAGAGTGTATCCATTGTTTTCAGTGACATGATGTCCTTGAGGAGCAGATTCAATGCATGAGCAGCACAGCCAATGTGTGTGATGTGAGGGTAGGACTCCTCCACTTTAGACCAAGCAGCCTTCATGTTCGCAGCATTGTCTGTCACCAGTGCAAATACCTTCTGTGGTCCAAGGTCATTGATGACTGCCTTCAGCTCATCTGCAATGTAGAGACCGGTGTGTCTGTTGTCCCTTGTGTCTGTGCTCTTGTAGAATAGGGGGGTGGAGATTATGTAGTTAATTATTCCTTGCCCACGAACATTCGACTACCCATCAGAGATGATTGCAATACAGCCTGCTTTCTCTATGATTTGCTTGACCTTCACTTGAACTCTGTTGAACTCCAGCAAATGAGTAGATAAAGCATGTCTGGTTGGAGGGGTGTATGCTGGGCGAAGAACATTCAGAAATCTCTTTCAATACACATTGCCTGTGAGCATTATAGGTGAACCGGTTGCATACACAGCTCGAGTAAGACATTCATCAGCATTTCTCTGACTATGTTCCTCCATTGAGTCAAATAAAAACTTCTGATTCCAGCAGGACCATGAGTTGTTGCTATTGAGGTGTCTGATTCATCATTTTCACCTCGAATAGAAGTAGAGGGACTTTTGTCAGAGGTTGCTTGTTGTGAGAGCTGAGGGAACTTCATGCACTTGGCCAGTGCATCTTTGTTGCATTCTTCACATCTGATTTGGCACAGTATTTGCAAATGTACACAGCTTTTCCTTCTACATTAGCTGCAGTGAAATGTCTCCACACATCAGATAGTGCCTGTGGCATTTCCCAATAAAGATTAGAAAACAAATTGTAAAAATAAAAACAAATACAATTCCATGTCTTATCTAACTGCTTAACTATTTATCTTACAAAGGAGTTGTTTAAGCATGAAACATGTATGGAAACAGGTGAATTAACACTCCTCAGTTAGCAGGCTCAAGCAAGCTAAAACCCACATGGTAGCAAAAACTAACTAGCAGAAATTGTTAACAAGTTAGAAATTATTTAAACACTTGTCTAGGCTACTATTTACTAGTTAAAAAATTTGTCATAAAATATATTTCACCCCACGCATTATTGTAATCAAAACTTACCAGAAAGCATGTAGTCCTTGTCTGAGACAGTGTCGTAGTGTGGGCTCAATAGCATCTCAGTGTGCAAGATCAGATCAAGAATCAGCTGTACATGTGATGGAAGAGTGCACTGTGCATGCAGAGGGTTGCAATTCCATTGAATTGGGGATAGTTTAACCAAAATATGCCACAAGACCTAGAATTGCCTTGTATATCACACAATTAAAAAAAGGTTCACTGTTGTAAGCTAACTTTTTTGATGAATTTAACCTGTTATGGATAGTAGGGGGCAGTATTTTCACGGCCGGATAAAAAAAACTTACCCGATTTAATCTGATTATTACTCCTGCCCAGAAACTAGAATATGCATATAATTATTAGCTTTGGATTGAAAACACTCCAAAGTTTCTAAAACTGTTTGAATGGTGTCTGTGAGTATAACAGAACTCATTTGGCAGGCCAAAACCTGAGAAGATTCCTTACAGGAAGTGGCCTGTCTGACCATTTCTTGGCCTTCTTGATCATCTCTAACCAAAACAGGGGATCTCTGCTGTAACGTGACACTTCCTACGGCTCCCATAGGATCTCAGAAGGCGGCAAAAAGCTGAATGGTGGCTTTGCAGGCCCTGGCTGAAAAACACTAGCGCATTTTGATAGTGGTCAATCAGAGAACAGAGACTGGAGGCGCGTGCACGAGGCGACCCCATGTTTTTATTCTTTCGTCTTTGAACGAAAACAACGACTCCCGGTCGGAATATTATCGCTTTTTTACGAGAAAAATAGCATAAAAATTGATTTTAAACAGCGGTTGACATGCTTCGAAGTACGGTAATGGAATATTTAGAATTTTTTTTGTCACGAAACGCGTCGGGCGCGTAACCCTTCGTCACCCTTGGATAGTGTCTTGAACGCACGAACAAAACACCGCTATTTGGATATAACTATGGATTATTTTGAACCAAACCAACATTTGTTATTGAAGTAGAAGTCCTGGAAGTGCATTCTGACGAAGAACAGCAAAGGTAATACAATTTTTCTTATAGTAAATCTGACTTTGGTGAGGGTCAAACTTGGTGGGTGTCAAAATAGCTAGCCTGTGATGCCGGGCCATCTACTCAGAATATTGCAAAATGTGCTTTCACCGAAAAGCTATTTTAAAATCGGACACCTCGATTGCATAAAGGAGTTCTGTATCTATAATTCTTAAAATAATTGTTATGTTTTTTTTGTGAACGTTTATCGTGAGTAATTTAGTAAATTCACCGGAAGTGTTCGGTGGGAATGCTAGTTCTGAACGTCACATGCTAATGTAAAAAGCTGTTTTTTGATATAAATATGAACTTGATTGAACAAAACATGCATGTATTGTATAACATAATGTCCTAGGCGTGTCATCTGATGAAGATCATCAAAGGTTAGTGCTGCATTTAGCTGTGGTTTTGTTTTTTGTGACATTATATGCTAGCTTGAAAAATGGGTGCCAGATTATTTCTGGCTGGGTACTCTGCTGACATAATCTAATGTTTTGCTTTCGCTGTAAAGCCTTTTTGAAATCGGACAGTGTGGTTAGATAAAGGAGAGTCTTGTCTTTAAAATGGTGTAAAATAGTCATATGTTTGAAAAATTGAAGTTTTTGGATTTTTGAGGAATTTGTAATTCGCGCCACGCCTATCATTGGATATTGGAGCAGGTGTTCCGCTAGCGGAACGTCTAGATGTAAGCAAAATCCCCCAAATTCCCAGGCTTAACTTCACATGGAAAATTTCATGAAGAATTCCAGAAATGTACAGGAAAGTTTCCGACCCTTTGCAACCCTAGTCGAGATTGTTTTTAGTATATTTGAGGGAAGAGGCAAAGTTGGGATGTGGGACTAAAGCGACTAAAGTAACCGTTTTGCCATCCTCCCCCAGCTATGGGGGAATGGTACAGTCCGTCGCGCCACTGAATGACATAGATAAATGTTCTATCGCTACGGGTCTCACCCATAGAGTTGGCTAGAGGGCTCGAGCCATGGTAAATATAGATTAGCTCTTTAATACATCTCTCTAGTCTCACCTTGAACATGGTGCTGCCCAGTTGGGCAGGGGACATGCTGACCACAACGCCCGCCTGCTGTAGGGCAGCAATCTTCTCTTTGGCTCCACCCTTGCCCCCTGCGATGATGGCACCGGCGTGACCCATCCTTCGGCCCGGCGGGGCAGTGAGCCCAGCGATGAAAGACACCACGGGCTTGGTATTCGCTCCCTGGGGGGAGGGGGAAAGGATGGAGGGGGAGATTGAGACAGCCTCAGTCATACTTGTATTCTCAGACAAATAACAGACATTCCAAAACAAAGACGTCTTCCTATTAACAGCCCAGCCCCTCTTAAATAGGTATTCTTAGAACCATCTTATTTAATTATTAAAACAAAGGATGGTAGTGTATAGAAAATGTTAGTCATACATTTTACGTTTACATTTTAGTCATTTAGCAGATGCTCTTATCCAAAGCGACTTACAGTAGTGAATACATACATTTAATTTATTTCATGCATTTCTTTTTTTTTGTACTGGCCCCCCGTGGGAATCGAACCCACAACCCTGGCGTTGCACACACCATGCTCTACCAACTGAGCCACAGGAAAGGCTGTACTATATTACATGCTCTGTCCAGATGTCTGTGAAAGAGTCAATGAGACCATTTAATTGCATGGGCAGATACACACCCTCCACCACCCCTCCCTGCCATTTCATATGATCTCATTCTCGCAGAAGCAGGTAATTAGTCACGCGGACACTGATTAGCTCTGGCCCTGTCCGCTCAGCTCGTCCTGATGGATGGCTAAATTCAACAGTTGAGATAGTCTTCCAGCGCTGGCGGGAGGGGAGAGAGAGCTAATATTTCACACTCAGGAATAAAATTGTATTGGGGATGAAAGACGGGCCTGTTCATTAGGGCATGCTTAGGAAAACTTTTCGAATTGGGTAGTGAAAATGTGTGTTTCCTATTAGACCAGGTACTGTAGTAGCTACGCATTTCAGTAATTCTTTTGCCAAATGAACACAATCCAGGCCTCTCTTCAGACACTCCTTCTCAGGTACTTGCCTTGTGATAAGGCTCTCCCTCCATCTTTCTCTCCCTCATAGCCTCTCCTTCAGTTGAGAGTTAACACGGTGTGTAGAACAAACTGGCCGACAAGCCAGGAAAGGTGGTCCTCCTGCTTAAGTCTTTACTACCCTTCTACCATTTCAGCACATGCTTTCTAAATGGAACCCTACTGAAACTGGCAGGTATGTACAGCAAGATGACTGCTATTCATTTCAACATGCTTGAAGACACTGGATAATTGTTTAAGCGGAGCAGCCAATCCGCTCGTCTCTCGGCCAAGAAAATGAATAAAAAAATGTTTTTAAAAACCTGACTAACAATGTACAGTATTAACAAGGGATGGCTCTGAAAACAAAATGTTCACTAAACGGGGGAATATGACTGCAATCAATGAAAAAAATGTACCGGGAGGATACTAATTAGTCGAGGTGAATGTTTTCTTGTAAGGTGGCCCAACATTTTTTCCTCTAAATGGGTCAGAACGAGGGTGGCCATGCCTTTTCCTAAAGACTGACCTTCCTGCAGGCTTTTGTTCCACACCTGATTCTACTACTTAGCTGCTTTTCAAGACCTTGACTAGCTGAAGTAAGGCTGGAGCAAAAGCATGAACACCCAGTAGCTCTCCTGGAGGGATGGCCACATCTGTTTTAGAATCTCTATTCACAAAGCATCCCTGTCCATACAATCTTATTCATTATGATCAACAAGGCAGAACTGATCCTGGATCAGCACTACTTACTCAGACACTTTATGAACACAGGCCCAATGCCATTCTTCTAGCTAGGCCCTAAACACACCAGTTCCGGCTCTCGCTTGTCCCGTCCTAATGAATTCACAGCTCTGACAAACGAACCACCCCCGTGTGAATCAATTCTTAAAATCTACCTAAACACGTCAGGCTGTAATTAGTCAATTCATCTTCATCTTCCCTCAGAGAAATCAGAACATAATAAGAGAAGTGGAAATAGCATTTGAAAGTTCCCACCACCTTTGTCCTATATTGTTAACCGTAGAGATGTATTACTTTAATAATGGAACTAAAGAGAAGGAGAAGGTAGTTTCCCTACCTCTTCTTCAATTTGTTCCCCCACGGGAGGAGGGGTGGAGGAGGCGGCAGGGGTCGTTTTCAAAAGGGTGAAGCCTTGCTGTACGCTTGGGGGGGGGGGGGGGGGGGGTAGAGCCTCAATCTTGTCAGATTATGACGACAAAACAGACAATTACAAATTGATGAGGCCCCCCCCTATTCACACACTAGATGTGAATGGAGTGCGATACACACGCCCCACCGCTTTCTAAAAATCACTCACCTGCCCTCCTAGACGACAATTGGTGTGTGTTAGTGAATGCACTGTGCTTGGGCTTTGCATTGTGCGTAAAGCACCTAGGAGAGAGCGAGAGAGAGAGAGAACCGGCTAAGAGTCGAGGATAACAGGAAAAAGGATACATTTAGTGTTCACGTGGGTTAGCTGTCAAATACTCTGGGCCCATGCTTTCCAACAAGACAAAGGTGTTATGTCTTAGGTAGCGCTTTAGTTTTACAAATGCATGGAGGGGCTGAAGAATACTAGGTGGGATTTAGAAGTAGATGTCTCAAAAAGAAAAGTTTAAGACCTTCTGAAAAGGTGACATACAGTGACCTAAAATATAAACGCAACAAGCAACAATTCCAATTTTTTTTAGAGTTACAGTTTATATAAAGGAAATCAGTCAATTGAAATAAATCAATTAGGCCATAATCTATGGATTTCACATGACTGGGAAAACAGATCTGCATCTGTTGGTCACAGATGCCTCATGCAGTGCGACACATTTCCTTTGCATTGATCAGGCTGTTAATTGTAGCCTGTGGAATGTTGTCCCACTGCTCTTCAATGGCTGAGCGAAGTTTCTGGATGTTGGCGGGAACTGGAACACGCCGTCGTACATGTCGATCCAGAGCATCCCAAACATGCTCAATGGGTAACATGTCTAGTGAGTATGCAGGCCATGGAAGAAATGGGACATTTTCAGCTTCCAGAGCGACATGGGGCTGTGCATTATGCTGAAACATGAGGTGATGGCGGCAGATGAATGGCACAACAATGGGCCTCAGGATCTCATCACCGTATCTCTGTGCATTCAAATTACCATCAAAATGCAATTGTGTTTGTTACCTGTAGTTTATGCCTGCCCATACCATAACCCCACCATGGTGACATTAGCAAACCGCTTGCCCACGCAACACCATTTTCCCAGTACAGTTGAAAACTGGATTCATCTGTGAAGGGCACACTTCTCCAGCAGTTTGTGCAGAAATTCTTCGGTTGTTCAAACCCATCCAACTCATCAGCTCTCCGGGTGGCTGGTCTCAGACGATCCTGCAGGTGAAGAAGCCAGATGTGGAGGTCTGGCGTGGTTCCACGTGGTCTGCGGTTGTGTGGCCGGTTGGACGTACTGCCAAATTCTCTAAAACAACATTTGAGGCAGCTTATGGTAGAAAAATTAACATTCAATTCTCTGGCAACAGCTCTGGTGGACATTCGTGCAGTCAGCATGCCAACTGCACACTCCCTAAAAAATTGAGACATCTGCCTCCTGGGCTGTGTCGCAGCCGGCCGAGACCGGGAGACGGTGCACAATTGGCCCAGCGTCGTCCGGGTTAGGGGAGGGTTTGGCCGGCAGGGATGTCCTTGTCCCATCGCGTGACTCCTGTGGCGGGCAGTACATGCTGACACGGTCGCCAGGTGTTTCCTCCGACACATTGGTGCGGTTGGCTTCCGGGTTAAACGAGCAGTGTGTCAAGAAGCAGTGTGGCTTGGCAGGGTCATGTTTTGGAGGACACATGACTCTTGACCTTCGCCTCTCCCAAGTCCATACGGGAGTTGCAGCGATGGAACAAGACTAACGACCAATTGGATATCACGAAATTGGAGAGAAAAAGGGGTAAAAAAAACCCCCCAACTTCTTACAACATTGTGTTGTGTGACAAAACCACACATTTTAGAGTGGCCTTTTATTGTCCCTAGCACAAGGTGCACCGGTGTAATGATCATGTTATTTAATCAGTCTTGATATGCCACCCCTATCAGGTGGATGGATTATCCTGGAAAGGATAAGCACTCACCAACAGGGATGTAAACAAATGTGTGCAAAAAGTAATTTTATTTCAGCTCATGAAACCAAAACTTTACATGTTGACTTTATATTTTTGTTCAGTAAACTAAAACAGACCAGGTTGGCAAGCAGGCCACAGAGTTAGAGGAATAATTTTACCATGTAAGCTATGCAATGACCTCTAAAGTGTGTACTAATTCTAGCCCGGCGAAATTAAAAACATCAGAGCAACTTTTTGGTGCAAAGATCTCCCTTCCAAGGCCCCTCTTTTGTAAATTAGTTGATTGTCTATTTTTATACATCCTTTTTTGTTGGGGATATTTTATGTCAAGTGTAACACTTTTAATAAAGACCGATTTGACTCAAACTCGACAATTTCATCTTCATCTCCTAATCTTAAATCGTGTACAAGTGGTCACCAACCGGTTGATCGCAATCTTTAAGGTATTTCTAGTCGATCACCAAACATTTCTGTAGAAAGGCCAATGATAAAGGCTTGCTTTTATTTCTTGCACTGTTGGTTGTAGTTGCACTTCATTCAGAAGCCTTGTGCATCGGGTAGGCAAAGTGTTCCCATTTTTAACTATTTAACTTGTCTCAAATCATCATGCCTACAGCTTCCACAACCCAGGCCACAGCAAAGTTTGATACTAGCCTACGTGAGATTTCATAACTTTTAAAACAATGACCAGAGGGAGACTGTCAAAGAATACAGCAAAGAGCTTTCTGTTATTATGAGTGAATTTTTGTTAAGTTATTCAGCACTGTCAACACTATTCAATACCATTACAAAACATAAAACGCACTTCTCCCCACTTCCACTGCAATGAATGAGTAGCCAAGTCTATCAATAGCCCAAAATGTTTATTATTATTAGCAGCTCATCTTGTCTGTTTTATCAGAGGAATATTTCACTTTCTCTGGTCATAGGAACAACATAAATTTGTGCATGAGGCAGATGCATTGCGACTTGAGTTTCACCATCAGGTGGAAGATGGTGTCCCCTCTCTGATTAGTCTCACCGGAGGAAAGGAAGGAGAGAGCAGGGACTGTGAGAGGAGGATCCTTTGCTGATTTCTCCCTCCCTCAGCTGAGACTAATACCGTGTTCAAAACAACTGGGAACTCGAAAATCTCAGACTTCTGTGCTTTCAAAATTGTTTTGAACGGTCATCCAACTCAGAGCTCTAGAAAGATGCCTGAATTCTGACTTTCCGATCTGAAGATCACGGACGTCATGATTTGACCGCCCCCCTCAGTTGTCTTAAAAATAACCATGACAGAGCAGTAAAATAGAAAAAGCTCATTATTTAAGTTTATGCTCAGCTGTGCCTCAGAAGTGCTACACCAACTGGTCAATAAGTCTGTGGAGAAAGATCATTTTGAAATATCCAGCTATACTGGTAAGGGCATACCAATATGATATTGTATTCTACTTTTCGGTAAGAGTCCCAAATGGCACCCTATTCCCTACAGTGTCATTGTATTGTACTACTCATTTACGATTCCCTTAAGTGTCTGAAAATATGCCTAGCTGATCTTATGACGAATTATTGTAAAATAAATGTATTTGTGTGCATGTTGTAGATTCAGAAATTCAATACAGTTAGTATTTGTGTTAGGGTTGGGCGGTATCCAGATTTCCATACGGTATTATTGGAAGTGCACACAGGGGGTGCCATTTCTAAATAAATGTATGTATTTTTTCATGGGAAAAAAAAAATGTAGGCAACATGGATCTTGATCCATAAGGGGATTGACTGTCTCTGTAACCAAGAATCTTCCTCTTGCCATCTAGCCACTTAGCTAGCAAACCAAATGCATAGATGGAGCCCTGAGCTAGATATAATGCATTAGGCAAATAGATAGTTAACTTATAGTTAGTTATAACATAAAAACATTTTATTTATTTTTTTATAACATTATAGTATTCTGAAAAACCTGGACATTTTGGGAAAGCTACTGACATTTTGCAACCTTAGAAAATAACATGTCTGAAGCATGGAATTGTTCTATGAGTCAAACTAAAGAGAGGAACATAATTTTGGGTCTGGCTTTGCATTCAGTGTTTCCGTTTCTCAACGTTGACAGAACAGCAGCTCAGATAAAACAATTTCAGGCTTTGGTTAAACTGCTGCCTCTGGTGTTCAATGCTCGACACACACACACACACACACACACACACACACACACACACACACACACACACACACACACACACACACACACACACACACACACACACACACCACACACTTGACTTTCAGAGAACTACCTGCCGCTTTCAAATTGGCTTTTCATGCATGTTGATGTCACGAGCCATTGGTCTCTGGTTGTCAACACTTTGGATGATTGGTTGAGCCGGTTTGTACATGAGGAAGGGAGAGAGAGAGGTTGAGTCCCAAATGGCACCCTAAGCCCCATGTAGTGCACTACTTTTGACATGGGCCCAAAGGGCTCTGGTCAAAAGATGTACGCTATTAAGAAATATGGTGTCATTTTGGCCTCAGCCAAAGAGTTGTTCTCCCGAGACAGAGTGGTGAGAGAGATTTGCATGCATTAGGGCAGCTGAAAGCACATCAAATTAATTTTCAGCTGCTGAACACCTGACAGACACACACACACCTCACAAAAATCTATTTTCTCAATCAAAATTCTGTGTCTTGACAAATCTAGAGGGCAAAACACACACTTGGCAATAACTGTTGCTCAAAGGCACTTAACCACTTTTCAAGCCTTGCATAATTCACCATCCATGCGCCAAAGATCAGTCTCTCCCACACCTGCCTGGAACGAGTGTGTCAGTAAAGGTGTGTGCTGTATTCTGCACCATGAACCCTAACTGGAAGTACATGCACTCTAGCTCACACCCTCAGCCTGTCCAGAATCTCAAGATCCATTAGCAGGTGAGAACACACACAGTATGTCTTACTATACTTGAGGACTTTTGGGGACCAACAAATGACTCCCATTCAAAATCCTATTTTCCCCAACCCCCTTTTTACAGGTAAAGGACCGGCAAAATGTGCTCACTTCTCTGTATTTTAGTTAGTTCTGGTACTCACAAGTATAGTGAAACGTGTCCACCCACACACACGTTTTGGACCTGAGGGCTTGGAGTGGGACTTCCCGAGAGGGTCGTCGGAATCAAAGAGATGAAAGGGAGTACCTGACAGAACTACACTCATCTTTCAAAAAGGGTCCGGATGATTCCCAAAAGTACTGGTGGACCATTGACAAAGTGTTAACAGTCTGGTAGCATGTTTAACATGTGTGTCTCCTCTTACAGAGTTGTGCTGTTTGAGGTAATCGGCAGCGTTCTCCTCGGCGTTGCCTCCGATCTCTCCGATCAAGATGATGCCCTCCGTCTTAGGGTCCTGCAGGAACACCTCCAGGCAGTCAATGAAGTCTGTCCCGTTGAAGGGGTCCCCGCCAATGCCTGAACAAAAACCATCAGAAAACACTGTTACGCTGCTTAAGATGGATGTCAGATGTGACCGAAGGCATAGAGTACAATGTATTATCATTTTTAGGTTTACCGTAAATTCCGGACTATAAGCCGCAACTTTTTTCCCAGGCTTTGAACCTCGCGGCTTAAAACAGGCTAATATATGGATTTTCCCCGCTTTTTTCTAAAAAAGAAACACATTCTGTGACGTGCTCAGTTTTTTGGCGGCATGAAGCTTTCATTAGACCAATCAAATTGCCGAACGGGTTAAGGTCAAACAACTTTTTTGTTTACTGTTTAGATTAAATCGGGCGCTCTCAAACTTCCCATCATTCTGATTACGGTAGTCATTTTGTCACCCTCATAGCAAAGACACGGAGAAATGCATATGATGCAGCTTTCAAGTTGAAGGCGATTGATCTGGCTGTTGGAAAAGTTAAATTAAATAATCTGTCTGTAAACAATTGTTGGAAAAATTACTTGTGTCATGCACAAAGTAGATGTCCTAAACGACTTGCCAAAATTATAGTTTGTTAAAACTTCATTAAGGTAGGGAGCACTATTTTCACCTCCGGATGAAAAGCGTGCCCAAAGTAAACTGCCTGCTACTCAGGCCCAGAAAATAGGATATGCATATAATTGGTAGATTTGGATAGAAAACACTAAAGTTTCCAAAACTGTTAAAATAATGTCTGTGAGTATAACAAAACTGATATGGCAGGCGAAAACCTGAGAAAAATCATCCAGGAAGTGGGATTTCTTTATTTTTGTAGTTTTCTATTGAATGCCATTACAGTATCCATTGACTTAGGACTCAAATTGCACTTCCTATGGCTTCCACTAGATGTCAACAGTTTTTAGAAATTGTTTCAGGCTTGTATTCTGAAAAATGAGGGAGTGAGACCACTTTGAATGAGTGGACCATTCAGTGTCCCCGAGGGTTTTCATGAGCACGACCGAGAGCACGGCTTTCTTGTTTTCCTTTTATATTGACGAAGCTTTTGTCCGGTTGAAATGTTATTGATTATTATGACTAAAAACAACCTGAAGATTGATTATAAACATCATTTGACATGTTTTTACGAACTTTACTGATACTTTTCAGATTTTTTTGTATGTCTGTTGTGACTGCCTTTGAGCCTGTGGGTTACTGAACAAAACGGAGGTTTTTGGATATAAAGAGGGACTTTATCGAACAAAACAAACATTTATTGAGTAAAATGGGAGTCTTGTGAGTGCAACCATACGAAGATCAAAGGTAAGTGATTCATTTTATCACTATTTCTGACTTGTGTAACTCCTCTACTTGGCTGGTAACTGTTTGTAATGCTTTGTCTGCTGGGCGCTGTTCTCAGATAATCGCATGGTATGCTTTTGCCGTAAAGCCTTTTTGAAATCTGACCCTGTGGTTGGATTAACAAGAAGTTCATCTTTAAACCGATGTATAACACTTTTTTTTATAATGCGTATTTCTGTTTTTTAATTTGCCCCTCTGAAATTTCACTGGATGTTGGCCAGGTGGAACGCTATCGTCCCACACCCCCTTGAGAGGTTAACAAGAAATTTGTGGAGTGGTTGAAAAACGAGTTTTAATGACTCCAACCTAAGTGCATCTAAACTTCCGACTTCAACTGTACATGTAGGTAGAGTTATTAAAGTGACTATGCATAGATAATAATAACAGAGTAGCAGCAGCGTAAGGGGGGGAGGGGCAATGTAAAGTCTCAGTTGTCTCAAAGCTTAAAAATCCTTTAACCTGTCTCCTCCCCTTAACGTATACTGATTTAAAGAGGCTTTAACAAGTAAGTAAGGGATCATAGCTTTCACCTGGATTCACCTGGTCAGTCTGTCATGGAAACAGCCATAAAGCCTTATTCTAAAATGGATTGAATGAAGAAAAAAAATCCTCAGCAATCTATACACAATACCCCATAATGACAAAGCGAAAACAATTTCAGAAATGTATTCAAGATAAAAACAAAAAGACCTTATTTACATCAGTATTCAGACCCTTTGCTATGAGACTCGAAATTGAGCTCAGGTGCATGCTGTTTCCATTTATCATCCTTGAGATGTTTCAACAACTTGATTTGAGTCTACCTGTGGTAAATTCAATTGATTGAACATGATTTGGAAAGGCACACACCTGTCTATATAAGGTCCCACAGTTAACAGTGCATGTCAGAGCAAAAATCAGAGCAAAAACCAAGCCATTGTGTCCAGGCACAGATCTGGGGAAGGGTACCAAAACATTTCTGCAGCACTGAAGGTCCCCAAGAACAGTGGCCTCTATCATTCTTAAAATGGAAGAAGTATGAAACCTGCAAGCCTCTTCCTAGAGCTGGCCGCCCAGTAAAACTGAGCAATCGGGGGAGAAAGACATTGGTCAGGGAGGTGACCAAGAACCCGATGGTCACTCTGACAGAGCTCGAGTTCCTTTGTGGAGATGGGAGAACCTTCCAAAAGGACAACCATCTCTGTAGCACTCCACCAATCAGGCTTTTATGGTAGAGTGACAAGACGAAAGCCACTCATCAGTAAAAGGCACGAGATACTGCTTGGAGTTTGCCAAAAGGCACAAAGACTCTCAGACTATGAGAAACAAGATTCTCTGGTCTGATGAAACCAAGATTGAACTCTTTGGCCTGAATGCCAAGCGTCACGTCTAGATGAAACGTGGCACCATCCCTACAGCGAAGCATTTGCACACACTGTATATATACTTTTTTCCTATTGTATGTTTGTTTATTCCATGTGTAACTCTGTGTTGTTGTATGTGTCGAACTGCTTTGCTTTATCTTAGCCAAGTCGCAGTTGTAAATGAGAACTTGTTCTCAACTAGCCTACCTGGTTAAATAAAGGTGAAATAAAATTTAAAAAATAGTGGTGGCAGCATCATGCTGTGAGGATTATTTTCAGCAGCAGAAACTGGGAGACAAGTCAGGATCGAGGGAAAGACTAACGGAGCAAAGTACAGAGAGAGATCCTTCATGAAAACCTGTTCCAGAGCGCTCAGGACCTCAGACTGGGGCGAAGGTTCACCTTCCAAAAGGACAACGACCCTAAGCACACAGCCAAGACAACGCATGTGTGGCTTCGGGACAAGTCTCCGAATGTTCTTGAGTGACAGCCAGAGCTCTGACTTGAACCCGATCGAACATCTCTGGAGAGATCTGAAAACAGCTGCGCAGCAACGCTCCCCATCCAACCTGACAGAGCTTGAGAGGATCTGCAGAGAAGAACAGGAGAAACTCCCCAAATACAGGTGTGCCAAGCTTGTAGCGTCACACCCAAGAAGACTCGATGCTGTAATCGCTGCCAAAGGTGCTGTAACAATGTACTGAGTAAAGGGTCTGAATTCTTTGTAAATGTGTCATTATGGTGTATTGTGTGTAGATTGATAAAGGGAAAAAAGGGGCTGGCTTTGACTGCATGGGTGGGTACACAAAGCCACCGAGGCCACTCATAATCGGAGGCCCCTCATGATCAGGTCAGAGGTTTTAGTGGCCCCCACCCCCATCAAAGTTGCTCATCTTTGGTCTATACATTTGCAGTATGTGCATATCATAACGTTCATTCCCACGTACCGATGCAGAGAGACTGTCCCAGGCCAACTTGTGAAGTCTGGTGAACAGCTTCATATGTGAGAGTTCCCGACCTAGAGACAATGCCTGAAAAAAATAAATAAATAATATATAGCTCAAAAAAATAAAGGGAACACTTAAACAACACAATGTAACTCCAAGTCAATCACACTTCTGTGAAATCAAACTGTCCACTTAGGAAGCAACACTGATTGACAATAAATTTCACATGCTGTTGTGCAAATGGAATAGACAACAGGTGGAAATTATAGGCAATAAGCAAGACACCCCCAATAAAGGAGTGGTTCAGCAGGTGGTGACCACAGACCACTTCTCAGTTCCTATGGTTCCTGGCTGATGTTTTGGTCACTTTTGAATGCTGGCGGTGCTTTCACTCTAGTGGTAGCATGAGACGGAGTCTACAACCCACACAAGTGGCTCAGGTAGTGCAGCTCATCCAGGATGGCACATCAATGCGAGCTGTGGCAAGAAGGTTTGCTGTGTCTGTCAGCGTAGTGTCCAGAGCATGGAGGCGCTACCAGGAGACAGGCCAGTACATCAGGAGACGTGGAGGAGGCCGTAGGAGGGCATCAACCCAGCAGCAGGACCGCTACCTCCGCCTTTGTGCAAGGAGGAGCAGGAGGAGCACTGCCAGAGCCCTGCAAAATGACCTCCAGCAGGCCACAAATGTGCATGTGTCTGCTCAAACGGTCAGAAACAGACTCCATGAGGGTGGTATGAGGGCCCGACGTCCACAGGTGGGGGTTGTGCTTACAGCCCAACACCGTGCAGGACGTTTGGCATTTGCCAGAGAATACCAAGATTGGCAAATTCGCCACTGGCGCCCTGTGCTCTTCACAGATGAATGCAGGTTCACACTGAGCACGTGACAGACGTGACAGAGTCTGGAGATGCCGTGGAGAACGTTCTGCTGCCTGCAACATCCTCCAGCATGACCGGTTTGGCAGTGGGTCAGTCATGGTGTGGGGTGGCATTTCTTTGGGGGGCCGCACAGCCCTCCATGTGCTCGCCAGAGGTAGCCTGACTGCCATTAGGTACCGAGATGAGATCCTCAGACCCCTTGTGAGACCATATACTGGTGCAGTTGGCCCTGGGTTCCTCCTAATGCAAGACAATGCTAGACCTCATGTGGCTGGAGTGTGTCAGCAGTTCCTGCAAGAAGAAGGCATTGATGCTATGGACTGGCCCGCCCGTTCCCCAGACCTGAATCCAATTGAGCACATCTAGGACATCATGTCTCGCTCCATCCACCAATGCCACGTTGCACCAAAGACTGTCCAGGAGTTGGCGGATGCTTTAGTCCAGGTCTGGGAGGAGATCCCTCAGGAGACCATCCGCCACCTCATCAGGAGCATGCCCAGGCATTGTAGGGAGGTCATACAGGCACGTGGAGGCCACACACACTACTGAGCCTCATTTTGACTTGTTTTAAGGACATTACATCAAAGTTGGATCAGCCTGTAGTGTGGTTTTCCACTTTAATTTTGAGTGTGACTCCAAATCCAGACCTCCATGGGTTGATAAATTCCAGTTGATTATTTCTGTGTGATTTTGTTGTCAGCACATTCAACTATGTAAAGAAAAAAGTATTTAATAAGATTATTTCTTTCATTCAGATCTAGGATGTGTTGTTTAAGTGTTCCCTTTATTTTTTTGAGCAGTATATATATGCATATATATATCACAATCTTAAGCAACACAGTTCCCTTTCCTGTCAGTAGATAAGGAGAGACTGAGGACAAGTTCCAATTCTCTTAACATGCATCCTTCCTTCTTCTTGAGAGGTAAGGAGGAAGGATGCATTTTTAAGTATTGGAAAGGACCTGTATTTATACTGTATGGGTGCAGCCCAAATTGCACCATATTTCCTACTTTTGACTGGAGCCCCAGGGACTATAGTGAATAGGGTACTGTAGTAACTTGACAAGGAATGCCAACACGCATTTCGATATTACTTTCCTTTACTTTCAACCCAAACCTAAAGGTGTATTGCCAGATACAAACGGTACAAATATAGCAGAACTATATAGCCCACTCCACCGGTGGTAGAATCACATTGCACAGAACTCACTCTTAGTGATGACATCATCAAAAGGGAAAGGTCACGGTCAATACCAATAATAACCATGTCATTATTTATATAGTGTCCACACTATAACACTTCTCCCCCCTCAATTTAAATCCCCCCTGTAAGGAAAACATAAGGTTAACGAGTAAACCACATCAGTGTTTTCTTTTCTTTACTACACCACACTGTAGAACTTCTGCTGGTGTTACCGTAAATGTAAACAAAACAACAACAACAAAATGACAGTCCTTATTTCTTTTCAACTAGGTCTGCTGCTCCAAACAAACACTAACACCACGAGTCTCTGAGTCTCAACTACAGAGTTAGTCTTTCAGGAGGCTTGTGACTACGCTGTGATCTGCGCAGTACTCCTGGTGTTCTACGAGACACAGGTAAGGGGTGTCCCAGTGGAGCTGAGGGCACAGGAGCGGGTTGGGTGTTTGTGAGAGAATGTCTATCACCCTCTGCTGGAAGCACTGAATGCCCCTGTTCCTCAGATGCTGTTTCCTGTGGGATTTGAACTTGTATACTACCACCTACAGCTGTTCCGTCTGAAAACATGGTATTGTCTTTGTCATAGCGCAGGCGGAGATGGTCCTGGTGTCTGCGAATGACTCGCACATCAGTCAGTTTGACCACAAAGGAGACGGGACCACTCTGACTCAGAATGATAGCTGGCAACCAGCGTTGGCTGCTTGTGAAGTTGCAGATGTAGACATTGTCATTGGGTTTTAACTGTCTCTCCCTTGCGTGGTGGTCATGTTTCTCTTGTTGTTTCTCCTGCTTCCGTTCCACTCGTGCTCCGATGTTCGCACGCAGTAGATCCAGGTGAGCTTTTGGCTTTCTGCCCATTAACATCACCGCTGGAGCCTGTCCTGTTGTTGTTTGTGGCGTGATGCGGTACTGGAACAAGAACCGAGAGAGCTTAGTTGTGATGGTTCCCCCAGTCATCCTTTTGAGCCCCTTTTTCAGTGTCTGCACAGCCCGCTCCGCTAAGCCGTTTGAGGCCGGGTGAAACGGGCCGCTGCGGACATGGCGGATCCCGTTTCTCCGCATGAATTCCTGGAACAAGTCACAGGTAAACGTTGTTGCGTTGTCGGGCACCAGAGAGTCCGGCAGACCATCGGTTGAAAACACCTGCCGAAGCTTTTCGATGGTTGTGGTCGCTGTGATGTTGCTCAAGATGTGCGCCTCCAGCCACTTGAAGTGTGCGTCCACCATGACAAGGAACATGTGACCCATGAAAGGGCCTGCAAAATCTATATGCAGCCTGGACAATGGGTGGTCAGGCCACTCCCACAGATGTAGTGGCGCGGGCGGCGCCATCTTCTGGTTGATCTGGCACTCAGAACATGATTTAACTTTGTCTTCTACCTCCTGATCCATGTTAGGCCACCAGATGTAAGATCTGGCTAAACTTTTCATCCGGGAGGCACCCGGGTGAGCCTCATGGACCTCATCCATGACTTGTGCACGGCCAGGGGGTGGAACAACCACTCTGGACCCCCAGAGTATGCAGCCATCCTGCACACTCAGCTCAGTTTTGCGCTTTGCATAAGGTCTTAGTCCATCATCCTCTATGACAGGAGGCCAACCCTGCATCAGGAATCTTTTCACTTGGGACAGGATCCCGGTCTGTCCACTGTTTGATCTGTTTGGCATTCACAGATGAGTTTGACAATCTCTCTATTAGGAAAATTGTCTCGGGAGGCACCACAGTTGTGGCAGGCATCTCTGGTAGCGGGAGACGGCTGAGCGCGTCTGCATTTGCATTGTCCTTCCCCGCTCTATACACTATCGTGTACTGATAGGCTGACAGTGTCAGGCCCAGCGCTGTAACCTTGCTGAAGCCATGGGCGGAATGCATCTTGATTCACTAAAAAGGCTCATCAGAGGTTTGTGGTCAGTGCATATGGTGAAATGACAACCGTAGAGGTACTGATGGAAGCGTTTCACAGCAAAGACTATGGCCAGACCTTCCTTGTCTAACTGTGAATAACCCTTCTCAGCACTCGTCAGCGTACGTGATGCGAATCCAATGGGTCTCTCTGACCCGTCCTCCATCTGATGAGAGTACTGCCCCGACGCCATAGGGTGAGGCGTCACATGACAGGATGATCTCTTTGTCTTGGTCAAAATGAACCAGAAGTTGTGCTGATTGTAGTAGTGCTTTCACTTCCTTGAAAGCTTTCTCTTGTGCTGGCCCCCACTTCCATTTACAGTCTTTGTGGAGCAACTGACAAAGTGGACTGTTGACAGCTCCGGGAGGAACTTACCATAGTAGTTCACCATGCCCAGGAACGACCTGAGCGCTGACCCATTCTTGGGGTTTGGAGCATCCTTGATTGCCCTGACTTTGTCCTCCACAGGACACAGACCCTGCGGTGTGATCTTGTGACCTAGGTATGTCACACTCTGTGCTTGGAATGTGCACTTGCTACGCTTCAGGCGCAGCCCGACCTCAGCGAATCTCTTTAACACCTGGTCCAGATGGAGGTGCTCCTCCTCCGTCTCCCTTGTAACCAGGATGTCATCCAGGTACACTGCTACATGAGGGATCCCCTGCAGCAGATTGTCAATTGTCCTCTGGAAAATGGCTGGGCTGGACGCCACTCCGAAAACCAAGCGGTTGTACCTGAACAAGCCTTTGTGCGTGTTCACTGTGACATACTCTTTTGAGTCCTCGTCCAGGAGGAGCTGTTGGTAGGCGTGACTCATGTCAAGCTTTGAGAACGTCTTGCCTTCTGCCAGTGTCGTGAACAAGTCCTCCACCCGTGGCAGCGGGTAAGCGTCTAGCTTAGAGGCCCTGTTGATGGTGAGTTTGTAGTCCCCACATATACGCACCGTGCCGTCACTTTTCAGAACGGGAACGATAGGAGCTGCCCAGTGGGAGAACTGAACGGGAGTAATGACGTTTGCTTCCTGCAGCCGCTCCAACTCATCTTCCACTTTCTTTTTCATGGCGTAAGGCACTGTCCTGGGCTTAAAAAAGTGAGGCTCGGCCTGAGGATCCACGAACAGCTTAACTGCAGTGCCCTGCAGTGTGCCCAGTTCATCTTTGAAAATCTCTGGGTACTTTTGAATGACATCCTCAGTCACTCGGGTGTGTTTTATCTCACCCCAGCTCAGTTGTATTTTGTTTAGCCAGTCACGCCCTAGTAAACTAGGCCCATTCCCTTTCACCACCAGGAGCCGTGCTCTCGCTTCCTGGCTGTTGTATGCAATGTCCACCTCTAGAGCCCCCAGCAATGGTATGGTCTCCCCGGTGTACGTACGCAGTCTGATCCCTGCCGGTGTGAGGGCAGAAACCTGTCTTGAGACCCATTTTTGTTTGTAGGTCTCCTCACTTATGACAGAGGCAGAGGCCACGGTGTCAACCTCCATCCTCATCTGCTTTCCATCTACCTCCACTGTAGCATAGATAGGCTCTGCGTGCGGCTCCCTCACATTAAACATGTTGTAGGAACAATGCTCTTCTTCCTCCTCCTCCTCTGTGCTCTCTAGGTGGTGCGCTGCTGACTGAGGCTTTGGTGCTGTGAACTTGCCCAGCCCAGTCCACCCACCCTCTGTCTTGCTCCTAGGACCCCTGCATTTTTCCCCCTAAATGTCCCTTTTTGTTGCAATTGTTACAGACAGTCTCCATGAACTTACAGTTGTTACCATAATGTGTCCCTCCACATCTGAAACATTCCACTGCTTTTCCCCTTTTTCCTGCCACCTCTTTTGTCACCTGATGCACTGCCCAACTTTCACTGTTGGCCTTTTGAATATTTTTCACATTACTAGCGGCCATCTCCATCCCTTGAGATAGTTCCAATGCTCTCTTGAAAGTCAGTGTGGCTTCCCCCAGCAACCAGCGCTGTATGCTGTCCTCGTTAATGCCACAGACTAATCTGTCACGGAGCATGTCCTCTAACATAGCCCCAAACTCACAATGTTCAGAGAGTTCACGTAATTCAGCAACAAAGTTAGCAACAGACTGACCAGTTTTCCGAAAATGGCAGTTAAACTTGAACTTCTGGACAATCACTGACGGCTTTGGATTGTGGTGAGTCTGAACGAGAGTAACTAGATCCCCAAAAGGAATTTCTCCCGGTCTCCGCGGTGTAGCCAAATTCCTCATTAGCTTGTAGGTTTTAGCCCCACACACACTCAAGAGAATAGAGCGCTGTTTAGCCTCATCTATGATTCCATTTGCCAAGAAAAAGTGTCCCAACCTTTCCATATATTCCATCCAGTCCTCGTTCTCTTCCACAAACTCAGTGATAGTCCCAAACATTGCCATTATAACGCCAACTTGTCCTTGATCCTCGTTAGCGATTTTCACTTGCTGCTGATTTGTCCCCGTCGTTTCCGTACAGCGGCACCTGCTCTCCGTCGCTCATTAAGCTAGCTAGCTGACTACCTCCACTGTTTCTTAGCTAGCTAGCACCTCGCCCTGTACAAGTTGATAAAGTTTTATCCTCGTCGCCAAAAAGGTGTAGTAACTTGACAAGGAATGCCCACACGCATTTCGATATTACTTTCCTTTCCTTTCAACCCAAACCTAAAGGTGTATTGCCAGATACAAACGGTACAAATATAGCAGAACTATATAGCCCACTCCACCGGTGGTAGAATCACATTGCACAGAACTCACTCTTAGTGATGACATCATCAAAAGGGAAAGGTCACGGTCAATACCAATAATAACCATGTCATTATTTATATAGTGTCCACACTATAACAGGTACCATTGGGGACGCAGACACTGTATGCCTTCGCAATGAGCAGCAAGAGGTTTAGGATGTCTGTGCAGCGATGGAGCTCCCCAGCAGTCACTACACCAGTGGAGGTTGGTGGGAGGAGCTATAGGGGGACAGGTTCATTGTAATGACTGGAATGTTGACACCGTTCCATTTATTCCATTCCAGACAGACATTACAATGAGCCCGTCCTCCTATAGCTCCTCCCATGAGCCTCCAATGCACCTGGAGAAACATTTGCTATGGCCGTTTCTGCTGCCTACAGGGCTGTAGCACTGACATCTTATCAAACTGCCGCGAGACAGTGAAGAAAATAAACTGCTTGGTCGCTCACTGAGCGACTAGGGTTGATAGCCACATAGGCAGTGGTCCTTTCTCCCTCTCACGATTCAACTGCACGCATGTAATTTTGGAGACTGAAGCAAGTATTGTAGGATCTCTAACCTACTGTTAACTTTCCATCACACAGAACAAGATGTCGGTCTGTCAGCATTATGACACTCCTGCCAAGTAAAAGCAGATTTTATTCAATGATTCAAAAATATCTCACCAATCCTCCCTTTCTTGTGAATGTGGCCCGGCATGATCCCGATCTTGCATTCTCCCGGCTGCAAAATAGGAAAACACAAAGTTAACACCAAGAGAGTGTGTGTGTGTTCTAGCCTCTTACGTTGACCACTCTAAAGCAGTTGCGGCCAATGAGGCAGGTAGCGCCCTGGCGCAGCAGCTTGTGTGTGTGTACTACATACCAGTGTGTATATGTATTCTTACATTAATAACGCCGGGGCAGTTGGGGCCGATGAGGCGCGTGGTGCTCTGGCGCAACAGCTTGTGTTTGACCTTGACCATGTCCTGCTGGGGGATGCCCTCTGTGATGCACACCACCAGGGGCATGCCAGCGTCAATGGCCTCGATGATGGCGGCACCCGCGAACGGAGGGGGCACGTAGATCACTGTGGCCTCGGCCCCGGTGCCCTCTCTCGCCTGGAGGTGTGGGACATGGTGAATTTAGGGCTTGCTATTCATCAATGTATGTATTTAACCATTTCTTAACAAGGCAAGTTAGTTCAGAACCAGTTCACGTTTAGGGCTGAGTAAGGGCTGACCAGAGACACAAGAAATAGTGGAACACATTTAACCTCCTTGACAGAGTTGAAGACGGGCACGCCGAGGTGTGTCCTCCCCCCCTTGCCGGGGGACACGCCACCGACTAGCCGGGAGCCATAGTCGATTGCCTGCTGACTGTGAAACGTCCCCTAGAGGGGGAGAGAAGGAGGAAGAGTCAGAGAGAATCAGCTTGTCCCAATACCAATTCACCCAGTCGTTTCTCTTGACTTTAGCCTGCTTCAATGTTTGATTGCAGATCTGTAAGATGGAAGCAACATTGTGAAGTTCCTTCAGTTCAAAGGGTTAGGGCCAAGGAGAAAGGGTAGGGAGGGAGCAGCTGACAGTGTGTGATGGATGGAGAGGGGAATTGTCTCAGTCACTGGCGGCGCCAACCGCCAACGTTGAGATATCATTAAAGCCAGGTAGTGTGGAATGAGGAGAACAGGCCTGCCATCCACCATTAATCAACTGGGCAGAATGGTGTCCGGTGTCCGCAGAGGGAGGGGGCATGGGAATCAAGCTGACATGGAAAGACAAACAGACACCACCAGCATATTAAGACTAGGTACATCAGCAGGTAAATCAATGACTATGTGAATGGGGGTCTCAGAGAGGAGATTTGGTACATGATATTCAGGTATTTTACAGTGTCCAACTGTCACTTAGTATCCCATTGACCTAAATGCATGACTAAGTGAAAATTCAACCTAAGTGTAAGTTAGGATTCACCTGTAAGTGAAAGGGGCTTAGGTTGGCATCACATTCAATCAGTTTAAATCCAACCCAGGCACACTAAATGACCATAATCAAAAGGTATCATGTCTCTGTGTTTCTTGAGGTCATCAATAAAAAATTAATCTCTCACAGTCTCACCTTTACTTTCAGGGGGCATTGAGTCCAATAATGTGTTGTAATATTATGAATATTCAACCTGCCAAGTTCCATCAGCCTTCTCAGTTAATAATTACAGAGGCTGTTAAAAAACGTAATAGATAAGTGGCTACGAGGGCCAACTACGACACATCCAAATCAATGACCCAAATGTTAAAACTATAATTACCAGCAGTAAAGAGAAAGGAAAGACTGAGCCAGCAATTTTTTTCCACGCAATGCAGATATCTTTTAATTTCAATATTTCTTCCATTCACCAGACTCATCTTTTTCCTTCCTCTGTTCATTTATAACGCAACGTGCACCGTCTGCTCACTTTGCTCTTCCCCCCGGTGGCGGCGGTCCTAACTTTCATCCACTAATGAGAGCACAATGAATTTGAAGTATGGTTTGCTTATCAAGCCATTGAGGAAAGTCGGTGTGCAGCGGCAGCAGCGACACTTGAGTCATTGCTCAGCACTTTCTAATTAGCATGAGTGTTCATTAGAAGAACTATATTTAATAACACTATATTAAGTCGAAGAGTTGTTGGAGAGGAGGGGGGACGGGTATTAACCTACAAGGTGAAAGAGGAGAGAGGTGTTCGCTTGTTGGACAATGACGCCGATACTCTTTTTTCGACTTTGACAGACAATTACAGAGACCTTCCATCCTCATCCAAGACAATATTGGGGAACAAGATTATGCGGTCATTTAACGACCACTCACTGTCTGTCGATAAGGTGATCAGTTGCAGATAGCTAGCTACTGTTTTCTGCTTAATAATTTTTTTTATTTAACTTTAATATTTTTTTAACTCAATGTAACACATTGCAAATTCAAATCCTTAGCCAGTGGATACAGTTGGTTATTTTTAAATCTCTAGGCCTACAAGCTCCTCTGGCAACTTTGTCAATTAATGTTTTGGGAAGATTACTGAGCTGTTTTGACTCTGCACAGGCAGACCGTCAACAATGTCTGTTGACAGTGAAACACAATAACCCAATCAGGGTTATTCATTCAGCACCAAACGGATGAAAGCGGACTGAGACAGGGAGGGACTACCTGGACTTGTCCAATAGGAAATGCACATTTTCGATCATTTCAGTTGCAAAAGTTGAGATTTCCTTTGAGTGCTGTAATGAATACAACCCAGTTGAATGCAGAAAGCGGCCAGTGTCGGCTGGGTGTTGTGTAGCATACATACCTGCTTCCCTGTGAAGCCTTGGCAAATGACCTTGGTGTCTTTGTCAATGTAGAGGTGCTTCCTTGAAGCAGTATAACAGTTCCTTACCCCATTTTGCTGCACTGCAAATGGAGACAGAAGGAGAGGAAAGTGAGACCACACACAGGTGACATTTCCAAAAAACACTATTGTCAATGTCACCTCATGATGGAAAGGGGAGAAGGATTGGCATCTAGGAGACATAGTCCAGCGTTGTTGCCTGAGCTGTTGTCCCATGATGTTCCTCTGATTAGTTTAAATCCAATTCAAACAGACCTGAAGGTAGGCCCAGAGACTATGTTCCAAAACCTACAGCACACAGTAGCAACTGTCAGAAGTAAAACACACATACACTATGTAGGCCACTACGCTTGGATAACGAGTTTTTGCTACCCATCGTGCCTTTTCCCTCATGATTGATATTGAAAGGAAGGGAAAGGGGGACACCTAGTCAGTTGTACAATGCAATGCATTCAGCTGAAACGTGTCCTCTGCATTTAACCCAACCCCTCTGAATCAGAGAGGTGCGGGGGACTGCCTTAATCGACATCCATGTCATCGGCACCTGGGTTAACTGCCTTGCTCTGGGGCAGAAAGACAGATTTTTATCTTGTCAGCTCAGGGACTCGATCCAGCAACCTTTCGGTTACTGGCCCAATGCTCCAACCCGCCAAGATAAACCTATGAATGGCATTATTATGTGCAGTCCTGTATGGCAGTCATGGTGAGATTATTATTTCACAAAAGGCCGGTTATAAATAAGGGGAAAGAAACAAATGACCATGAATGTGTAATCTACAGATTCTGAAATTGCACACATTTGGAAATTCTGCTATTTGGCCATGAAGGCTTGCTAGAACAGAGGGCAACAAAGTGTCAATACAGGACTAAGATTGAATCCTACTACACCGGCTCTGACACTCATCGGATGTGGCAGGGCTTGAAAACTGTTACGGACTACAAAGGGAAACCCAACTGCGAGTGGCCCAGTGACGCGAGCCTACATGCCTTTTATGCTCGCTGCGAGGCAAACAACACTGAAGCATGCATGAGAGCACCAGCTGTGATGGACGACTCTGTTGAAACACTCTCGGTAGGCGATGTGATCAAGACCTTTAAACAGGTCAACATTCACAAAGACGCAGGGCCAGACAGATTACCAGGACGTGTACTCAAAGCATGCATGGACCAACTGTCAAGTGTCTTCACTGACATTTTCAACCTCTCCCTGACCGAGTCTGTAATACATACAAGTTTCAAGCAGACTACCATAGTCCCTGTGCCCAAGGATGCAAAGGTAACCTGCCTAAATGATTACCGCCCTGTAGCACTCACGTCTGTAGCCATGAAGTGCTTTAGAAGGCTGGTCATGGCTCACATCAAAAGCATCCTCCCAGTTACCCTAGACCCACTCCAATTTGCATACCGCCCCAACAGATCCACAGATGACGCAATCTCTATTGCACTCAACACTTCTCTTTCCCACCTGGACAAAAGGAACACCTATGTGAGAATGCTGTTCATTGACTACAGCTCAGCGTTCAACACCATAGTGATGAGCTTTGTGGGCACTAAACTAAGGACCCTGGGACTAAACACCTCGCTCTGCAACTGGATCCTGGACTTCATGATGGGCGCCCCAAGGTGGTAAGGGTAGGCAACAACACATCTGCTACGCTGATCCTCAACACTGGCGCCACTCAGGGGTGTGTGCTTAGTCCCCTCCTGTACTCCCTGTTCACCCAAGAATGCATGGCCAAACACGACTCCAACACCATCATTACGTTTGCTGATGACAGAACAGTGGTAAGCCTGATCACTGACAATGATGAGACAGCCTATAGGGAGGTCAGAGACCTGGCTGTGTGCCAGGACAACAACCTCTCCCTCAATGTGAGCAAGACAAAGGAGCTGATCGTGGACTACAGGAAAAGGCGGGCCAAACAGGCCCCCATTAACATCGACGGGGCTATAGTGGAGTGGGTTGAGAGCTTCAAGTTCCTTGGCGTCCACGTCACCAACTAACTAACATGGTCCAAGCACACCAACACAGTTGTGAAGGGGCACGACAAAACCTGTTCCCACTCAGGAGACTGAAAAGATTTGGCATGGGTCCTCAGATCCTCAAAAGGTTCTACAGCTGCACCATTGAGACCATCCTGACGGGTTGCATCACTGCCTGGTATGGCAACTGCTCGGCCTCCAACCGCAAGACAGTACAGAGGGTAGTGCGTATGGCTCAGTACATCACTGGGGCCAAGCTTCCTGCAATCCAGGACCTCTATCCCAAGTAACTTTAGTTAAGTAAACAATTTCTTAAAATTAAGGTACACTAAAGATATGCTTCTTTCAGTGAAGTAACTGGTAGCTTGGTTAACTCTTTCCAGAGTACTAGTACTATAGTTTCCCCCAACACTGCAACCAACAGCCTGTAGCTACTTCCATATAAAGAGATAACGTTATAAATCACAAATTGAAAGCGTTACTAACGTTAGCTGTTTGCAACGTACAACACAATGGGGGAGTAACGTTAGGTAGCATTAGCTTACCCAAGTGCCAGCTACGTTATAGTATAGCTAACTACATGTCCTATTCTCATTTATAGAATTGACACGCTAAATATAAAGCCTAAAGGACAAGCACGGTCAAAGTTCAGTAGTTCGGACTGTGTGACCTGGAAACTGATGCGCTATCTATCAGCATGCTAAAACCGTTAGCCAGTATAGAGGTCCTTTCGCTGCTTGCCATGGCTACCCTGTGAGCAAGAAACCCCCAATTCCGTGCAAAACGGGCTCCGTGAAGCACTTAATTTAGCAGAACCTAAACAGTTTAGAGACTTTTGAGGAGAACACATATTTTGCTATACTTACAGAGCAGCCGGGCAAACAACCTACTATGCGACATCTTCGGTCATTCACCAATGACAACGGGAGGCTACGGACCTACACGTAAAAGGCAAAGGTCTGACTAGAAATATGCCCAACTAATAAAACGTCCTGCAAACGTTTTTGAACTTGTTCAACCGAGATACCAATTCAATATGTTGTTATTATACCTATTAGTTAAGTCGCTGACAAAAATAGTACAACCAATGAGATGGGATTTCTCCAGGCAAATATTCAAGGTTGGCTTTAAACAGCAAAGAATTCTGGAAAGTGTAGTTCAAACTTTCATCAACAACTCGGATGAGGCTTGCATGCCTCAAACACTAAAGTGGGTGTTATGCCCATCATAGAAAACCCGAAGGGTAAAACCTGCTATGGAAATTTGATTCTTACACTGAACAAAAATATTAAAGAAACATTAAACAATTTCAAAATTTTTACTGTACAGTTCATATAAGTCAATTGAAATGAATTCAGTAGGCCCTAATCTATGGATTTCACATAATATAAGCCATTTAGCAGACACTTTTATCCAATGCGACTTACAGCCATGCATGCATACATTTTAAGTATGGTTGGGAATCAAACCCACACTCCTGGCATAGCAAGCACCATGCTCTACCAACTGAGCTACAGAGGACAACATGACTGGGAATACAGAGATGCATCTGTTGGTCACAGATACATTAAAAAAAGGTAGGGGCGTGGATCAGAAAACCAGTCAGTATCGGGTGTGACCACCATTTGCCTCATGCAGCGCAAAACATCTCCTTCGCATAAGAGTTGATCAGGCTGTTAATTGTGGTCTGTGGAATGTTGTCCCACTCCTCTTCAATGGAAGAAATTTGAATTTTTTTCAGCTTCCAGTAACTGTGTACAGATCCTTGAGACATGGGGCTGTGCATTATCATGCTGAAACATGAGATGATGGCGGTGGATGAATGGCACAACAATGGGCCTTAGAATCTCGTCAAGGAATCTCGGTGCATTCAAATTACCATCAATAAATGCAAATGTGTTCATTGTCTGTAGGTTAAGCCTGCCCATACCATAACCCCACTGCCACCATGGGGCACTCTGTTCACAAAGTTGACATCAGCAAACCGCTTGGCCACACGATGCCATACACGCTGTCTGCCATCTGCCCGGTACAGTTGAAACTGTGTTAAGAGCACACTTCTCCAGTGTGCCAGTGGCCATCAAAGGTGAGCATTTGCCCACTGAATTCAGTTACGACGCCAAACTGCAGTCAGATCACAATGCTGGTGAGGGCGACAAGCACGCAGATGAACTTCCCTGAGACAGTTTCTGACCGTTTGTGCAGAAATTCTTCTGTTGTGCAAACCCACAGTTTCATCAGCTGTCCGGGTGGTTGGTGGACATTCCTGCAGTCAACATGCCAATTGCACGCTCCCTTAAAACTTGAGACATCTGTGACATTGTGTTGTGTGACAAAACTGCACATTTTAGAGTGGCCTTTATTATCCCTGTGCACCTGTGCAATGAGCATGCTCTTCAATCAGCCTGGCAAAGGAGAAATGCTCACTAACAGGGATGTAAAGAGAAATTAGGGATTTGGGAGAAATTAGCTTTTTGTAGTTTTGGAAAGTTTCTGAGATATTTCACCTCTTGAAACATGGGACCAAGTCTTTACATGTTGTGTTTATATTTTTGTTCACTATATTTGGATTCATAAGGAAGTAAATATAAACTGGAAATGGAAAGTACAACGTGATGCATGCTTTTCCTATGTGTATTTCAATAGTCCTTCCATTCATCAGGAGTGAGCAGAAATAATTTGACAGGTGTAAGCAAATCATCATCCACATTGACTTCACCTCTCCTTGTGTTTTCAGATCAGCTCAGATTGCAGAACAGAGGACACAGGGACAAGCCATTATGTACCATGGAGAGAGAAAAAAATATTTTAAACTGAAGTAGTTTCAGATTATGAACTATATCTGAGACATAGATATATGATTTATGTAGCCCCTAAACTTTTAGGTGGATCCCATTTGTAGCCAACTACCCACAGCATGTATATATCCCAGCCTATTTAATTTCCTCTTTAAGTTCTAATCAAACTTTAAAGTATTATTATATGGGTGAAATTATGGGTCAACAAACATTTACACGTTTGCTTAGGAAGGCTGAATGTATCAGTGAATCAATGAATGATTGAAGCCAATGCACAAATAAATAACAAATATAATAGAATACAATAGAATGGAATACAAGGTATTTTTTCCCTGAAAACATCGTTAAGATACTTTGTCATACAAACATCACATAGGCCTATGTATCAAACAAAGTAAAGAAATTGGCTACTTTCTCTTTATCTGCGCCATTAGAAACTGTCCAATCAGATGACATCAACCCTGCCAACGTTCATTGCTACATGTTTTAGCGTCATCTTCCGCAATTGCTTCTATTCACCAACATATCTACGCGTCTTCTCTATTTATTTCTATTGCGGTCAAGACTTAAGCTTCTAAAATAGCGTAATGACGCAAACGGACCTCAGGAAATATCCAACTCAAACCTTTCGGTAGTTTCATTCAAGATGGTTTTAGAAACTATTTCAAAGATCATAAAAACCCAGCTTCCAGCCTACCTCAAGAAGTTCCCCCTTCCCGAGACGATCGGAGGATTTGCGAGGTTAACAGGTAAATGGTTGCGATGTTGAAAACAGGAAAGACCGAATAGCTTGTCCCCATGCATGCACTCCAACAAGATTAGCCACAGTAGTTCGCCAGTTTTAGTGCGGTTTTCCAAGTTTCTTATAGATTGTCGGGATTCTGTGTGGCTGTAAAAGTGCTAATCCACTTCATATTGAATAAAGTTCCTTACTTGGCTCAGGTCAGGTTCATTGAACATTGAAGGGTAGCTTAACAGTACACAACTTTGAATTACATTTACAATGTATCAGACTCAGAGTGGAAACGTATTAAGTGTACAGCCAAACAAGTGTTTCGTTTGTATGTAGCACATTTCCTCTCTTGGCTATGGAAGGGAACTAAACCATGTTATTCCAAGCATATGAAACATTAGGCTACAACAAAATAGATGTACAAATTAAAATCCAAGTTGAGGCTGCTTATACTTTGATATACAGGCTACAGTGATGCGCGTTTTACATACTCCTGTGTGTATAAACAACAATCTCCAAGCTTCAATTGATGGAGTTCATTACTTGACATGAACAAAGTATATGCTATTAGCAGTGATGATTCTTGCTCTCATGACAGGCATGCACATTGAGACCAATCAGTCAATGAAGCAAAAGTTTGGAGCTTCTGAAATTCACCTAAACAGAGAACCAACTATTGGCCTATAATAACAATCTAAGCTGCTTCAAGTAAATTACATTTACATTACATTTAAGTCATTTAGCAGACGCTCTTATCCAGAGCGACTTACAAAATGGTGCATTCACCTTATGATATCCAGTGGAACAACCACTTTACAATAGTGCATCTAAATCTTTTAAGGGGGGGGGGGGGTTAGAAGGATTACTTTATCCTATCCTAGGTATTCCTTAAAGAGGTGGGGTTTCAGGTGTCTCCGGAAGGTGGTGATTGACTCCGCTGTCCTGGCGTCGTGAGGGAGCTTGTTCCACCATTGGGGTGCCAGAGCAGCGAACAGTTTTGACTGGGCTGAGCGGGAACTGTGCTTCCTCAGAGGTAGGGGGGCCAGCAGGCCAGTGGTGGATGAACGCAGTGCCCTTGTTTGGGTGTAGGGCCTGATCAGAGCCTGAAGGTATGGAGGTGCCGTTCCCTTCACAGCTCCGTAGGCATTGTTTTAAATTGTTACCAACCAGTCACATGTAGGCTAATAAGACTCACTGGACAGGACTTTATAAAAGTTCCCTTTGAAACAGCTGCTGATATAATTTGATGTCATTAAACATTGCATCTTCAAACCTTTCTTTTGCCTTAGCTGCAAAACATGAAATACACTCTCATAGTATTCCCATAGAGCAGTGTAAATCTAGGACGGCATGCTTACTCAATGGAGAACCGATTCCTCTCACCTTACACCTGAACAAGGCTCACACACTAGCCTTTATGAGTAGTTGTGAGAGGAAAAAGGTCTGACGACAGTAACTGTCAGTGTACAACATTGGAAAAGTTATGCCTTGAATTTAAGTACTATGACAATCCCACTGTAAATATTGGCTGTAAATGAGCTATGAGACCTCAGGTGACCACTTAGTTGTTTCAAGCTTTGACAACTTGAAGAAACGCTGAATGCATCCCTATGGAAAGTGTCAGATTTGGGACTTAAAAATAGCCCTAAACTAGCGGCTGGCAGATATCCTTGAGTGTGCAGATGACATTGGTCGGCCGTCATTGTAAATAAGAATTTGTTCTTAACTGACTTGCCTAGTTAAATAAAAGCATGCCGTTTTTCTAAGGAAAGTAGCAGACATGGGTACCATTTCAAAATCTTTCAAATACTTTCCCCTATTGTCTGAATTGCCAGATGGGAGGGGTTTGCAGTTTTGGGATGATTCTATTTGTCCATTAAGCCAGGCAAGCTCAATCAAGCACAGATAGAGTAAAATATTTTAAATTAATTCAAATATGATTTGAATCCGGGTCTGGAAAGTAGTGGTGGTAAATTATGGTTTCTCCCATTGCCCTGAGATGCTCCATACTGAGGATCATTGACATTGTAAACATTGATTTAATAAGACTTCAGTAGCAAATCTATAGGAGATGCATTAACATGAAGTGACTGGAATAATTGACATGGCACTGGAAGCTCAATTATTAATTTCATTGCCGTTCGGTGTAGTTTTGAAGTTATAACTTGCCTGCAGTCAGTAGCATAACTACTGAGGTTTTTCCACCCCTATATTACATTTGTCATGTTAATGTTTTCACTCTCAGGAAAAGATGGGAGTCAAGTGAAAAGTCCCTGCAGGAATCTAAAGACTGTTTAGACATTCAAAAGACCAATTAGTGGAAAAAATATAAGGCTGTGTTTACACAGGCAGACCAATTCTGGTATTTCTTTCACTAATTGTTGACCAATCAGATCAGCTCTGAAAAAAATCTGATGTAAAAAGATTTGATGTGATTGGTCAAAATACCAATTACCGTAGTGGAAAAAAGATCAGAATTGATGCCTGTGTAAATGATGCCTCCGCAGCCAAATTCAGTCTAGCAGCTTCAAGGATGAGCACCTCATTAAATTATTTTGTCTGGATTTGATGGTGTTTTTACATTGGCCTTTTTGAAGTCGAGAAATCGTATAATGAGATTAACATTCTCCCTTTAGGCACCCTTCTTTTTAATCAAAATCCATTTAATGTAATTGCCATGAGATTCAAATACACAGCCCTCAAAGTTGTCATAGTCAATGGAATACTCCATGGGACATTATCCACTGTTATATTGGCCTCTTGAACTGTGGCCTCGTGAACTATCAATGGGTAGGCCAGCCTATCAGATACTAAGATGGTCTGAGAGTATGAGAGCTGATATAGAATCAGTTTTGCCTTAAGATCTTAATGAATAAGATAATTGACAGGATGGACCTGATCCTCGATCAGCCCTTTTTAATATGGGCCCTGATCATGGGGTCATTGGGGTGCACAGTGATCAGCATTCCAGCCAGTTGTATTTTGCTAAATGGAGACAGCCTAAAGAGCCCCACTGTGGAGGTGTCTTAATACCCATAAACCCTAGCGGTCAAATAATTTTTTAGAACACTTAAAATAAGTGCTGTGTTTTGTGTAGGCTTACCCTGGCGTGACGTTTTGATAACCATGTAAATCTCTTTCGGACAAGGTGACTTTGATCAATATATTTGGCTGTATTTACTGATTCGAAAATTCTAATTAGCATCAAAGTAGATATCACGCAAGACTACAAATCCCTGCAAGCTCCTGTACATAATTTCAAGCCTACACCTTTGCTAACAGGTATTGTGTAAAATTAAATATTGCACAAGACAGTTGACAGAATTGAAAGAAATGTAGGCAATTTATTAATTACTAAATTTAGCTAACATTAGACAGTTAATCCAGAGATTCTTACCTTTGCCTGAATTCGGCAGTCTCGTCCAGATCGTCATGGCATTTGTAGTTCTTTATGATAGCCACATTAGCAGCTCATTTTTGTGGGGTAAATACAGGTGAAAATATTGATAAGTCACCTTGTCTTAGAGATTTACATGGTTACCAAAACTTCATGCCATGGTCAGCCCTTTATTTTAAAAATGAATGGTGGAAAAACGATTGGAACCATTTCCTTGTTTGACCGCAAGGTTTTATGATTCATACTGTGGTACTCTATACATGTTGTGTAATTGTATGACTCCGCTATAACCCCATGTTATGGGGGGGAGGCGGCATGTTATGGGAACCGCAGGGGTGGAACAATTGAGGAGATCCAATATCACTGTGGGTGTTTTACCTGTGCCTGATTGTGTGTTTTATTCCCAGTCCTTGATTGGCTCCGGTTGCTGCCTCTCCTGGGAATCTTGGCCCTGCTGGGCTACCTCACCATCCGGCCCTTCCTGCCCAAGAAGAAGAAGCAGAAGGACAGCCTGATCAACCTGAAGATCCAGAAGGAGAACCCCAAAGTGGTCAACGAGATAGATATTGAGGACTTGAAGAGCACAAATGTCTGCTACTGCCGCTGCTGGCGCTCCAAAACGGTAAATTAGACTAGAGGGAGAGTTGGAAGGTTATTGCTAACACTACACCTTCTTAGTAATTTCAGGGCCCATATTCAAAGTCTCTCAGGAGTGCTGAGGATCAATGCTGCCTGATAATCTTATTCATTATGATCCATCTGGACAGGGGAACCTAATCTTAGATCACAGTACTACTCTGGGACGCTTTTTGAATAAAGGCCCTGATCAGCCTTCATGCGTCGGTGCCAAGGGAATGGGATGGGGGGAGTTGGCTTGAGATTGGTTTGTTAGATGCATCATGTTAGATGCAAAGACTTATAGCAATAGCTAGTGGTCTTCTAACCATAGCAAGTTATGCAGATATCAGTAGTTTATTTTTCCATTCTCACTGTCTTGAGGCCAAAGGGAAGCATATGACTGTTAATAAATGGTCAACTTAGCCTATCTATAAGCAATGCCTCGTACTGTACGTATCAGCTAATATTAAGTTGTTTCCTGTTGCAGTTTCCTGTTTGTGACAAATCACACATAAAGCACAATGAGTTGACTGGAGACAACGTGGGGCCTCTCATACTCAAGAAGAAGATATTATAATCCATCTTTAACACTGAGGGAGCCACCATCTTCACTCTCTCCTTCTGTCTTCAGTTCTTTAAAAAAGTCTGTCTGTATTTTAGGGCATGGCTTTTTGCACTCTAACAATTAGTCTTTTGTTTTGGTAAAAAAAAAAAAATGGCGCATACTTTGCTTTTGATAGTGATATGCTGTACAAATGTTGGTGGCACGTTAACTCAAAGATTTTACCATCAACACTTTTGTAAATGTTATTTATTTCAACTTGACAATAATGGGCATTAACAGAGGTTATACCACAGAGTAGCATAAAACCTTTCAAACTATCACCACTCCCTCTTATTGTCTCCTTCTGAGAACTTTTTGTACAGTGGCCATTTTCCAGTCTCGCTAGTAGCTCTTGTTAGAAACAGTTAACCTTGGTCTCCTTGGTAGCACCGCTCGGTTCCAAACTATTGGGATCACATTGAGGGGAATTTGAACTTAAATCACGATTGCAATTAGGGTAGTAGTATATTTTGTTAAGTTGAAAAAATATATATACTTAGCCTTTTCAGTCTCCAAACTACTGTAAGCTTGAAGTCTTTCACTTGCATACAAACACACTTACAGGATTTGTTTTCTCTGCCATTTCTTTGTTCATAGCCTTAATTCTGTGTTCATACTGTTGTGTATTCAACCTGATGATCTTAAGACATCTCAATTTCACAAAACGCCTCCACTCAACAATGAACCCTTGTTTTTCTATAAATATTTAAGCAATTCAATTGTTTTGCCTTTAGAGTATCAAACATGTCAGTTGTCTGATTGACTTTGCATTAAGACTGAATGTATTGCAAATATTTCTTAATTCATTCAACAACATGAGACTTGAAGGTATCTGATCCTTTGTTTACTGATCCTTATGTTAAATACCAATCCAGTTTCTGGGATTTAGGCAAACTGTGCCTGCCTGTGGACTTCTAAAATAAAAGTTGACCTGAGTTACTTTGTTTTAGGAAAATAGTTTTGGCAAATGGCAAGAAAGAAACATGCCTTGAAGTTTTGGGAACTGATTTACAATCATTTGACACACATTTTCCATGAGTTTGTTTGCACAAAAATGTTGCCAACTATTGGGTGGTGTTCATATTCCAGCAGCACCAGTTAATGTTTGCTTCTGCTTTCCACTCCAAAACCTTGACGCTAGGACCCGACCTGTGCTTTTTGATGGTGATAGAAACATCTGACCCTTTATAATATCACCACATTAAAGATAGGAACTTTGCTCACCTCTAACACAAAACAAAAACATCATTACAATACAAGTAGCATCTACGCTGAGTGTTAAACATTAAGGACACCTGCCCCTTCCAGAAGACTGACCAGGTGAAAGCTATGATCCCTTATTGACGTCACTTGTTAAATCCACTTCAATTAGTGTACTGTAGATAAAGGGAAGACAAGTTAAATGATTTTTAAGCCTTGACATGGATTGTGCATTCGGAAGGTATTCAGATCCCTTGACATTGTTACGTTACAGCCTTAAATGTATAAAATTGTTCACCCCCCCACAGTGACAAAGCAAAAACAGATTTTTAGATTCTCACATTTTACATAAGTATTAAGATCCTTTACTCAGTACTTTGTTGAAGCACCTTTGGCAGCGATTACAGCCTCAAGTCTTCTTAGGTATGATGCTACAAGCTTGGCACACCTGTATTTGTGGAGTTTCTCCGATTCTTCTCTATAGATCCTCTCAAGCCTTGTCAGGTTGGATGAGGAGCATCCCTTCACAGCTATTTTCAGGTCTCTCCAGAGATGTTCGTTCGGGTTCAAGTCCGAAGCCACTCAAGGATATTCAGAGACTTGTCCCGAAGCCACTCCTGCGTTGTCTTGGCAGTGTGCTTAGGGTCATTGTCCTGTTGGAAGGTGAACCGTCGCCCCAGAATGTGGTCCTGAGCGCTCTGGAGCAGGTTTTCATCAAGGATCTCTGTACTTTGCTCTGTTCATTTTTCACTTGATTCTGACTAGTCTCCCAGTCCCTGAAAAACATACCCACAACATGCTACCACCACCATGCTTCACCGTAAGGATGGTGCCGGGTTCCCTCCAGATGTGACGCTTGTTATTCAGGCCAAATAGTAAAATGTTGGTTTCATCAGACCAGACAATCTTGTTTCTCATGGTTTGAGAATTCTTTTGGCAAACTCCAAGCGGGCTGTCATGTGCCTTTTACTGAGGTGTGACTTCCATCTGGCCACTCTACCATAAAGGCCTGATTGGTGGAGTGCTGCAGAGATGGTTATCCTTCTGGAAGGTTCTCCCATCTCCACAGAGCTGTCAGAGTCACCATCAGGTTCTTGATCACTTCCCTGACCAAGGCCCTTCTCACCCGAATGCTCAGTTTCGCCAGGCGGCAAGCTTTAGGAAGAGTCTTGGTGGACCCGAACTTCTTCCATTTAAAAATTATGGAGGCCACTGTGTTCTTGGGGACCCTCAATACTGCAGACATTTTTCGGTACCGATCCCCAGATCTGTGCCTCGACACAATCCTGTCTTGGCGCTTCGAACTCATGGCTTGGTTTTTGCTCTGACATGCACTGTGGGACCTTATAGAGACAAGTGAGTGCCTTTACAAATCATGTCCAATCAATTGAGTTTACCACAGGTGGACTCCAATCTTGTTGTAGAACATCTCAAGGATGATCAATGGAAACAGGATGCACCTTAGCTCAATTTCAAGCCTCATAGCAAAGGGTCTGAATACTTTGCAAATGCACTGTATGTGCCCTTCAGAGGGCACATACAATGGGCAAGGCAAAATATTTAATTGCCTTTGAAAATTGTATGGCACCGGTTTGTGTCAAGAACTGCAACGCTGATGGGTTTTTCATGCTGAACAGTTTCTCCATGTGTATCAAGAATGGTCCACCACCCAAAGGACATCCAGCCAACTTGACAACTGTAGGAAGTATTGGAGTCAACATGGGCCAGCATCCCTGTAGAACACTTCGACACCTTGTAGAGTCCATGCCCAGACAAATTGAGGCTGTTCTGAGGGCAAAAGGAAGGGATGCAACTCAATATTAGGAAGGTGTCCTTAATGTTTTCTTAGTGTTAAAGGGCCAGTGCTGACGGTTCTATCAATATCAAATCATTTCTGGGTATGAATATAATATTCCAGTTGAACTAGACCTACAGTATATACGCAATCTGGAGCAAATTATAATGGAATTAGTTTAACAGTTCAAGTTTCAAAAGTTAAAACAGGACTCATAAATGGTATGATAAATGACTGAAAAAACTAAAGGGACCCTTTCAAGAGTCCATACAAAAGTATCTCTAAATCAACTGCACAACTCTTTATGGAATCAAATTCATAAATACTGAATAATAAAAACACAAAATGAATAGAACAAAAAAACTGACTGTTTGGCAGTCTTTTCTTAAACAGATTTTACAGTATATTGCTCTGAATGCGATGCTATTATCTGAGCCACATTGATTTTGCATGAAAGACCCCTGTCATAAATATATCTTAGCTAGGGGCCCATATTATTCATGTTTTTTGTGGCATTCGGTCACATTTAGTGCACAATACTATTTGAATGTTGCTTAAATGGAAACGTACAATAAATAAAATTGTCTAGCTAGCAACAACCGTCCAACGCTAAATATAATATTTTCTTTGAATCAAACTGCACAACAACCTTCTCATAAATACATTACATTCACACAGAATACAACATCAGCAACTGGTAAATAATTGATGCGTAAGGCCTAAGGACAAAAAAATAAATGCTGTGAAGGCATACATACACTGTATGATAATGAACACACAATATGCCCGATAGTCAATGTCAAAAACATTCAATTCCAGTGGCTCAGCTCATCGAACCACTTAATGATAGGGTATCATTTTATTAGTAGCATTACTGAATTTTCAGTATAGTGAAATTAACGTTACAGTATAGTGCATAATGCTTGGATATAGTGGATTGTTGGTTGAGTGGCAGCTGTAGTTCGAGGCCTGGAAACTACCCTCGGGGGAGATATAAATAAAAGCTGCAGGATGTCAAACACACCAAGGACAGATACACAGATGAGAGACCCCACTGTCCGAAAGGCAATATATCCTGGCTGTCACCAGAGTCTGAAATAGGAACCATATTCTCTAAACAGTACAGCACTAAAGAGAATAGGGTGCCATTTTTACACTAGAATAGGATGCCATTTTAGATGCACGCTTGAAGTGCCCCCATTTCCCTACGATCCATCCATGTTATTTCCTCCTTGGTGAAGTGTACTTCCTGGTTCCCGCCATCAGAGGGTACTCTCGTAGGTGATTGGGGTCTCGGTAATAGTTCCGCTTTGCTCCCGCTCTGCATATCCAAGGAAAAAGGGTAGAAAATAATGATTAAAAAATTGCCTTTGCAGTGTGTGCGCGTGCATGCTTGCATGTGTGTGCGAGAGAAACTGAAGTGCCTCCATGTGAGTATAAACTAAATAAGACTATAGGCCAAATGGTCAATATGGAAAAATGTCTCAGCGAGTGTACAGTCTGAGACACAGTGATGGGCAGGTAACACGTTTTATGAGGACACACAGTGTAGTCAAATAAAAAGATCTCCCTCCAAACCTGAAGAGCAAAAAAAAGCTACCATTGTGTGGTGACAGGGCTGAGACGAAACGAGGCATGAAACAAAGACTACCTGAAGCCACGATGCAAATCATTCTCCAATCCACAGCTTCTCTTTATTAGGCTGAGATCCTGACTGACACGCTCTGTTTCACCACTGTCAACAATGTTGAAACAAAGCATATCAGTTTGGATTCCAGGCTTTTTTGAATAAAGATCATCTCAGTCATAAAGGTACACTGCTTTTCATGAACACGCTTCCGTCCCTATGCTGTGTGGACAAAGCTATGACAAGCTGGTTTTAAAAAAGCACAATTGAATATAATAGGAGTGGAGGTTAAAACCATAATGGGGTGTATAAGGTCACCGTTTACAGTGCCTTGCAAAAGTATTTACACCCCCCTTTGCGTTTTTCCTATTTTGTTGCATTACAACCTGTAATTTAAATGGATTTTTATTTGGACGTCATATAATGGAAATACACAAAATAGTCCAAATTGGTGAAGTGAAAAAAAAAAAAAATATTCAAAACAGTTAAATTTAATTTAATTTAATTTAAAAAAAAATAAATGTAAGTGCCACGTGGATATGTATTCAACCCCTTTGCTATGAAGCTCCTAAATAAGATCTGGTGCAACCAATTACCTTCAGATGTCACATAATTAGTTAGATTGCACACATGGACTTTATTTAAGTATCACATGATCTTAGTGTGTGTGTGTGTGTGTGTGTGTGTGTGTGTGTGTGTGTGTGTGTGTGTGTGTGTACATACATACATACATACACCTGTTCTGAAAGGCCCCAGAGTCTGCAACACCACTAGGCAAGCAGCACCATGAAGACCAAGGAGCTCTCCAAACAGGTCAGGGACAAAGTTGTGGAGAAGTACAGATCAGGGTTGGGTTATAAAAAAAATATCCGAAACTTTGAACATCCCACGAAGCACTATTAAATCCATTACTAAAAAAATTGAAGGAATATGGCACCACAACAAACCTGCCAAGAGAGGGCCGCCCACCAAAACTCACGGACCAGGCAAGGAGGGCATTCACCAGAGAGGCAACAAAGAGACCAAAGATAACCCTGAAGGAGCTGCAAAGCTCCACAGCGGAGATTGGAGTATCTGTCCATAGGACCACTTTAAGCCGTACACTCCACAGAACTGGGCTTTATGGAAGAGTGTCTAAGCAAACATGTTTGGTGTTCACCAAAAGGCATGTGGGAGACTCCCCAAACATATGGAAGAAGGTACTCTGGTCAGACGAGACTAAAATTGAGCTTTTTGGCCATCAAGGAAAACACTATGTCTAGCGCACACCCAACACCTCTCATCACCCTGAGAAAACCATCCCCACAGTGAAGCATGGTGGTGGCAGCAGCATCATGCTATGGGGATGTTTATCATAGGCAGGGACTGGGAAACTGGTCAGAATTGAAGGAATGATGGATGGCGCTAAATACAGGGACATTTGAGGGAAACCTGTTTCAGACTTCCAGAGATTTGAGACTGGGACGGAGGTTCACCTTCCAGCAGGACAATGACCCTAAGCATACTGCTAAAGCAACACTCCAGTGGTTTAGGGGAAACAATTAAATGTCTTGGAATGGCCTAGGTCAAAGCCCAGACCTCAATCCAATTGAGAATCTGTGGTATGACTTAAAGATTGCTATACATCAGCAGAACCCATCCAACTTGAAGGAGCTGGAGCAGTTTTGCCTTGAAGAATGGGCAGAAATCCCAGTAGCTAGATGTGCCAAGCTCATAGAGACATACCCCAAGAGACTTGCAGCTGTAATTGCTGCAGAAGGTGGCTCTACAAAGTATTGACTTTGGGGGGGTGAATAGTTATGCATGCTCAAGTTCAGTTTTTTTTGTCTTATTTCTTGTTTGTTTCACAAGAAAAAATATTTTGCAACTTCAAAGTGGTAGGCATGTTGTGTAAATCAAATGATACAAACCCCCTAAAAATCAATTTTAATTCCAGGTTGTAAGGCAACAAAATAGGAAAAATGCCAAGTGGGGTGAATACTTTCGCAAGCCTCTGTACATCATGTGGAGATAACAGCTGTCACTCAAGCTAGGTTAGTAGTAGGTGTGGGTTTTTGTGTGTTTCTATTTTAAAAGCGATGGTGAGGCAGTCCTTTCTGTTGCTGTGTGCTTCTGTCTGTGCATTTATGCAAAAAGTGTGTTTGCACATTCTGTGTGTGCGTCCTCACCCCAGGCAGCGTTCTTTGGTTTCTGCAGCAGGCGAGGTCCTGTGAGTCCTATGACCAGGGCCCCTATGGGGGCGGTGAGCAGGATGGAGAGCACAGCCACTGTCAGCACGTCCATGCCGTACTTCTCCAGCTCCTTATCCTTCTTGGTGCGGGCCATGTCCAGCGCTGTGGAGCCGATGGCCGCCTGGGGAGAGAAGAGGGGAGGAGATCGACACATTGGCCACGTCACCCTCAACATTGTGAGAGCTGGAACTCTGTCAAAGTTAAAATAACGCAGACACAGGTAATAATACGTGTTGCATGTCGCGCAATCATTAGTTAGAATATTCAAATGTTATGGTCGTTTTGCTTGTTAAGCCTTTTTTGTGTGAAGCAAATTTCACCCTTGGATCATGTTTTGTATGCTTATTGGATACAGCGAAATGGAGAGGAGAATGTTGAAAGAGCAGTAAGCTGGATTTGAGCCCATGCTGGCCGAGGTACATCGTACATGTGCTCCAGAGGCAGGGGTTTAGACCACTCCAGGCCACCTTAGTTTCTATTTAACGTTAAGTACCTGTACAGTGGCTTTGGGTAGCCAGGCCAGAGCGATGAAGAGCTTCTCTTTGAAGTTGAAGCCGGCACACAGCACACATACGAAGGTGAAGAGAACACGCACCAGCAGACCAATGGCCAGAGAGCCTATGCCCAGGCCTGGTTGGACAGAGAAGTTAAGGGGGGGTTGAATGATAAACACTATTCAAGTTAAAGTAGGAAAACATTTGGAAAACACCCCTGATAGATTATCTCCAAAGAGTGGGGTATAAATGTATACGCAGTGTGTGTTCTTACTGACTGTGTGTTTATGCGGGTGTTTGTGTTCTTACCGACAGTGTTTTTGTCCAGCTCTGAGATTTGGATCTCGGCCCCGATCAAGCCGAAGAGCAGTGGCTGGAACACCTCCCAGGCAATACCCACTATGTCCTCCACAGGGACCTGCACATACATCGAGTCAGACAGATGCACACGTTACGGTTTCTCAAAGTACTGACGTTTTCAAATACAATTTGTGAAAGTAGAGCAAATGGAGGGGTGAGAGGCGCCATCAAGACAAGTGATAAAAACATTAAAAACCACCTATGACACAAACCAGACTACAGAGAGAGTTCAGCAAACACCAAGACTTCACAACTGTGTTACTCTACTGGAGAATCTGCCTCCCATAGAGACAATACGAGATGTGACTCTGACTGTATATTTGGGATTGGGCCTCTATCCTGATTGGAAGGGTCCCACTGTGTGTTAAGACAGCAGTTTGTGCTGCACTGGAACGTTCAAGCTGTCCAGCTGCTATCCAATGCTTTAGTCGAGTCCACTGTGTTGGAGGTTAGGGCTCAGGGGGCATTTGGGTGAGAGAGTAAGTGCCTAGCTAGAAGATGCAGGGTACGAGGGGTTGAGTGAGTGGTCGGCACGGGATGGGGTCGTTGTGTGTGTGAGATTGACTGACCTTTGACCTTCTCCAGCCCAGGCTGGCCAGGAAGGCGAGGACCAGGGTGCAGAGGCCCCCCGAGCCGGGGAAGCCGGCCACGTTGCTGCCGAACACGGCAAACACCGACAGGCCCAGTAGCAGGAATGAGCGCTTCATCACTACCTTGTCCTACAGGAGAAAGAGTGAGAGAGAGAAGGAAGGATGTATTACTAAAAGTTTTCCAAACAAGGACTATGTCCCTGGAGTAACATTACTGAGAAAAGGAAACGCGACTGAGAAAACTGAGCTCCGTTATAGGTCAACTCCACAGTCCAGTTTCCTCTATTGCACTCCACACTGCCCTTTCACACCTGGACAAAAGGAACAGCTATGTGAGAATGCTATTCATTGACTACAGCTCAGTGTTCAACACCATAGTGCCCTCAAAGCTCATCAGTAAGCTAAGGACTCTGGGACTAAACACCTCCCTCGGCAACTGGATCCTGGACTTCCTGACGGGCCACCCCCAGGTGGTATGGGTAGGTAACAATACATCTGCCACGCAGATCCTCAACACGGGTGCCCCTCAGGGGTGCGTGCTCAGGCCCCTCCTGTACTCCCTGTTCACTCATGACTGCACGGCCAGGCACGACTCCAACACCATCATTAAGTTTGCCGATGACACAACAGTGGTAGGCCTGATCACCGACGAGACAGCCTATAGGGAGGTTAGAGACCTGGCCGTGTGGTGCCAGGACAACAACCTCTCCCTCAACGTGATCAAGACAAAGGAGATGATTGTGGACTACAGGAAAAGGAGAACCGAGCACGCCCCCATTCTCATCGGCGGGACTGAAGTGGAGCAGGTTGAGAGTTCCTTGGCGTCGACATCACCAACAAACTAACATGGTCCAAGCACACCAACACAGTCGTGAAGAGGGCACGACAAAGCCTATTCCCACTCAGGAGACTGAACAGATTTGGCATGGGTCCTCAGATCCGCAAAAGGTTATTCAGCTGCACCATTGAGAGCATCCTGACGGCCTCCGACCGCAAGACAGTAAGGAGGGTAGTGCGTATGGCCCAGTACATCACTGGGTCCAAGCTTCCTGCCATCCAGGACCTCTATACCATGCGGTGTCACCCTAGTCATAGACTGTTCTCTCTGCTACCACGCGGCAAGCAGTACCGGAGCGCCATGTCTAGGTCAAAGAGGCTTCTAAACAGCTTCTACCCCCAAACCATAAGACTCCTGAACATCTAGTCAAATGGCTACCCAGACTATTTGCATTTGCCCCCCCCTTACACTGCTGCTACTCTTTTATTATCTATGCATAGTCACTTTAATAACTCTACCTACATATTACCCCCGCACATTGAATCTGTACCGGTACCCCCTGTATATAGCCTCGTTATTGTCATTTTACTGCTGCTCTTTAATTATTTGTTACTTTTATTTTTGGGGGTATTTTCCTAAAACTGCATTGTTGTTTAACCTGTTATGGATAGGGGGCAGTATTTTCACGGCCGGATAAAAAACGTACCCGATTTTATCTGTTTATTACTCCTGCCCAGAAACTAGAATATGCATATAATTGTTTGATTTGGATAGAAAACACCCTAAAGTTTCTAAAACTGTTTGAATGGTGTCTGTGAGTATAACAGAACTCATATGGCAGGCCAAAACCTGAGAAGATTCCAAACAGGAAGTGCCCTCTCTGACCATTTCTTGGCCTTCTTTAGCCTCTTTATTGAAAACAGAGGATCTCTGCTGTAACGTGACACTTTCTAAGGCTCCCATAGGCTCTCAGAAGGCGCCAGAACGTTGAATGATGACTTCGCAGTCCATGGCTGAAAAACAGTAGCGCATTTGGATAGTGGTCAATCTGAGAATAATGAAACGGGGCGCACGTGAAGAGTCCATTTTACATTTTCAGTCTTTGAACGACTCCCGGTCGGAATATTATCGCTATTTTATGAGAAAAATCGCATAAAAATTGATTTTAAACAGCGTTTGACATGCTTCGAAGTACGGTAATGGAATATTTTGAATTTTTTTGTCACGATACGCGTCGGGCGCGTAACCCTTCGTCACCCTTGGATAGTGTCTTGAACGCACGAACAAAACGCTTTATTATTTGGAACCAAACCAACATTTGTTGTTGAAGTAGAAGTCCTGGGAGTGCATTCTGACGAAGAACAGCAAAGGTAATCAAATTTTTCTTAAAGTAAATCTGAGTTTGGTGAGTGCCAAACTTGGTGGGTGTCAAAATAGCTAGCCTGTGATGGCCGGGCTATCTACTCAGAATATTGCAAAATGTGCTTTCACCGAAAAGCTATTTTAAAATCGGACATAGCGATTGCATAAAGGAGTTCTGGATCTATAATTCTTAAAATAATTGTTATGTTTTTTGTGAACGTTTATCGTGAGTAATTTAGTAAATTCACCGGAAGTGTTCGGTGGGAATGCTAGTTCTGAACGTCACATGCTAATGTAAAAAGCTGGTTTTTGATATATGAACTTGATTGAACAAAACATGCATGTATTGTATAACATAATGTCCTAGGAGTGTCATCTGATGAAGATCATCAAAGGTTAGTGCTGCATTTAGCTGTGGTTTTGGTTTTTGTGACATATGCTAGCTTGAAAAATGGGTGTCTGATTATTTCTGGCTGGGTACTCTCCTGACATAATCTAATGTTTTGCTTTCGTTGTAAAGCCTTTTTGAAATCGGACAGTGTGGTTAGATAAAGGAGAGTCTTGTCTTTAAAATGGTGTAAAATAGTCATATGTTTGAAAAATTGACGTTTTCGGATTTTCGAGGAGTTTGTATTTCGCGCCAAGCCCCATCATTGGATATTGGAGCGGTGTTCCGCTAGCGGAACATCTAGATGTAAGAAGTTAAAGGCTTGTAAGTAAGAATTTCACTGTAAGGTCTACACCTGTTGTATTTGGCGCATGTGACTAATAACATTTGATTTGAAAGCTAAGTCCTTTCAATGATGATTCATACCTGGTCTTTGCTGGGAAAGTAGTGCAACAGAAATCCCAGCAGTACCCCAGCAACCATTCCCCCTCCCACCTCCAGTATACCTCTCAGCAGGTTGTACCACATGGAGCCTGCAGAGGGAGACACAGCACAACAAAACATATGAAATTAATATCAAAACAGATGGGATCGTCCCAAATGGCACCCTGTTACTTTTGACCAGAGTCCTATGTGGGCCTTGGTCAAAAATAGTTCACTATATAGGGAATGCGATGCCATTTAGGACACAGAATCCAGCAGGAAGTCAATAATAAAAAGCATGCAATACAGAGGAAGACACAGTAATAGCAGAACACATGCAGTTTGCTCATACTAATGGTCCCGTGGCTCAGTTGGTAGAGCATGGCGCTTGCAACAACAGGGTTCATAGGTTCGATTCCCGAAGTGTGAGGGTGTCATCTATTGGATCCAGGACAGATTGCAGGAAGATTTCTATTAATGCTGCAACAAAAACAGATAAGTTCTATTCTTTTTCTAGTGGTCTCCTCTCATCATTGGCTCAGAGCAGAGGCACAGATCAACAACCTCTCTCTTGATTGGTTTAGAGCAGAAGAACAGATCAACATGCTCCCGACTGATTGGATCCCTACCGGTGGCGAAGGCCATGCCCATGCAGGTGGTGAAGCCGGTGATGGCCAGGATGTCGTCAAAGCTGCCGGCAGCCATGAGGAGGGTAGGGATGCCCTGCTCCAAGCCGTAGCCATCCTTCTGCAGCAGCAGCATTGAGGGAACCACCACGGCCGGGGACACGGCTCCCAGCACAAATCTACAAGAGACGGGAGAGCCAAAGTGAGGGTTAATCATCATATTCATCAGGTTTGGGTTGCCAGGCTGAAGAGCGACCTCCGAAGAAACAACCTGTAATATGAATACTGATAATAATAATAATATTGTCATATGACCATTTAGCAGATAGCCAGTACAAACCTACAGGAGAGGAGACACACTATGAGAGTTCATCATATAATATGGCCCTGTAGAAGATGCTTTCAAAGGCCTGTAAAAGCACTTTGTGAGCAACTGCTGATGTTAAATCAAAATAATGCATTTGATTGATTAATATGAAGACACCACAAACCATGAAGAGACAGGGGAGGGGTTATGGGGGATAATACAATGATTATAGACAAAGTGTTTAATGATGCAGCTTTACTAATAGGAATTCGTTTGAGATATACACTATACATACGAAAGTATGTTGACATCCCTTCAAATTAGTGGATTTGTCTATTTCAGCCACAATCAATGCTGTATAAAATTTAACACACAGCCATGCAATCTCCATAGAGATCACATTGGCAGCAGGATGGCCTTACTGAAGAGCTCAGTGAACCTTTCAATGTGGCAGTTTGTCAAGTTTCTGCACTGCTAGAGCTGCCCCGGGTAACTGTAAATGCTGTTATTGTGAAGTGGAAATGCTTAGGAGCAACAACGGCTTACCCATGAAGTGGTAGACCACACAAGCTCACAGAACAGGACCGCTGAAGCGCGTAGTGCGGAAAAATCATCTGTCCTCGGTTGCAACACTCACTACCAAGTTCCAAACTGCCTCTGGAAGCAACATCAGCACAAGAACTGTTCGTCGGGAGCATCATGAAAAGGGTTTCCATGGCCGAGCAGCTGCACACAAGCCTAAGATCACCATGAGCAATACCAAGCGTTGGCTGGAGTGGTGTAAAGCTCGCCGCTATTGGACTCTGTAGCAGTGGAAACTTGTTCTCTGGAGTGATGAATCACGCTTCACCATCTGGCAGTCCAAAGGACAAATCTGGGTTTGGCGGAAACCAGGAGAACACTACCTGCCCCAATGAATAGTGCCAACTGTAAAGTTTGGTGGAGGAGGAATAATGTCTGGGGTTGTTTTTCATGGTTCGGGCTAGGCCCTTTGGTTTCAGTAGGGAAATCTTAACACTATAGCATACAATGACATTCTAGATGATTCTGTGCTTTCTTGTTTCAGCATGACAATGCCCCGTGCACAAAGCGAGGTCCATACAGAAATGGTTTGTCGAGATCGGTGTGGAAGAACTTGACAGACCTGCAGAGCCCTGACCTCAACACATTCGAACACCTTTGGGACGAATTGGAACGCTGACTGCGAGCCAGGCCTAATCGCTCAACATCAGTGCCCAACCTCACTAATGCTCGTGCCTGAATGGAAGCATGTCCCCGCAGCAATGTTCCAACATCTAGTGGAAAGCCTCCCCAGAAGAGTGGAGGCTGTTATAGCAGCAAAGGGGGGACCAACTCCATATTGATGCCCATGATTTTGGAATGCGATGTTCGACAAGCAGGTGTCCACATACTTTTGGTAATGTAGGAGGGTAGGGTAGTGTATTTAGAGGGATGGATGAATAGAACGATGGATAGATCAGAGTAAGAGACAGTAAGAGTGGAGAGGAAAAGAGAGAGAGTAAGAGGAGAGAGGATGAGAGAAATAGAGAAGACAGAGATAAAGCAAAAGAGAGGGAGAGCGCGAAAAAGAGACAGCAAGGGGCTAAGAGTCAGAGGATGAAATGAAAATGTATAAAGGCTGGGTATCCAATCTTACTCCTGGAGAGCTACCCTCCTGTAGGTTTTCGCTCCAACCCCAGTTGGAACTGACCTGGTTCACCTTATCAACCAGCTCATTATTAGAATCAGGTGTGCTAGATTAAGGTTGGAGTGAAAACCTACAGGACGGTAGCTCTCCAGGAACAGGGTTGGAGAGCCCTGGTATAAAGTATACTTCAAGTGTTCACGGTGAGTTACAGTAGCTGCCAAATACTCTACACCTGTCTTAACGGAATGCAAGTGGTGTTAGGTAGCCCTTTAGTTTTACAAATGCGTCGGGAGGCTACAAATGCGTCGGGAGGCTGCAGAATACTAAGTGGAATTTAGACGACCGACCAAAAGAGAGAGTTTACCCAAGGATGAATCCCCAGATCCAGGGCAGGCCCATGAGGAAGTGGGAGGCGATGGCGATGGTGCAGGCCTCGATAATGCAGGGTCCCATTCCCACGCGTATACACACCATACTCAGCTTCTTCAGAGCCTGGGAAAACACACATGTATACCAACACACCCATTAATAGAAAAATCGAAATGTCATTAGTCCACTGTTGATACAATCCCAAGTTAAAGGAACAATCCACATTTCATTAGCCCCAAATGTTTTGCAGGTCAGCAGTAAAGTTGACATAATGTGGCAAGTGACACTTTGCTTCTTGAAGGTCCTGAAAACTTGACTGCTGAAATGCAAAACATTTCGGGACTGTATCAACAGTGGACTAATGAAAAACATACACATTGTTTTTGAGTGTATTTCTCCTTTAACCTGTTAGGGGGCAGTATTTTCACGGCCGGATAAAAAAAACTTACCCGATTTAAACTGGTTACTACTCTTGCCCAGAAACGAGAATATGCATAGAATTTGTAGATTTGGATAGAAAACACTCTAAAGTTTCTAAAACTGTTTGAATTGTGTCTGTGAGTATAACAGAACTCATATGGCAGGCCAAAATCTGAGAAGACTCCATACAGGAAGTGCCCTGTCTGACAATTTGTTGTCCTTCTGTTGCATCTCTATCGAAAATACAGCATCTGTGCTATAACGTGACACTTTCTAAGGCTTCCATTGGCTCTCTAAAGCCGCCAGAAAGTGGAATGGGGTGTCTGCTGTCTCTGGGCAAAGTACAGCAACAGAGTTTGTAAGTGGTCAGCCTGGGGACAGTGAGACTGAGATGCACGTTCACGAGACTTCTCCACTTTTTTCTTTCAGCCTTTGAATGAATACAACGTTGCCCGGTTGGAATATTATCGCTATTTTACGAGAAAAATAGAATAAAATTTGATTTTAAACAGCGTTTGACATGCTTCTAAGTACAGTAATGGAATATTTCAATTTTTTTTGTCACGAAATGCACTCGCGCGTTACCCTTCGGATAGTGACCTGAACGCACAAACAAAACGGAGGTATTTGGATATAACTATGGATTATTTGGAACCAAAACAACATTTGTTGTTGAAGTAGAAGTCCTGGGGGTGCATTCTGACAAAGAACAGCAAAGGTAATCCAATTTTTCTAATCGTAATTCTGAGTTTAGTGAGCCCCAAACTTGGTGGGTGTCAAAACAGCTAGCCTGTGATGGCCGAGCTATGTACTCAGAATATTGCAAAATGTGCTTTCGCCGAAAAGCTATTTTAAAATCGGACATAGCGTTTGCATAAAGGAGTTCTGTATCTATAATTCTTAAAATAATTATGTATTTTGTCAACGTTTATCGTTGAGTAATTTAGTAAATTCACCGGAAGTTTACGGTGGCTATGCTAGTTCTGAACATCACATGCTAATGTAAAAAGCTGTTTTTTGATATAAATATGAACTTGATTGAACAAAACATGCATGTATTGTATAACAATGTCCTAGGAGTGTCATCTGATGAAGATCATCAAAGGTTAGTGCTGCATTTAGCTGTGTTTTTTTTTTTTTGTGACATATATGCTTGCTTTGAAAATGGCTGTGTGATTATTTTTGGCAGGGTACTCTCCTGACATAATCTAATGTTTTGCTTTCGCTGTAAAGCCTTTTTGAAATCGGACAATGTGGTTAGATTAACGAGAGTCTTGTCTTTAAAATGGTGTAAAATAGTCCTATGTTTGAGAAATTGAAGTTATAGCATTTTTGAGGTATTTGTATTTCGCGCCACGCGATTCCACTGGCTGTTGACTAGGGTGGGACGCTAGCCCATAGAAGTTAACACAGGAACATCAATAATAAAGGAAGTACTAAACACTAAACGAATTGGCCTATGGAGAGTGTGATAGAAAAATTACATATTTACCTGGTTAGTTTGATATTAACAGTTAGCAATTAATACTTTACAAATAGGAAGACATTTCTGTTCTGTAAAGAGATTGTTTCGACTCTAGCTTCCTGCAGTTAGTCTCGGCGTAGGGTCAAGCGTTCTATAGACAAAATGTGGTGTGTGTGACCCAAGATAGAGAGAGCCTGAAAGACCTTAGAACAATGCCTCATTGTTCTCATCTTCCTGGCATCTGGGAATCTAGGGGGGGGGGGGGGGGGGGCAAAACACCATCCTATGTAGATAACCAAGGTGGCTTATGGGAGTTGGAACCAGTCTGACTAAGCATTTTTAAGTCCTATATAAGGTCTCCGTTTTATCATTATCAGTTAGGATCTTGGCCCGTCGACGGTTTCATTATTGCAATAATTAAAACGATATTGAATAAAGATGATTGTTTGAAGAAATGACAAAGTCTCTCTCACTTTGATTAGAAAATTCCACCAAAAGAGTGTTTTATTGACATACCGAGCCATCCAATCCCAGGCCTGCTCGGGCCAGGATGACAGCAAGGGCAATGTTCCTCAGGGAGGAGGACCATCGGTAGTCGATGTACACGGCGTCTGTTACCACGGGGATATTACGCAGCAGGAAGCCCGTCAATAGCATACCTGTAGAGAATGGCAGAGAACAATGATACTTTATCATACTGTTAAAGTTAATACTTTTATAAACAACCATGGTGTTATTCTTTGGACTTTCTCTCACAGCAAGAGGGACAAAAAACGATGTCTTGCTGTGTTGTTCTGAAGACAAACTTGTTTTTATATTAAAAAGAAGAAGAACTAAACAGGGGCTAAGATATCATACCCATCTTCACATTGGTTCAAATGCCAAGAAATACATATTTTACGACACATTCTTTGTTCTGATAGTCTGGGAACTGCATGTTAAAAAGGTTGAAGATCAATTGGTTTAAGATATCAAAAGGCTTCTAGGCATAGGAGTCTTTTGAGAGTAAAGGAAAAACCTTTCCAAGTAGGAATAGCTCAAACTGAAGACATGCGTACAGTGGAGTCTTTAATTTACTGTATGAAACTGAATTGCCTTTGAAGGTCAGAAAGATCAATATGGTCCTGTGTGGTTACATTTACATTTAAGTCATTTAGCAGACGCTCTTATCCAGAGCGACTTACATATTGGTTCAGTTGGTAAGAGAGTGGCATTAGCCAACGTCAGGGTTGTGGATTTGATTCCCACTGGTGGCATACAAAACCGTATAAACTCACATCACTGTAAACCGCTTTGGATAAAATGTCTGCTTAATAGCGTATTATCAATAAAGTACACAACAATTCCATCCCGTTTGGGACGCAAGCAATGACTATTGTCTGAGCAGGGAGGAACCAGTTGACAGGCATAAGAATGTGGCACTGACTGTCGGTTAGCCTAAGTTAAGTAAAAAATAAAATACCTTTAAGGCTGTAACAAAGCTTAAACGAAACGGAATTCATGCTTTGTTCCATTTTAATGCTGCGTCCCCAGGCAACGCAGGCCCCAACATTTTTTTATTTAGTTCAAACAATAAAACGGGGACATTGAACTGGGGATGCAGCATCTCTGGGTTCACAAAAAGAAAATCAGGGGTTGGAGAGACATTAAATATCAAAGATCTATATCCAACAAACAGGACTTAACTTCTGAACTATGGGAGTGGGCTCTGTCGGATAGACACTACGCTAATGATCAACGTTTAGAAATGAAAGACCCACCACAAATACTTCTTTATTATCTACAATCTCCTTTCTGGACTGTTGAAAGTGAGGAGTAGGCTGTGAACCCGAACATCTGACTTCTACCTTCTTGCGGGCTGAATGAGTGTCCACTGTCTTATTAACGGGGTCTGTGCAAACTACAGGACTTTTCAGGTGGTTACCAGCATCAAGAGAGACTTTGGTCAAAGCTCAACCAAGTATTGTTTATTGAGAAATGAAAATACATTTTTCATTCACTTCCTAAGTCAACAAGGGTGTTAATTTGGTTAGAAATGGGATGAGGTGTGATATGAACTCACTTCACTGTCTAGGTATGGTAGTAACACATGTATGATGTACTACACATGATGTACTACACATGAAGTAGCAGTGTTGGCAAAGCCAGACAGAATAATAAGGGGACTGTTTGACCATCCGTATATAGTAAAGAGTAGTAGTGAGGGGACAAGCAAGTGCATGCAGGCTAAATATAGTGAGTGGGTGTGTTTAATCATAATGTGTGCTTATTATAGTAAGTAGGTGTATTCTATCTACTATATCAGCAGATATATATTACCAGCAGCCAGGATGATGGCGTCTCTGACTGTTACTAAGGAGCATGTAGGGCACTCAACACCCTGAAGGCATTTTTTTTCTCATTCTCAACAAGTCAAATGAAGTAAAGGTTACAGAAAATAACTTGTTGTATGCTGCACATACACAGACAAGACAGACCCCATCACCTACACACACACACACTCACTCTCTCCATTCGCATTACCTACCCAGGAGCGGGGGAAAGGGAGGCAGTTTGGGAAGCCTTATGAGGCCCACCAGTTTTCCCCCGGTGACGGAGCAGATGAAGAGCACGGTGATGCCGAACAGGTTCCCCCCCGGCAGACACTCCTCCTCTGTGATGGACCACACCACGCCAAACAGCACTAATGCAATGAGGACTGGGAGGGAGGAGAGGTCAGAAGTCAGTACGTAGCCAGTTGGTTTTGCCTTTTACCTGCCAAATAAAATAACAGATTGCATGTGCTGTACTTGATTTGGTTTGCAAGGTACAATGGTCTCAAAGGTCTACTACTAAGCCTAAATGTTAACTTGTAACTGTCAGTATATCAGGGACAGTGGGTAGTGCTTTAGTCCATCTGTAAATCTACTCCATTTGTGCTATATAAAACGCCTCTGGGTACTGTGGCACTGTTCAACAGCGTGCGCTGGATAAAGAGAGAGATACACACACTGGTTCTACAAACCCCCCATTTTCCACTCGCCCAAGCACAGAATGCTACAAGATGCCAACTCCTGATTCCATAGCAATGACACCAAGGTAACATCTCTACGGTAGCATTAGCCCACCCTGGTGCCCAGAATTAAATAAAACAGACCACAATGGCATTATCAGCACATTGAAGCGTTATGAAGTTTCATGACATTAGGCCACTCTAGTGTTAGGCCTATATTGCATCTCTATTCTGGTGTCCATAGGGCACCAGCATAGAGACAATACTAGAGTGGCCTATATCTATGTTGGTGCCCACCCTTGGTGATGAGGGAGGCCAGGAGGCCTCGGGGCGGGCAGGGGCATGCCCGGCGGAGCCTGCCACAGCAGATGACCGGGGGGTCAGTGTTGGTGCCCGCATCCACCACCGGGTTACGGGGGATAAAGTAGGTCTCCTCCGTGACCTGGGGGGTTGGGTTCCGGCTCACCACCACCTGAATCTGGTTCACACCCAGGAACTACCGGGGGGGGGGGGGGGGAGCCATACCGGGGGGGGGGGGAGCCATGTCAGCAGCCATACTTTTTAACTTTCTTACTACAAAAATGCCATTTCAATACAAGCTTCTGAAAAAGTAACACTACTGGATATTTTTATATTATTTCAAAAAAGATTACTATCGTACTCTAACCATAGTTATAAGGTGCAATATGCAGAAATCGCTCCGCCATTTTCTGGTTACTTAAATTCAAATAGTTTATGTAACAAAACAAGCAATGTATAGTGTAGAGAATCAATGTACCATTCAAACAAAGCACTGTTAAATATATTTTCAATAACCAAAAAGATTATATTTTCAGCTGGTGTACAAAACCAAAAGTAAAAGGACGCAAAAACTAAACTTAACGGAAGCATAGAAATAGTGCACAGAGAACAGATCTTGCTTTCAATGAGAATAATTGATCTATAATTCACATTTCTATGTGAATTTGGACAGGTCGCCCAAAAAGTTGCATATTGTAGCTTTAACTTCTTGAGTTGAAATCATTGCAATCTTTCAAGAGAGTGATTGTGGTCAGGAAGTTGTTTTGGGTAGCCTAGCCTAACTCTTGAAAGTTGATAAGAATGGTACTGGAGCCAATGCTACTGGCTTTTTTGCCTCCATTTCTTTGTCACACCTACAGCATGTTAAGTGGTTCTCATTGTTGACAGAGAGGTTAGTCACACTAACAAGACACTACTGTGTTCCCAGTGTTAGGTTCTAAATAAACGGAGTAAAAACTCACGGACGACTAGCAAAGCTCAAACCAGGTTTATTCACCCACTGCGTTACACAGCAACCTATGACAAAAACACATTTACACAAGTACTGGTATTTAAACCTTCCTCCTATGCGGAGTCTCCTCCGTACACATCTGGACAGCCAATACATCTCTGTTGCTAGGCAGGAAGTTAAGTGATGTGGGTAATAAACTGTTCCTTCTCCCTTAATGTGACCTGGCCTCGGCCCCCATTCCTCACTAATCCACCCTATCAGTGACCACAATCATATGATTGCCTTTCTCTTACTTAGTAACATTCCAAGTCCCTGGCTCATATCCAACCTTAATTGACCCCACCATATACATTCCTCCTACAGATAACCATTAACTTCTGGTGTAGCAAGTATTTCAAATTAAAACCCAACAACTGAAACCAGACTGTGGCCCTTCTCCTTTCCATAGGATACCTGATGTCTAACAATAACATGCTCTGCACTCCCCTCTCTCCCTCAGTACCATGAACAAGGACATTTCATACTTCAAGTTTAGAAGTCAGAACCCATCACCAGTAAATAATAGTTTTCATGCTTATCATAAAGAGTAGATGTTGTGGCACAATGATGTTGTGGCACAATGTTGTGGCACAATGTGAACAGTCAGTGCCATGAACAAGGCTTTTGATCCAACTTACAGAAATACCACACTCTGTGGAAAAAGAAGCTGGCAAAAATCATGAGCAAATCTCCTTGTAGGGTACATCAAGGTGTTTCAAATGCCCTAACAAAAAGTCAGCAATGATGATTTTACTTTTGTTTTCAAGTAAATATTTGACCCCATAAATGCATAGTGCCAAATAAGAGTGCACAGTACACTGCCAATAACACATTTAATCTAATGCCCTCAAAACTGATTCTAGATCAATATGTTTGGAATTGTCTACTATTATGCCGAAGCTTTCGGTCAGCCAATTCTCATAGCTTCAGCGACTCAGCATCATTAAATTATGTAAAGGCTATCTATTAACATTTTGGCTAAAGCACTAGATATACTATACCTCTGCATGGTTCGTTACTGACGAGGCTCCAGGACTGTGTTCTAGGTCCAGCAAGGGAGAAGGTGTAGGCGGCTTCGACTTGGGCTGGTCGTCCTCCATCATGGCATCTAATACAGTTCACTTTCTCCTCCTCACTTCTTCTCGAACCTCACAGCAAACCTGTTGAGGGGTTGGGTGGGCCATCGGTGCACTGCTGCTCTGCTCTTTTCCTGTTGTATCCTAAGGTCTGACTCTGTCTAGCACTAGCTCCCATTCAGTGAGTCGTCACCTGTTTATCAGTCAAAGGCAGTGACAGTGAGTGTTTGCTTGGTGGAACTGGCCAGAGGCATCTGAGGCAAACATGACTGTAGAGATATGAGGTGGAAACAAGCCAAGTGCAAGAGCAATCAAAGCTGAAGGTAAACAGTACTGTAAAACAGTTTTCAATGTTCAGCATTCTGCTACCAGTATGGAATGAGACTGGGAGTAAGGGTATCAATGCATGAATGCAGAATTTCCTCTTCTTTAACTTCATATAGAAATCATACTAAATTGATGTTATTAGCGACATTGCCAACACTCTCCTTATATAATGGCATTTCACATACAGCAGTGTCCATTTTATCTGAGACAAGCTCAGGTTGGATTGCTTTATTTAAACACATTCCAGCCACAGTTATGCTAGTAAAGTCCTAGTGTATAAAAATAAATTGTGACAGCTGTGATGGTAACAGTCAGTTTCGGTACAATTTTATAAATGCGAACAGAACGTTGGTTTGTTCAACATGGTGGGATCTTTTTGTGTCTGTAAAATGTTTTATGCGCGAAATGACGGTGGTTACACCTTTATGCACAAATATTGGTACAGTATAATAACCATCATATCGGCGTTAGCTTGGGAGTCGTGATGATATGGTGTGTGGTCCTCCCACTACAACTTGGGAAACCATTGTGTTTATTAGGCTACAGATTAAATAAATGATGGTGAACTTCACAGGATGGTGACAGTGCACCGTGATGAGCTTGATACCGCTTTCCAGTAAATAGGGTATTATTTTGGTGACATGATAATTGGTGTTTGACTGCCGTTTGACAAATAAAAATATTCCTCGCTCTTCCATAATAATCTCATCATGTAGACTAGCGTACCCGCACGTAAAATTTCCTTTCATAGGATAACCAGAGCCAAAGTCATTATCCATCGGGGGATTGGTTGAGCCTTACTTGAAGGCGTGACATCACTTCGAGCCTTTACCAAAACAATGGCAGGCAATCTCTCTCCCCTCGGACCTAAAACTTCGTAACAAGTGACAACTCTAAAACCAGCAGTAACGACCAACTTCAATGACAGTTCTTAAAATTAAAAATATCTAATATTCCAGCACCACAATAATACTGTCGCAGAGGAGGGCTTGTTAGCTAGCTACAGGGTTTGAGTCACCTCAGTCGTTTTATTATAAAACAGCTCAGCTAGCAACGCTAGCGAAACTGTGTCTAGACTCAGGAGCTCATGGGCACATACTAGACATGTCACATAGGTGTCAGGAGCCAGCTGGTTGGATATGATTCCACCATGGGCAACAGCGACTGGCTACTAGTTCGTTTTCAACAAAATATGTTCAACTCATAGCTACTTAGTTCATCCAGTGACAACCGCATTTAGAAGGATAGCTACTGTCTCACACTGGCCAGGCAGAAGCCATCTCGATAGTTAACAGCTAGCTAATCGTGGACGCCAAAAGAAGACGCTAGCTAGACTCAGAAACTCACAACCTACAATAGCCAACTGGTTAGACATGATAACAACATGGGCAACAATAACTGCCGAATAGTTTGTTTTCAGACAAATATGTTCAACTCAGTTAGTTTAGTCACTGACCACTGCATTTAGGAGTCTAACTAAATTCACTCGCTCACTCACTGGCCAGAAAGTAGCCACTACTAGCCAACTAATCGTGGATTTCCTATAGATGGGTTAAGCCAGGTGGACACTACACGACTTTCAAAATCCTAACATCGCTGAGCCTTTCACATTAAACTACCACCTTTCCTGAAGTTAATTTTATTTTTGTGTTGCAAACGTAGTGGTGAGCACACTGAACGATGTGCCACAGATGGTCACACACTTCAAGATTCTTCGCGAGGATTCTCAATACCAATCGGTCTCGTGAAAATGTGATTAGATTTAACGTAGATACGAGCTGAGGCTCAGAGCAGCATCATAAACATTCAGTCAGACACTCACCATACAGAGTTGAACTATCTAGCCAACATTTTGAATTGAATAACATTGCTTGTGAACTTCAGAGCTGTAGCAATTTGACACTTTAGCAAAGGCAAGTACAAATGCATAATAGTAGTAGTTATCACTCCTGCACGAGATGAGTCATCGTCTCACTGGCTTCTTCTCTGTCGAGCTCTCATTGGCCATTGCTGATCACTTTTCTCAACATGTCGTTGCACATCTCACACTACAAGAGCATTGCAGATTGTGTTGATAAAAATCAAACATGTTTGAAAATATCAGGACGTCTGGACTACTCAAAGACCAGATTGGTAGCCCTCAGCTTGCGTCTCTTGACCCGCTCACATTAAAACGAGCGTCGGTGACGGCCGTGCGCCCCGAGTGGGCAACGACATGGGGATTTTGTCTCCGATCTCCAAAACTTGTCTGGGACAGCTAAATCGTGTGGTTTACACCCGGCGTTAGCAGACAACGTCAGCTGCCATGGGGCAGAAGTCAACCTGTTGTTGTGATTCTGGATGGCCAGATTGCTAGAAAGAATTACCAGAACCTGCCATGTGGGGAATCGTAAGTGGCTCGTTTCATCTCGTTATTGATACCATGTCTTGTTTTTAGGTGTTGTGACTGATTTCATTTTGCTACCCGCACTGTATCTGCAAACTGTTGTGTAGAGCGCACGTGTCATGACCAGAGTGGGCATATTTGCTATTTAATGCAACAGTTTGTGACAAAATTATTGGTAGAGTTTATAATGTGATGGAAGCACATTGAACTTAAGATTTTGAATTGTTACCTGAGAACTTAAGTGAAAAAGTATACCTAACAAAAAAATAAAACACAACATAAAACTATTTCAATGATTTTACTGAGTTATAGTTCATATTGGTGAAAACGGCATTTTTCGGCAGGACAGAGCAGCTACATCTGGTAAGATGAGGGGCGGGGGTGTGTGTCTATTTGTCAATAACTGCTGGTGCGCGATGTCTAATATTAAAGAAGTCTCAAGCTATTGGTCGCCTGAGGTAGATTACCTCATGATAAGCTGTAGATAACCATCTTCCAAGAGAGTTCTCATCTATATTAGTCGTAGCTGTCCATTTACCACCATAAACCAATGCTTGCACTAAGACCGCACTCAACCAGCTGTATAAGGCCATAAGCAAACAGGAAAATGCTCATCCAGAAGTGGCTGGGAACTTTAATGCTGGCAATCTTAAATCCATTTTACCTCATTTCTACCAGCATGTCACATGTGCAACCAGAATGAAAAAAAACTCTAGACCACCTTTACTCCACACACAGAGACGCATACAAAGCTCCCCCTTGCCCTCCATTTGGGAAATCTGACCATAATTCTATCCTCCTGATTCCTGCTTACAAGCAAAAACTAAAGCAGGTAGTACCAGTGACTCTCTCAATACAGAAGTGTTCGGATGAAGCTGTTTTGCTAGCAGACTGGAATATGTTCCAGGATTCATCCAACGGCATTGAGGAGTATACCACCTCAGTCACCGGTTTCATCAATAAGTGCATCGACGACGTCGTCCCCACAGTGGTTGTACGTACATATCCCAACCAGAAGCCGTGGATTACAGGCAACAACCGCACCGAGCTAATGGCTACAGCTTCCGCTTTCAACGAGCTGGACACTAATCCGGACGCTTATAAGAAATCCTGCTATGCCCACAGACAAACCATCAAACAGGCAAAGCATCAATACAGGACTAAGACTGAATCCTACTACACTGGCTCTGACGCTTGTCGGATGTGGCAGGGCTTGAAAACTATTACGGACAACAAAAAGGGAAACCCAGCCATGAGCGGCCCAGTGACGCGAGCCTTCCAGACGAGCTAAATGCCTTTTATGCTCTCTTTAAGACAAGAAACACTGAAGCATGCATGAGAGCACCAGCTGTTCCGGACGACTGTATGATCACGCTCTCCATAGCCAATGTGAGAAAGAAATAAACAGGTCAACATTCACAAATGCGTGGGACCAGACAGATCACCAGGACGTGTACTCAAAGCAAGCGCGGACCAACTGGCAAGTGCTTTCACTGACATTGTCAACCTCTCCCTGTCTGAGTTTGTAATACCAACATGTTTCAAACAGACCACCATACTCCCTGTGCCCAAGATAGCGAAGGTAACCTGCCTAAATGATTACCGCCCTGTAGCACTTACGTCTGTAGCCATGAAGTGCTTTGAAAGGCTGGTCATGGCTCACATCAACACCATCAAGCCAGAAACCCACTCCAATTCGCATACTGCCCCAACAGATCCACAGACTACGCAATCTCAATCGCACTCCACACTGCCCTCTCTCACCTGGACAAAAGGAACACCTATGTAAGAATGCTGTTCATTGAACGCTGAGCTGTAGTCAACACCATAGTGCCCACAAAGCTCATCACTAAGCTAAGGACCATGGGACTAAACACCTCCCTCTGCAACTGACGGCCGTCCCCAGGTGGTAAGGGTAGGCAACAACACATTCGCCACACTGATCCTCAACACTGGGGCCTCTCAGGGGTGCGTGCTTAGTCCCCTCCTGTACTCCCTGTTCACTTACGACTGCGTGGCAAAGCACGACTCCAACATCATTAAGTTTGCTGACAACAACAGTGGTAGGCCTGATCAACGGCAATGACGAGACAGCCTATAGGGAGTATGTCAGATAATAACCTCTCCCTCAATGTGAGAAAGACAATGGAGATGATTGTGGACTACAGGAAAAGGCTGGCCAAACAGGCCCCCATTAACATCGACGGGGCTATAGTGGAGCGGGTTAAGAGCTTCAAGTTCCTTGGCGTCCACATCACCAACTAACTAACAGGTCCAAGCACACCAACACAGTCGTGAAGAGGGCACAACAAAACCTATTCCCACTCAGGAGACTGAACAGATTTGACATGGATCCCCAGATATTCAGCGGTACCATCGAGAGCATCCTGACCAGTTGCATTACCGCCTGGTATGGCAACTGCTCAGCATCTGACTGGAAGGCACTACAGAGGGTAGTGCGTACGGCCCAATACATCACTGGGGCCAAGCTTCCTCCCATCCAGGACCTCTATACCAGGCAGTGTCAGAGGATGGCCCAAAAAATTGTCAAAGACTCCTGCCACCCTAAGTCAGACTGTTCTCTCTGCTACCGCACGGCAACTGGTACCGGAGCGCCAAATCTAGGACCAAAAGGCTCCTTAACCTGTTATGGCTAGGGGGCAGTATTTTCACGGCTGGATAAAAAAACGTACCCGATTTAATCTGGTTACTACTCCTGCCCAGTAACTAGAATATGCATATAATTATTGGCTTTGGATAGAAAACAATTCAAAGTTTCTAAAACTGTTTGAATGGTGTCGTGAGTATAACAGAACTCAAATGGCAGGTCAAAATCTGAGAGATTCCTTTACAGGAAGTGGCCTGTCTGACCATTTCTTGAACTTCTTCGCCATCTCTATCTTTTACAAAGGATCTCTGCTCTAACGTGACACTTCCTACGTCTTCCATGGGCGCTCAGAGCCCGGGAAAAACCTTGAATGTCGTCATCCCAGCCCCAGGCTGAAACACATTATCGCCTTTCTCAAGTGGCCGATCAAGGGACTGTGGGCTTAGGCTCGTGCCCTGGTTGCCACCGTCTTTGTGATTTTTCCTCTGTTTGCCGAAAAGGAGATTCCCGGTCAGAATATTATCGCTTTTTTACGAGATAAATTGCATAAAAATTGATTTTAAACAGCGGTTGACATGCTTCGAAGTACGGTAATGGAATATTTAGAATTTTTTTGTCACGAATTGCGCCATGCGCGCGACCCTGATTTACCATTTCGGATAGTTTCTGGAACGCACGAACAAAACGCCGCTATTCGGATATAACGATGGATTATTTGGGACCAAACCAACATTTGTTATTGAAGTAGCAGTCCTGGGAGTGCATTCTGACGAAGACAACAAATGTAATAACATTTTTGTTATAGTAAATCTGATTTTGGTGAAGGCTAAACTTGCCGGGTGTCTAAATAGCTAGCCCGTGATGGCTGGGCTATGTACTTAGAATATTGCAAAATGTGCTTTCACCGAAAAGCTATTTTAAAATCGGACATATCGAGTGCATAGAGGAGTTCTTTATCTATAATTCTTAAAATAATTGTTTTGCTTTTTGTGAACGTTTATCGTGAGTAATTTAATAAATTGTTAGTAAATTCCCCGGAAGTTTGCGGGGGGGTATGCTAGTTCTGAACGTCACATGCTAATGTAAAAAGCTGTTTTTTGATATAAATATGAACTTGATTGAACAAAACATGCATGTATTGTATAACATAATGTCCTAGGTGTGTCATCTGATGAAGATCATCAAAGGTTAGTGCTGCATTTAGCTGTCTTCTGGGTTTTTGTGACATTATATGCTAGCTTGAAAAATGGGTGTCTGATTATTTCTGGCTGGGTACTCTGCTGACATAATCTAATGTTTTGCTTTCGCTGTACAGCCTTTTTGAAATCGGACAGTGTGGTTAGATAAAGGAGAGTCTTGTCTTTAAAATGCTGTGAAATAGTCATATGTTTGAAAAATTGAAGTTTTTGTATTTTTGAGGAATTTGTAATTCGCGCAACGCCTATCATTGGATATTGGAGCAGGTGTTCCGCTAGCGGAACGTCTAGATGTAAGAGGTTAACAGTTTCTACCTCGCAGCCAGAAGACTCCTGAACAACTACACAAATCAAATGGCCACCCGGACTATTTACATTGAACCCCCCTTTTTGTTTTTACACTGCTGCTACTCGGTGTTTATGAAAAGTTTTACCATGGTACCGGTACCCCCTGTATATAGCCTCGTTATTGTTATGTTAATTTATTTATTGTGTGTTACCTTTTGATAGATTTTTGATCATTTAAAATTTTTACTTTAGTTTATTTAGTAAATATTTTCTTAACTTTATTTCTTGAACTTTGTTGGTTAAGGGCTTGTAAGTAAGCATTTCACAGTAAGGATAACATACACCTGTCGTATTCGGCGCATGTGACTAACATTTCATTTGATCAGTCAATTGAAATAAATAAATTAGGCCCTAATCTTTGGATTTCACATGACTGGGAATACAGATTGCATCTGTCGGTCACAGATACATAAAAAAAAAAAAGAAGGGAATAGATCAGAAAACCAGCCAGTATCTGGTGTAAACACTATTTGCCTCATGTAGCGTGACATCTCCTTCACATAAAGCTGATCAGGCTGTTGACTGTGGCCTGTGGAATGTTCGCACAGCCATTGAAGAGAAGTGGGACAAGTTTCTGGATATTGGCGGGAATTGGAACACTGTCGTACACGTCGATCCAGAACATCCCAAACATGCTCAATGGGTGACATGTCTGGTGAGTGTGCAGGCCATGGAAGAACTGGGACATTTTCAGCTTCCAGGAATTGTGTACAAATCCTTGCGACATGGGGCCGTGCATTTTGTAAAAATTTGCAAAAAAAACGAATTCTGTTTTCGCTTTGTCATTATGGGGTATTTTGTGTAGATAGATGAGGAAAATGTATTTAATCCATTTTAGAATAAGGCTGTAACGTAACAAAATGTGGAAAAATGGAAGGGGTCTGAACACTTTCCGAATGCACTGTAGGCTTTGTGCGCATGGAACATTTCTGGGATCTTTTATTTCAGTTCATGAAACGTGTTGCATTTACAATTTTGTTCAGTGTAAATTGTGTGCACTATGGTTATCATGCACTGTTTTCAGTTTGGTGGAAACACACCACTGGTGGGAAAATGTGCATATTTTGGAATTTTTGCATGAAAATCTGTTGCTAATTGGATGGAAACTTATCCCACACGTATTATTACCGACATGTAAACCTAATAACAACGTAGACTAATCCACGACCTAGCTGCATAGGGGCACAAGTCACATGCTAATGGACAGTTCCAAAATGCTCACACTCATTTGCCAGGTACGGCTGTATTTCAAATATGAAGACCTGGGTAGCCCTTTTTGCTAGCTGTCCTGATGTATATGAATACATGGCAGGAGTTAAGATATGAATATGTATAGCTAGCTCCCACAGCCATTCCAAGCTAGCTTGCTATATTGAACTAAAATATAAAATATGCAACAATTTCAAAGATTTGACTGAGTTACAGTTCATCGATTTAAATTGACTAATTTCATTCTAAGCCCTAATATCTATGGCTTAATTACAGACAGAAATAATCCTCAGCACCCACAGGCGAAGAAGCCAGATGTGGAGTTCCTGGGCTGGCGTGGTTACATGTGTTTTGCGGTTGTGAGGCCGGTTGGACCTACTGCCAAATTATCTAAAGCGACATTGGAGGCAGCTTATGGTAGAGAAACGAATATTAAATTATCTGGCAAAAGCTCTGGTGGACATTCCTGCAGTCAGCATGTGTAACCGATGTGAAATGGCTAGTTAGTTAGCGGTGGTGCGTGCTAATAGTGTTTCAATCAGTGACGTCACTCGCTCTGAGACTTGAAGTAGGGTTTCCCCTTGCGTTGCAAGGGCTGCGGCTTTTGTGGCGCGATGGGTAACGATGCTTCGGTGGGTGTCAGTTGTTGATGTGTGCAAGGGTCCCTGGTTCGAGCCCGGGTTGGGGCGAAGAGAGGGACAGAACCTACACTGTTACACATGCCAATTGCACACTCCCTCAACTTGACATCTGTGGCATTGTGTTGTGTGACAAAACTGCATATTTTAGAGAGTGGCCTTTTATTGTCCCCAGCACAAGGTGCACCTGTGTAATGATGAATGTTTAATCAGCTTCTTGACATGCCACAAATTTGTACACACCATTGAGAAATAAGCTGTGTGTGTATGGGACATTTCTGGGATCTTTTATTTCAGCTCATGAAACATGGGACCAAAACTTTACAAGTTGTGTTTATATTTTTGTTCAGTATAAACTTCAATAAATGTTTCACTAGTCACTTTAAACAATGCTACTTTTAATGTTTACATATCTTACATTATTCATATCACATGTATATACTGTATTTTATACCATCTACTGCAACTTGCCTATGCCCATCCATATACTTACATGTACATATTCTCATTCACCCCTTTAGATTTGTGTGTATTAGGTAGTTGTTGGGGAATTGTTAGATTACTTGTTAGATATTACTGCACTGTTGGAATTAGAAGCACAAGCATTTCGCTACACTTGCATTAACATCTGCTAACCATGTTTATGTGACCAATATAATTTGATTTTGATTTGATTCTATAACATTAGCTTATACGAGTTACCTTGTCTGACCTCATTGAGTATGGTTACATTTACACAATTATTGTGGATTGTCAGATTAATATAATAGTACGTTTACATGCTTTTCAAAAATAATGACTTCCCTAATAACCCTGTTTACATAGACACATTTGAAATATGGCTACCTGATGGGACTTATATAAATGCAGAACATCGGCAAACAAAATAAAAGTCCTACCAAAGCGACCATGTTATTTTTGCATAGCCTATTTGATTCGGAGTTCGGACATATAAAAAGTTTGTTATGTGACAAATACTTTATAAATGCATACTTTGATTTTTTTCTGCGCTCGTACATGTCATGTTATATTAACACTAACAATGCGATATTCAACAGATTATGGCATTAGTCATGTAAACACCTTACTTTACTCATCTTAAATCGGCGTAACGTCCAAATCGAAGTAAACACACACCGATTAAAAACACTGGGATTTCTGAGCAAACTTTGGAATTATTAGGACATAACTCATTTCGGACTAGTAACCTTAAGGTTGATAGATCGAATCCCTGAGATGACAATGTAAAAATATTTCGTTCTGCCCGTGAGCAAGGTAGTAAACCTACTGTTCCTAGGCCGTCATTGTAAATAAGAATTTGTTCTTAACTAAAAATTATTCGGCGTTCCAGCACTGTATTTGACTTGCGCATGTACCAGCACCGGTAGCCCGAGCAAACTGAAAGCATGCATATTAGAAATCGTTTTCACAAACTGTATAATGTCTTAACTCAGAATCAAAAAGGTTTCGCAAAATTAACATGGTCGCTGTGATAAGCGATTTCTACATGTATTTCTCCCGAGTGGAGCAGCGGTCTAAGGCACTGCATCTCAGTGTTAGAGGCGTCACTACATACCCTGGTTCGATTGCAGGCTGTATCACAACCGGTTGTGTTTGGAGTATCATAGGGCGGCGCACAATTGGCCCAGCGTCGTCCGGGTTAGGCCGGGGTAGACCGCTGCGTCACTCGGGAGCCCCCAAACTGTTCTTAACTGACTTGCCTAGTTAAATAAAGGTTAAATAAATAAAACGTCCCCCGTGATTTCAGGTGTCGATGTAAACTGAATAATAAGGGTAGTCATTGTTCTTGCAAAGCATGTCAACCTTTTAAAATAACTAATACTGTCTATCCACAATAATCCTATGGTTGTGTGCATGTAACCGTGCTCAAGTCTCGCACGTCAAAGCTGCAAAGTTACTTAAAAACACACATTACTGCAAACGAGCCATTAGGCTACTGAAAATGATAACCAACATGACCTGCAACGTTGTTTATGCCAGTAAACTACGTTGACCGACGTTAGTTAATCCAATTTTGAAGAGGCAGACACTAATCAATGCTAGGTTTAGCTCGACACCATATGGCACATTTTAGAACCTAGCTACTTTAGCAAGCTAACATTAATCGCAAGCCTGTGTCATATGGTTCGCGCATTCGCAACAAGCTAGCTTCATTATCGTATCTTTACATTAACATTATTCATATCGACGGTCTTTTAAAATTTTTATTTATTCCTGTAGAATGTGAAACATAGCTACCTAACACTATGCCGAGCTATTATTCCGCCACAGCTGAACGGATTTACCGCGCGCAAACTTTTACAAAATAGCTACAACTGACTTACTATACATGTTTTATAAAATCACACCATAAAGTAGTCTGGACAACGACTGTTACTCACCTCAAAAACTCAATAACTGCCATGCCCACTGATGAACTGTCCGTGTGCCTGCTAGCTAGAAGGATGAGTGATGTCCACTCCTGCACGGAGCTGCGACAGTACGTGATTATGATGGGCAGGAGGGATGACAAGACCCCGGCCAATTGGCCCAGCGTCATCCGGGTTTGGCCGTCATTGTAAATAACAATTTGTTCTTAAAACTGCCTAGTTAAAAAAAAAAAAAAAAAAAAGTTCCCTTTTGAATTTCAAAAATATTTATATAAACCTAACACGGAAGCTAGTAAAACTGTTGCAATTATACTTACGTCGCTGTTTACTCCTAGCTTTTTCGCCGGTTGACTGACGTTCGTTGGCTTGCTAGAGAGAGAAATTCATCTCGGATCTAATTCGCTAGTTTTAGATTTGGTGCGTAACTACTTCCAGTCTTTGTCGATCCTGTGCAGACAACCCTTCCAAATGGCCCTATGGCTACATCTACTTGGTTGAATCTCCAGGTTTACACAGGTACTACACATAACTAGTTAAAAACACACAAGTGTTAGCTAACGATGTACAGTGAATGAAGTGCTTCGAACACACAAATGCATCGAGTAACGTTAATAACCGGAGTCCACAGCTTTCCAACTTTACGGTGTATAGTATGAAAACATGAGGTTCATCTAACCTGGTCCTTGGCCAGTTGATGAAACTTAATGTGGTGGTTTTCTCCTGCTATAGTTCAAACAAAACGCTACGCAGCATCTTTTAGCTATAACAACTGGGTTCGTTAGCTAGCTGAAGAAATGCCACGTTCACGTGCTGTTCGGGACTAAGCAACTCGGACATGTTTTTCTTCTGTGGATTTTATGGCGGACTACAACCCAAAAATGTGTATTGCCGCCACCAACTGGAAGTTTTTTTTAAAATAAATCCATAAATAATAGTGAAACTAACTTAATCCACCCTAATAAAAATAGTACGTTGCCAAAACAAACAAAACTCCCACTTCTTCCTTCTTTTAATTCTCCATATCGCCCTTCTCAGGCTCTAGGTCTTAGAGCCTGAGAGGGTGGTACGACTTGTGCCAATATTCCATGTAACTCCTTCGCTGAGAAATCTTTCAGCCCCAAGAACCGCTCCGCTGCATCCACTATGATTTCTATCTTCCTGGACGTTCTCTCCACCAGTTTGGATAACAGCCTTCACTTTACCCAGCACTTTCTCCACCAGTTTGGATAACTCAAATGGTTTCTTCAAGATTGGTACTCTGCTCAGCTTCTCCTCATTAACAAACCATACTCCTACTAGATACGAAGGGTCATTCTCATCACTATACTATTTTGCTCAGTTTTCCATTATTTTGGGCAATACTCCAATTCTCCTTGATTCTACCGCCATTGAATTCAGAATCCACTTCATCATCCTCTTCTGCCATCTTTCATCCAAAAACATCCATTGGAATCTGTTCTTTGACTGATAATCGTGATGTACACTACAGTTCAAAAGTTTGGGGTCACTTAGAAATGTCCTTGTTTTTTAAAGAAAAGCACTTTTTTTGTCCATTAAAATAACATCAAATTGATCAGAAATACAGTGTAGACATTGTTAATGTTGTAAATGACTATTGTAGCTGGAAACGGCAGATTTTTCATGGAATATCTACATAGGCGTACAGAGGCCCATTATCAGCAACCATCACTACTGTGTTCCAATGGCACGTTGTGTAAGATAATCCAAGATGATCATTTTAAAAGGCTAATTGATCATTAGAAAACGCTTTTGCACTTATGTTAGCACAGCTGAAAACGGTTGTTCTGCTTAAAGAAGCAATACAACTGGCCTTCTTTAGACTAGTTGAGTATCTGGAGCATCAGCATTTGTGGGTTCGTTACAGGCTCAAAATGGCCAGAAACAAAGCACTTTCTTCTTAAAGTCGTCAGTCTATTCTTGTTCTGAGAAATGAAGGCTATTCCATGTGAGAAATTGCCAAGAAACTGAAGATCTCATATAACGCTGTGTACTACTCCGTTCACAGAACAGCGCAAACTGTCTCTAACCGGAATAGAAAGAGGAGTGGGAGGCCCCGGTGCACAACTGAACAAGAGGACAAGTACATTAGAGTGTCTAGTTTGAGAAACAGACGCCTCACAAGTCCTCAACTGACAGCTTCATTAAATAGTACCCGCAAAACACCAGTCTCAATGTCAAGAGTGAAGAGGCGACTCCGGGATGCTGGCCTTCTAGGTAGAGTTGCAAGGAAAAAGCTATATCTCAGACCGGACAATAAAAATAAAAGATTAAGATGGGCAAAAGAACACAGACACTGGACAGAGGAACTCTGCCTAGAAGGCCAGTATCGCGGAGTCGCCTCTTCACTGTTGACGTTGAGACTGGTGTTTTGTAGGTACTGTTTACTGAAGCTGGCAGTTGAGGACTTGTGAGGCGTCTGTGCCATATCCAGCTACAATAGTCATTTACAACATTAACAATGTGTATACTGTATTTCTGATCAATTTGATGTTATTTTAATGGAGCTTTTCTTTAAAAAACAAGGACGTTTCTAAGTGACCCCAAACTTTTGAACGGTAGTGTACATTCCATGCGACAGTGTACATTCCATGCGACAGTCTATCTGTTCATGCTAACATTTTTACGTTTAGAATCGGTGTTTTTAGGGATGTAGTTTGTTGATTAAGACGACCAACCAAGCATATCCCAAATGTTTATAGAATGATAAAAAAAATAATACAGCCATTGTCGGGTTATGAGTAAAGTATGCAATTTAATATGGGTATAAAGGGAGTACCGTATGGCTGTACCCTAATCAGGGGTGTGGTCACGTTAAACCATGCCTCGTCGTGTGTATTTATCTATAAGTGTGATCGCCGTTTTCAAAGTAACAACTGTGCGACTAACGTACCTGACCATGAGGGAGTTCGATTAATCTCGCACGGGGGCCCGTGTAGGCATGTTTTGCACTGACTGAAAGTTGACTGCATTTGGTTTGGAACCCGGCTGCCTCCCGGGCGTGAAAGTCGATTGTGACTCAAAACAAAAGTGACTTAAGTAAGCATGTGTAGTAATTAAGATTCAGTGTTTTCCCATGCAAAAGTGCTTGCTTTTGATTTTTTTTAAAACAAAAAAACATTTTATCTGCCTTCCCAATTAAAACTATACTGAACAAAAACATAAACGCAACATGTAAAGGGTTGGTCCCATGTTTCATGAGCTGAAATAAAAGATCCCAGACATTTTCCATACACACAAAAAGCTTATTTCTCTCGAATGTTGTGCACAAATTAGTCTACATCCCTGTTAGTGAGCATTTCTCCGTTGCCAAGGTAATCCATTCAACCAGTGGTGGATTTAGGCATAGGCGACATGGGCAGCCGCCTAGTGCGGCATCTTGCTGGGGGCGGCACGGGGCGCCCACACTTGTTATTTGTTTTAAGTAACAAATAAAAAAATCAGAATGGTGACATTTGCGCGATCGGTTTTCTATCGCTCATTTGCACGTCACGTCAGTGATATCATGTCACCGTGTGGGACTGTGGGTCAATTAACCTTGTCGGAGTGGGCGCCCTGATTCTAGTTTGTGAGCTAGGGGGGTGGGCTGAAGGAGGGGTTCGCCCAGGGAGCCATACAAGCTACAACCGCCACTGCATCACCCTAACGTATGGCATATCAACAACCTGTTGCCAATGAATTTAATGTTCATTTCTCTACCATAAACCGCTTCCAACGTCGTTTTAAAGAATTTGGCAGTACGTCCAACCGGCCTCACAGCCGTAGACCACGTGTAATCACACAGCCCAGGACCTCCACATCTGGCTACTCTTTTACTCCAGGACTTGGGGAGGTTGAGGCAAAAAAGATGGTAACTGTTGTCCACTAGTTTTCCAATTGTAAAAAAACAAACAATTGTATTATTTATTTCTATCCTATATCGAATTGATATGCCTGGTTTCTATCAGTTATTATTAATAGAAATACACCTGTGTCATGTAGGTAATTAGTCCAGACAACTTAAAGAGAATGGTTATTGTAAGTAAACATGTTATATGTATTTCTAAAAGAAAGGATTGATCTGCAAATAAGCATAACCCTATGGTCAATAAAGACAATGTCATATCTCAAATCAAATCACATTTTATTGATTGCATGCACATATTTAGCAGATGTTATTGCGAGTGTAGCGAAATGCTTGTGTTCCTAGTTCCAACCCTGCAGTAATATCTAACAATTCACAACAATACACACAAATCCAAAAGTACAAGAATGGAATGAAGAAATATATAATATTAGGATGAGCAACTTTGGAGTCTGGAATATAAATACAGTACACATGTGTGATGGGATGTATGGACATTATGGACAGTATGTGGATAGAATATTTAGAATATTTAGTATATCTGTAGAATACTGATGAATTCTGACTCTAAACTTTAAATATTGTTAATTATCAGGTATCCTATTGAAACATCGAGTTCCATAGTCTGGTTTCTGCACCAGAAGTTAATGGTTATCTGTAGGGGGAATGTATATGTTGGAGGCAATTAAGCTTGGAATGTATTGAGTAAAGGAAAGGCAATCACATGTTTACAGGCACTGATAAGGGTGGAGAGATGTGGTTTAATGAGGAAGCGGGCCGAGGTCAGGTCAGGTCAGGTCAGGAGAAGGAACAGTTTATTGCCTGCATCACTTAACTTCCTGCCTAGCAATGAAGACGTAATGTTTAGAGAGAAGGAGGAGACTCCACCGAAATTGGGGTATATATATACTACCACTGGTAGAAATATGTATTTGTCTTATGCTGCTGTATGACCCAGTGGATGAATTAACTTGGTTTGAGCTTTATTAAGCGTCTGTGAGTTTTACTCTGTTTATTTAGAATCTAACAATACGTAGGATAGAATAGTATACATACTGCAATAGTTTAATAGAATGGCCTTGACTAGAAAACAGTACATACATATGAAATGAGTAAAACAGCATGTAAACATTATTAAAGTGACCAGTGTTCAATGCCTATGTACATAGGGCAGCAGACTCTAAGGTGCATGGTAGAGTAACCGGTGGTAGTCGGCTAGTGACAGTGACTAAGTTCAGGGCAGGGTACTGGGTGGAGGCTGGCTAGTGATGGCTTTTTAACAGTCTGATGGTCTTGAGATAGAAGCTGTTTTTCAGTCTCTCGGTCCCAGCTTTGATGCACCTGTACTGACCTAACCTTCTGGATGATAGCCGGGTGAACAGGCCGTGCCTCGGGTGGTTGATGTCCTTGATGATCTTTTAATCCTCCCTGTGACATCGGGTGCTGTGGATGTCTTGGAGGGCCGGCAGTGTGCCCCCGGTGATGAGTTGGGCAGACCGCACCACCCTCTGGAGAGCCCTGCGGTTTTTATGTACAGTAGCTGTACCAGGCGGTGATACATCATGACAGGATGCTCCCAATGGTGCATCTGTAAACGTTTGTGAGGGTCTTAGGGGCCAAGCCACATTTCTTCAGCTTCCTGAGGTTGAAGAGGCGCTGTTGTGCCTTCTTCACCACACTGTCTGTGTGGGTGGATCGTTTCAGATTGTCAGTGATGTGTACACCGAAGAACTTGAAGCTTTTCACCTTCTCTACTGTGGCTCCATCAATGTGGATGGAGGAGTGCTCCCTCTGCTGTCTCCTGAAGTCTGTTGAGGGAGAGGTTATTTTTCTGGCACCACTCCGCCAGGGCCCTCATCTCCTCCTTGTAGGCTGTCTCGTCATTGTTGGTGATCAGGCCTACCACTGTTGTGTCGTCTGCAAAATTGATAGTTGGGTTGGAGGCGTGCATGTCCACGCAGTCATGGGTGAACAGGGAGTACAGCAGGGGGCTGAGCATGCACCGTTGTGGGGCACCTGTATTGAGGATCAGCGTAGTGGAGGTGTTGTTTCCTACCTTCACTACCATTCTATCTGGGGGCTCCATGCCCGGCTTTGCCACCCCGTAGAGCCGGCCCTGTACACGGATCAACTCAGCCACAGTATTTTATTGTTCAGGCTGCGTATTGGGTATTCATGATATAAAACAAAGGCACAATTAAAGACATTTTATTATTTTTTAAGAGACAATTTAACATAATCCGCATAATCATAAAACATGAACAATCTTTGGACACATCTACTGATTCCGGGGTTTTTCTTTATTTTTACTATTTTCTACATTGTAGAATAATAGTGAAGACATCAAACTATGAAATAACACATATGGAATCATGTAGTAACCAAAAAAAAAACGTTAAAACCTCTACTGAATCGGTGTCCCGAAACCAACGGACACCTGGCAGACTTGATACAAAATATTGTGTAGCGATGTTCTGCAATGGATCCATCTGACACTTTGCAGACACACTGCTGCCGTCTTGTGGACAACATTTAAATTACACCTAGAATCCTACATCACTGTAGGATGTAGGAGAACATAACACATTAGATCTGGTAAGAGATAATATAAACAAAAAAAATACAAACAAAAAAACATGCGTTTTCTATTTATTTTTCATCATCTTTGAAATAGCAAGAGAAAGGCCAAAATAAAATAGAAAACGCATGTTTTTTTGTATGTATTATCTCTTACCAGATCTAACGTGTTTTATTCTCCTACATTAATTTCACATTTCCACAAACTTCAAAGTGTTTGCTTTCAAATGGTGTCAAGAATATGCATATACTTGCTTCAGGTCGTGAGCTACACACAGTTAGATTTGGGTATTTCATTTTAGGTGGAAATTGAAAAAAAGGGTCCAATCCTTAAGTTAAACAAATGAAAATATATTTTGTATTTGAGATTCTTCAAAGTAGCCACCCTTTGCCTTGATGACAGCTTTGCACACTCTTGGAATTCTCTCAACCAGCTTCATCTGGAATGATTTTCCAACATACTTGAAGAAGTTCCCACATAAGCTGAGCACTTGTTGTCTGCTTTTCCTTCACTCTGCGGTCCAACTCATCCCAAACCATCTCAATTGGTTTGAGGTTGGGTGATTGTAGAGGCCAGGTCATCTGATGCAGCACTCCATCTCTCTCCTTGATAAAATAGCGCTTACACAGCCTGGAGGTATGTTGGGTAATTTTCCTGTTGAAAAACAAATGATAGTCCCACTAAGCGCAAACAAGATCGGATGGTGTATCGCTGCAGAATCCTGTGGTAGCCATGCTGGTCAAGTGTGCCTTGAATTCTAAATAAATCACTGACAGTGTCACCAGCAAAGCACCCCCGACACCATCACACCTCCTCCATGCTTCATGGTGGGAACCACACATGCGAAGATCATCCATTCACCTACTCTGCATCTCACAAAGACACAGCGGTTGGAACCAAAAATCTCAAATTTGGACTCATCAGACCAAAGGACAGATTTCCACCGGTCTAATGTCCATTGCTCGTGTTTCTTGGCCCAAGCAAGTCTCTTCTTATAATTGGTGTCACGGCTGTTTGAATGATCGGACCAACGCACAGCATGGTTGTGGTTCCACATATTTATTAAACATGAAACTGAATGCAATACACTTAAATACTTGAAAATACAAAAACAACAAACCGTTAATAGGACCTCCAATTAGAGACTACAAAAATCTCTGAAACTGGAAACACTTATCTCCCTCACTAGCTTTAAGCACCAGCTGTCAGAGCAGCTCAAAGATCACTGCACCTGTACATAGCCCATCTATAATTTAGTCCAAACAACTACCCCTTCCCCTACTGTATTTATTTATTTTATTTTGCTCCTTTGCACCCCATTATCTCTATTTCTACTTTGCACTTTCTTCTACTACAAATCTACCATTCCAGTGTTTTACTTGCTATATTGTATTTACTTTGCCACCATGGGCTTTTTTTTGCCTTTACCTCCCTTATCTCACCTCATTGTACATATACTTATTTTTCTACTGTATTATTGACTGTATATTTGTTTTATTCCATGTGTAACTCTGTGTTGTTGTATATTGTCGAACTGCTTTGCTTTATCTTGGCCAGGTCGCAATTGTAAATGAGAACTTGTTCTCAACTTGCCTACCTGGTTAAATAAAGGTGAAATAAAATAAATAAAAAAAACAACGACAACCGGCTGCCTCTAATTGGAGGTCATGCCAAACAAAAACCAACATAGAAATACAAAACTAGAAACTGAACATAGAAATAGAAAAACAGACAAACACCCCCTGTCACACCCTGACCTACTCTACCATAGAAAATAACAACTTACTATGGTCAGGACGTGACAGTGCCCTCCCCCAAAGGTGCGGACTCCGACCGCACCTACAAAAAAAAAAAAACACAAAGGGAGGGTAGGGCGGGTGACTAATGTCTATGGCGGCGGCTCTGATTCCGGGCGTAGTACCCCCACCGCCCGCTGATCCCCCCGCTTCTGTATGTCCGAAGGAACCAGACCATGGATCATCGCCGGAGGCTTCGGACCGCCAACCGCCGCTGAAGACTCTGGGCTGCAGACCACCACTGAAGGCTCTGGGCTGCAGACCGCCGCTGAGGGCTCCGGGCTGAGGAGTGTCGCTGGAGGCTCCGGGCTGAGGAGCGTCGCTGGAGGCTCCTGGCTGAGGAGCGTCGCTGGAGGCTCCGGGCTTAGGAGTGTCGCTGGAGGCTCCGGACTAGGGATGCGCACTGGAGGCCTGATGCGTGGAGCTGGCATAGGTGGCGCCAGACTAGTAACACGCACCTCAGGGCGAGTGCGGGGAGCAGGCACAGGACTTACTGGGCTATGGAGGCGCACTGGAGGGAGAGTGCAAGGCGCAGGCACAGGACGTACTGGGCTATGGAGGCACACTGGAGGGAGAGTGCGAGGAGCAGGAATCGGTCTCACCGGACTGGGGAGACGCACTAAGGGCCGAATGCTCACAGCGGGCACTGGCTGTACCGGGTTATGGATGCACACTGAAAGGAGAGTGCGAGGAGCAGGCACAGGACGTAATGGGCCGCGGATGCGCACTGGAGGTCTGGAGCGTATGGCTTGCACAACCCGCCCTGGCTGGATGCTCAACTCAGCTCGACAACTGCAGGGTGCGGGCACAGATCGCACCGGCCTGTGAATGCGCCCTGACGACACAGTGCGCATCACCGCACAACACGATGCCTGCCCCGGCACTTGCTCCCCACAGTAAGCACGGGAAGTTGGCTCAGGACTCCACCCTGACTCTGCCCAACTCCCCGTGGGGGGCTGCCTCTCGCACTTGCCTCTGGGTGGATATAGCGCCTCATGCTATCGCCGCTCCGCTCTCGCTGCCTCGATCTCCTCCTTCGGACGGCGATACTCCCGAGCCTGCCTCCAGGGTCCTTTCCCGTCTAATATTTACATTTTAGTCATTTAGCAGACGCTCTTATCCAGAGCGACTTACAGTAGTGAATGCATACATTTCATACATATTTTTTTTCCGCACTGGTCCCCTGTGGGAATCAAACCCACAACCCTGGCGTTGCAAACACCATGCTCTACCAACTGAGCCACACGGGACCACAATATCTCCTCCCAAGTCCATTTTTCCCGCTGCTCCATTCCACGCTGCTTAATACTTTGTTGGTCAGTGATTCTGTCAAGGCTATTTGAATGATCGGACCAACACGCAGCATGGTTGTGGTTCCACATATTTATTAAACGTGAAACTGAATGCAATACACTTAAATACTTGAAAATACAAAAACAACAAACCGTGATGCAGAGAGGAAAACACACTACTCAAAAGATAATCACCCACAAAAACAGGTGGGACAAACATCATCTTAAATAGGACCTCCAATTAGAGACAACGACAACCGGTTGCTTCTAATTGGAGGTCATGCCAAACAAAAAACAACATAGAAATACAAAACTAGAAACTGAACATAGAAATAGAAAAACAGACAAACACCCCCTGTCACGCCCTGACCTACTCTACCATAGAAAATAACAACTTACTATGGTCAGGACGTGACAATTGGTGTCCTTTAGTAGTGGTTTCTTTGCAGAAATTCGACCATGGAGGCCTGATTCATGCAGTCTCCTCTGAACAGTTGATGTTGAGATGTGTCTGTTACTTGAACTCTGTGAAGCATTTATTTGGGTTGCAATTTCTGAGGCTGGTAACTCTAATGAACTTATCCTCTGCAGCAGAGGTAACTCTGGGTCTTCCTTTCCTGTGGCGGTCCTCATGAGAGCCAGTTTCATCATAGCGCTTGATGGTTTTTGCGACTGCACTTGAACATTTTTTCTAAGATCTTGACTGACCTTTGTGTCTCAAAGTAATGATGGACAGTTGTTTCTCTTTGATTATTTGAGCTGTTCTTTCCATAATATGGACTTGGTCTTTTACCAAATAGGGCTATCTTCTCTATACCACCCCTACCTTGTCACAACACAACTGATTGGCTCAAACACATTATGAAGGAAAGAAATTCCACAAATGAACTTTTAACAAGGCACACCTTGCATTCCAGGTGACTACCTCATGAAGCTGGTTGAGAGAATGCCAAGAGTGTGCAAAGCTGTCATCAAGGCAAAGGGTGGCTACGTTGAAGAAATATATCTAGATTTGTTTAACACTTTTTTAGTTACTACATGATTCCATGTGTGTTATTTCATAGTTTTGATGTCTTCACTATCATTCTACAATGTAGAAAATTGTAAAAATAAAGAAAAACCCTTGAATGAGTCAGTGTGTCCAAACTTTTGACTGGTTTTGTATATAATTCGAAAAGGCATGTTATTGACATCCCGGTAAGGCAGTCACATTTATATTGCAATAACTAATGACAGTTTTCTAAGTTCATCCTTGTTCTCTGTTCTGTAGGTTCTTCAAAGACCTCCATCCTCCATCGATTTTATACTCTGGTCCAGTTACATAGGCAGACTAAAGGGAGGTGGAAAAAACAGTTACACTTCATTTAAACTCTCCGTCAGCCATAACTAGTAATGTGTTACCTGAAAAAACATTTGTCAACTAACCTCTGACTGTATTAGCAGCTACAAACTACAGCTCTGTCATTTAGCGTGACCCAGTGACTTACTAATGCATGTTAAAACAGATCAAACATTAACCAATATTCAGACTTTTTACTGCGGACCCAAACAACGACAAAAAGGGCAACCTGTATGATGCATAAAAACCCTTCGCAGACAAAGGTAGGAAGATACCGTTTTGTCTGGTTATACAGCTTTGCAAGTCTTTAAATCGCTCCAGACCATAAATACACACGAGGTGGGTTCAAATTTGAAATCATATGCATGTGAATTACTTTACCTGTGCTTGATTGAGCAAACCCCGCCCATCTGGCACTACAGGCAGGCTTAAGTTTACACTCCTCACCTCGTCTGAAGTCAGGTAGACACACAGGTGAACCACCTCCTCGGAAGTGCACATCCTGCCTGTATTGCGACTCATCAGGATGTCAGCCGAGCCTGCATCCTCGGTCATGGCTTGTCTTAGAGAACTTTAGCATTTTAGCTAACCTTATCCCTTTTCCTAACCTTAACCTAATTCTACTAACCTGCTATGTTAATTCTCGCTGCGTAGGTTCTCCTAACATGCTACGAAAAATATTTTATGACCGTAGCTGCATACCATCTAGTCAAAATCTGCATCGTCCCCCTCATAGAATAAGTGTCAACAGTCCCTATAGAGCAGAGAAGACGTAATGTACAGGCCAATTCCATGGTAACAGAATTGCGCTGAGAGTCACATTTTTTACTTAAAAATGTATGCCAAATAAAAAAACATTGATTTCAAAGTTTAACAAGCCATACACCTCTGTTCACAAGGACTACCTTTAACATTTTACACTGAAAAAAAAACACATTACTGAAAGAACTGTGCAGATGCAATGTTTGGTAACAGAATTTCAGTAAAATCTCCCACAGTTTTTTATGTGACCACGTTTTCCAAAAACTCTCAAATATCTGCTCCAAATTAAGATTCAAAGTTGTCTGGGAGAGAATGGTGTCATTCTCGGTGACCGTCTAGTCGGTGACCATCGTTGGTCATCGCCTTTCAAAGTGTGTTGCATTATGGGGATAGAAATTATCCGACTTGCGCCTACACGTCAACTGCATGAACTTTACAAAATCCATGTGATGAAAGGTCATGCAGTTTTTTATGATGTCACCTTCAAGTCGCTGCAGTTGCTTCTCACCAACTGCATCATGCAGCCATCGCCTGCCTAGTAGGAGGCACTATTTGTCAACCAATCACGATCCAAAGATGTGACTGAAAAAGGAATCAACTTTGCAATGATTCTGAAGCTACAGGGGATACTAATTCAGGAGATACTAATTCAAGTGATATTTGAGACATCTCTCTAACCAATTTAATTGTATACACGCTATGTTTTCAGTTGGTGAGTGTGTGATATGGGGGTATAGAAAAGTTTATTTAAACATGAATAAAGATAAACTTTTCTAAACAATAGCAGCTATTTTGATACTGCCATGTTGATCTGAGAATTTCTGTTGGAAAACCACTACAGTGTCTGACTTTTGGCTCACAGATGCACCTCCCCCGACTTCACTCGCTGACTTTTGTCTAAAGTCGTCTTCGTTAGCCTTACTTTGAAAAAAATCGCTTTTGGTTATTGAAGTGAAGTCGATTTACACCCGGTAACAGAATTGCAGTAACAGAATTTCATCATGTACTACACAGAAATGCATAGTTATGGACATGAATGTCATTCTCTTCATGGTGATGTATCCTAAATATGTACACACAGGTATCAATATGCAGTATGCTCCGTTGTATATTTATGTATATTCTACACACTGGCTATTATTTTAACGAGCGCCGCCCCAAAACAAGACCAAATTTGGTTGGTCCGGACCGGGAAAAATCTGAACCAATTATAGACATCTATGTTTCACAAGTTTTGACATTACAACAAAGTAGAGCTCAGTAGAGTACAGCACAGCACCAAACAGTACAGTAGACTTCAGTAGAGTACAGTACAGTAGAGTAGAGTTCAGTACAGTAGAGTACAGTGGAGTATAGTTCAGTACAGTACAGTACAATACAGTACATTAGTGTACTCAACTCTAGTGTACTCTACTGTGTACTGTACTGTACTGAACTCTGCTCTATTCTACTCTACTCTACTGTACATGACTGTTACTGTACTGAAATATACTCTGCTCAAACTTTTTTACTACTGTACTGTGCTCTCCACACTTGTGAAACAGAGATGGCTATGATTGGTTCGGATTTGGTCCTGTCCGAACTGGACCAAATCTGAACCAATCATGGACGTTTATGTTTGGGCCAAATCAAGGCCAATCCAGACCGGACCAAAAATCAACATTTGTGTACGTTCAATTTAAACCGTACCAAAAAAACAAAAATGACGCCTGTGGACCAAGGCGGACCAAATTTCAGCTACTTTTCAACATCCATGGACGTCCGGTGTCGGTTGGTCGGTGCTCAGTAGGTAAGGATGTTGGTTGCAGTAGATGGAAAGAGAGGGGGCTCAAGGGTAGGTGTCAGTAAGAGCCGGGAGAGCTGACTAACTGGAGAGAGAGAGAGGGAAAGAGAAAGAGGGGTTGTCCAGACTGTTTTCACACTTGCTTTGACCACCAGATGACAGAAAGAGAAATAAAACAGTTATGAGCTGAACATAACAGTATGCCAGTGGAAGGGAGGACAGTAGCAGGTGACCCAACTGTGGTTTGTGACTACTATAATTTCCCATTGTAGCCAATAGCAATGATTCCGTTACTGATATTTCAGATAGTCCGTTAGTTTGAATCACTTAATAATTCATAAATCCAATAGATATAAGTGAAACACTATAACTAATTGTTAGGTCTAGCTTTACTTGTTACTTCTGTGAACTTTCATTATCCCCTCTCATGAGGGAGAGAAATTAGAAAATATCTGTGGGTTTTTTGTAACAGAATTTCAAGGCACAGGTCAATGTTTCTTAAACTTACACAAGGCAAACAATTTCCCCAAAACGAAATATAAGTGTTGATATTAGTTCTTTATTTCGAATACATATTAAGACTTTTTCTGGTAGATACAGCTGAAGTTGGAAGTTTACATACATCTGAGCCAAATACATTTAAACTCAGTTTTTCACAATTCCTGACATTTAATCCTAGTAAATATTCCCTGTCTTAGGTCAGTTAGGATCACCACTTTATTTTAAGAATGTGAAATGACAGAATAAAAGTAGAGAGAGAATTATTTATTTCAGCTTTTATTTATTTCATCACATTCCCAGTGGGTCAGAAGTTTACATACACTTAATTAGTATTTGGTAGCATTGCCTTCAAATTGTTTAACTTGGGTCAAACGTTTCAGGGAGCATTACAAAAGCTTCCCACAATAATTTGGGTGAATTTTGGCCCATTCCTCCTGACAGAGCTGGTGTAACTGAGTCAGGTTTGTAGGCCTCTTTGCTCGCACACGCTTTTTCAGTTCTGCCCACAAATTTTCTATAGGATTGAGGTCAGGGCTTTGTGATGGCCACTCCAACACCTTGACTTTGTTGTCCTTAAGCCATTTTGCCACAACTTTGGAAGTAAGCTTGGGGTCATTGTTCATTTGGAAGACCCATTTGCAACCAAGCTTTAACTTCCTGACTGATGTCTTGAGCTGTTGCTTCAATATATCCACATAATGTTCCTTCCTCATGAAGCCATCTATTTTGTGAACACCCCCACAACATGATGCTGCCATCTCCGTGCTTCATGATTGGGATGGGGTTCTTCGGCTTGCAAGCCTCCCCCTTTTTCCTCCAAACATAACGATGGTCAGTATGGCCAAACAGTTCTATTTTTGTTTCATCAGCCCAGAGGACATTTCTCCAAAAAGTACGATCTTTGTCCCCATGCGTAGTTGCAAACCGTAGTCTGGCTTTTTTTTTATAGTGGTTTTGGAGCAGTGGCTTCTTCATTGCTGAGCGGCCTTTCAGGTTATGTCGATATAGGACTCATTTTCTGTGGATATAGATACTTTTGTACCTGTTTCTCCCAGCATCTTTACAAGGTCCTTTGATGTTGTTTTGGGATTGATTTGCACTTTTCGCACCAAAGTACGTTCATCTCTAGGAGACAGAACGTGTCTCCTTCCTGACGGCTGCGTAGTCCCATGGTGTTTATACTTGCGTACTATTGTTTGTACAGATGAACATGGTACCTTCAGGAGTTTGGAAATTGCTCCCAAGGATGAACCTTGGGAGGTCTTGGCTGATTTATTTAGATTTCCCCATGATGTCAAGCAAAGAGGCACTGTGTTTGAAGATAGGCCTTAAAATACATCCACAGGTACACTTCCAATTGACTCAAATGATGTCAATTAGCCTATCAGAAGCTTCTAAAGCCATGACATCATTTTCTGGAATTTTCCAAGCTGTTCAAAGGCACAGTTAACTTAGTGTATGTAAACTTCTGACCCACTGGAATTGTGATACAGTGAATTATAAGTGAAATAATCTGGCTGTAAACAATTGTTGGAAAAATTACTTGTGTCATGCACGAAGTAGATGTCCTAACCGACTTTCCAAAACTATAGTTTGTTAACAAGAAATTTGTGGAGTGGTTGAAGAACGAGTTTTAATGACTCCAACCTAGTGTATGTAAAGTTCCGACTTCAACTGTATTTTCTAATTCCCCTTTTCCATCTGTTTGACCAGAAATCAAAGCCTTCGCTTATTCCTAATATTTAGGATAGAAAATTGTTGAAAAATGTATATATGCCTTAATTTCTAAAAAATATAGACGCAGCATTTGACACCAGATTTGACATGCTCCTATGAACTCACATGTCGGTGCTCATGGGTCCTTTTACATGTGCCAGTTGGTTTCTGCTCACTCGCCAACACCTTATTTGGCAAGAGAGCAGCAACAGACTGGCACACAGGCTAATGGTACACCACAATGTTAAAACAACTATAATACACCTTTTCACAAGGGGAAGCTACCACCTCTACCATAAGCCATTATATGGCTGCCTGCCTGACCATCTCTGTACTGCATGGTCATCTCGAAAACTTTAGGTTTAAAGTTACATGCATACTGGGTTCTTACTGAGACATGATTGCCTACAGAGCTGTTACCTGTTGAGGCTCGGGGGCAGTATTGAGAAATTTTGAAAAAAATATGTGCCCATTTTTAACTGCCTCCTACACCAACTCAGAAGCTAGGATATGCATATTATTAACACATTCGGATAGAAAACACTCTGAATTTTCTAAAACAGTTTGAATGGTGTCTGTAAGTATAACAAAACTCATATTGCAGGCAAAAACCTGTGAAAAATAGATAAAAAAAAATTTGAATTTTGTGACTGTACTATTTAGTGTCATTGTTTTATAGATACCATAGTGAGAAAGGATTCATTTCGCAACTCCTACGGCTTCCACTAGATGTCAACGATCTTTATAAAGTTGTTTGAAGCGTCTATGATGAACAGAGACCGGATGGCAATGAAGAGAAGTTGACCTCCCTGGGATGTCGTCACTTCATTATTGGCTGCACCTGCGCAATCATGTGATGCGATACATTTTTCAAAGACGTTTTTCAAGACACAGGAGAGGTCGGGTTGAAACATTACTGATGTTTCACGTTAAAAATGGCTCTAAAGATTGATGCTAAACAACGTTTGACATGTTTGAACAATGTAAATAGATTATTTTTTTTACTTTTCGCCGTGACTCCCCCCCCCCCCCGCGCTACTTTTTAGTAGCCTACCGAAGCGCTAACAACATGGAACAACTTGGAGTTATTTGGACATCAATTATGAACTTTGTCAAAAGAAACCACATTTGTAGTGGACCTGGGATTTCTAGAAGTGCCAATGGATGAAGATAATCAAAGGTAAGGGAATATTGACAATAGTAATTTTGATATTACATGGTTACAGATGGTGCTAACCTGTATAGCCTAGCCTATTGTTCTTAGCACAGCACCCGGTTTATTGCAAATTGTGATTTCCCAGTAAAGTTATTTTGAAATCTGGCATTGCAGTAGCATTTACGAAATGTTAAACTATGAATATTTGAATGACAATAATATAATTTACCAATGTTATCGAATAGTAATTTTGTGATTTGTAACGTTGTTCACCGGAAGCATTTGAGAGAAAAAAAAATCTGATTTTCACCGCTTCGGTAAAATGCTGTTTTTGGATATAAATATCAACTTGATGGAACAAAAAATGCATGTATTGTGTAACATAATGTCTTAGGAGTGTCATCTGAGGAAGATTGTCAAAGGTTGGTGCATAATTCTAGCTGGTTATCCGCTTATGGTGACGCATGTCTTTGAATTGACAAAACATTACACACAGCTATTTTCAATGTACTCTCCTAACATAACCTAACTTTATGCTTTCGCCGTAAAGCCTCTTTGAAATCGGACAATGTGGTTGGATTTAGGAGATGTTTATCTTTCAAATTGTGAGAAATAGTTGATTGTTTGAGAAATTGAAATTATTAGATTCTTGCAGTTTTTGAATTTCCCGCCGTGGTCTCTTGACAATGAATCCCGATATCGGGATAAGATCCCCAACAGGCTAAGGGAACGGCACCTCCATACCTTCAGGCTCTGATCAGGCCCTACACCCAAACAAGGGCACTGCGTTCATCCACCTCTGGACTGCTGGCCCCCCTACCTCTGAGGAAGCACAGTTCCCGCTCAGCCCAGTCAAAACTGTTCGCTGCTCTGGCACCCCAATGGTGGAACAAGCTCCCTCATGACGCCAGGACAGCGGAGTCAATCACCACCTTCCGGAGACACCTGAAACCCCACCTCTTTAAGGAATACCTAGGATAGGATAAAGTAATCCTTCTAACCCCCCCCCCCCCCCCCCCCCTAAAAGATTTAGATGCACTATTGTAAAGTGGTTGTTCCACTGGATATCATAAGGTGAATGCACCAATTTGTAAGTCGCTCTGGATAAGAGCGTCTGCTAAATGACTTAAATGTAATGTAATGTAAATGTAACATGCTGGCACCATTTAGATATTCCACTCTGCTATTCTGTCATAAGTCCTCAAGTGTGTCTGTGTCATAATATAACACAGTATGTGCTGTCCTTGAGTAATAGTAGAGTATATGATTACAATGGAGAAGCACTTTAATCAGACTTTATTCAAGGAATGCGTCCTAAATGACACCATATTCCCTTTATAATTCACTACATTTGACCAGGGCCCATAGGGAATAGGTTGCCAGGGCCCTGGTCAAATGTAGTCCACTATATAGGGAAAAAGGGTACCATTTGGGATGGGGGACGTCAGTGCAGTGCTTACCAGGGCATACGCAGCGAATGCCTTGCTCAATGAAATTGGCTGCTGAGTGTACAAAACATTAGGAACACCTTCGTAATATTGAGCTGCACCCCCTTTTGCCCTCAGAATAGCCTCAATTCGTCGGGGCATGGACTCTACAAGGTGTCGAAAGCGTTCCACAGGAATGCTGGCCCATGTTGACTCCAATGCTTCCCACAGTTGTGTCAAGTTGGCTGGTTATCCTTTGGGTGCTGGGCCATTCTTAATGCACACAGGAAACTGTTGAGCGTGGAAAAACCCAGCAGTGTTGGAGTTCTTGATACACTTAAACTGGTGCGCCTGGCACCTACTACCATACTGTGTTCAAAGGCACCTAAATATTTTGTCTTGCCCATTCATCCTCTGATCAATTGATCTACGTCTCAATTGTCTCAAGGCTTAAAAATAATTTTTTAATCTGTCTCTTCCCCTTCAGCTACTGATTGAAGTGAATTTCACAAGTGACATCAATTAGGGATCATAGCTTTAACCTGGATTCACCTGGTCAGTCTATGTCATGGAAAGAACAGGTGTTCCTAATGTTTTGTACACTTGGTGAGCCCAATGACTGCAGCGTTGGAGGTGCTGTACACACAACGATTCGTCACGCCAACGTTTTGCTTGACTAATTACATTGTCAGAGATAAGAGGATCAGATAGAGTAGATATGGACTATGTGGCCACATCTCATTGGCTGTTCAGGAGTTATTACTGTCTATTCATATCATATCAGAAATATAGTAAGTGAACACAAAATCACATTAATGATACTTTACCTTTTGGGCCATTGATGCATTGTTAAGGATAGCCCCAGACTTCTTGGCCAACATCTGAGTTGAAAAAACAAAGTTTATCAAGAACGGGAGAGGGAAACCAATTAAGGGATGAACTTTATTGAACTTTATTTTAAGTGTTTCACCAAATTAGTCAGATATTAGTAATAACTATTAACTACTCACTATTAAATTGAAGGCGCTGGTGCCCTCCCTATCTACATAAAATTATATATATATATATATATATATATATATATATATAATATAATTATAATAAAAAGCCAACTCAAGTTCGACTGAAAGAGTTCAGAGTGGAGGGATGCATTGTATGCTAAGGAGCACTAATTAAGACGACACTTTGTGGTAATTAGGTCAGTTTATGGGTAACCCAGGAGAAGTGGGTAGAGGTTAGCGTCCTATGTCCCATGGCTCAATGCAATGCAGTTAATCTGGGTGGGAGGGCAGAGGAAGGAAAAACAACATGTCAGTCAATTGACCGCAGAACCTCTCTCTCTCTCTCTCTCTCTCTCTCGTCTCACCCCCCCCCCCCCCCCCCCCCGCCTCTCTCTCTAGAATACAATAGGATAATAGGATAATCACGGAACAACAGGGGCAGAATGGACATATGTCTTCCTGTAATCCTTAGGTCAGAGGTCATGTGGAGTGTACTCATTCGAGGGATGGGGGTGATGGTGTGGGTCAGCCTGCTCATGAGGTACATGCTACGGGTGTTGATGTCCATGGTGAAATCCCAGTCGGTCTCCTTGGAGTTCAGTTTGGAAACGAAATGGACGAACCTGGGAGAGGATGATGATGGGTGGTGGCCAATTTGATGATCCAAAATGGTGGTGTTCCAGGTTGTCATTTTTGCAGTTGCTCTGTGAATCTTAGATTGCTATCATATTAATATGTTTTTTTAGGTGTGAGATATAACGGCATAAAGGGATGACTTGGAGCACCACCAATGGCTTCTCGTTGACCTTTGCCAATCTACCTGATGACACCTCAGTCAAGCTAGTCTGGTTGTACCAGACATTGCCCCACCAAATTGGCATTCAAGTCAACCCTCGTCCACTTCCAGACCAGTGTCAAAGTTGAGGGAGACAAGAGTGCTTATTCACAGGGCATGAGCAAAGTGCTGTGCAGATGAGCCTTATACCTGTGAACAAACTGTCTATACTCTGGGTCTTCTGAGGGTGACACCAACCTACATATCAGGGCAGGATCTTAGTGACCTCCATAAAGGGGATTGCTTGGTGACAGAGTGGAGGTAAGCCCATGGAATTCTGGGATTTTGGAATGTACAGTGACTGCTGGAGATTTACAGTGAGTTAAGAGAGAAGTGCTAAATAATTCATCTGGTTTAAACAAAATAAAAAATGTAAGTAGTTGTTGTTACTGTAGGTTTACAATGATTAACAACAGTGCCATAGCTATTTATGGACAGTGGGTGCAAATCAAATGCTGGAAATGAGCCCAAACTAAAGTGTGGTGGCTCAATGCGTCTTGTTAATTCAATGTGTAAATGTTTTAATTGCATTAGTCCCTACACAAATAAACAATTTCATGAGAGTGAAACAAGACCAGGAAAAAGCTCCACTTGTCACAACGTCGACTGAAGGTAGCGCCTCTCCTCATTCGGGCGGCGCTCGGCGGTCGTCGTCGCCGGCCTACTAGCTGCCACCGATCCTCTTTTCATTTTCTTTTGGTTAGGTCTGGTTTTGTGTGCATCTGTATTGTGTTAGATCGTTAGTGGGGGGGGTATTTAGTCTCTCTGTTTAGGTTTGGGTATTGTGCGTGATTGTTTTTTGTCTGGTTTGGTTAGGTTGGCGTTAAGGCATTTTCCTCTGCCTTTTGTGTATGTAAGGCTGCGTGTTTTGGGCTGCACCCCTACGCTGTTTTCGGGCTCTTTCTGTATTTGTATTTTTGCCCTGCCTACATGTTGTTGGCAGTTTTTGGACTATTGCCTATTAAACGAGTGTTCACGGACCTTGATCTCCTGCGCCTGACTTCACCCCTCCTGCTGCTTTGAGTCCCCTGGCACAACATGAAACAACATTGAAGAATATCTGTACATGGTCAAACTCCTAGGCCAGACCTTCCACCTGGTTCTTCTTGGTCACATCCTCCTCTTTGATCTCAATTGCTATTAAGATACACGTTAACCTGGTTAAATCAAACTGAATACTGGTGAGCACAGCGTTTAGTCTGGCTACATAAACATATGATTAGCTTCTATAAGCCCTACCTAGTACAAGGATATGTGTCATAGGGGGATGTATTGCACGCTAGATCATGTGAGGCGATTTGTGCCTAGATTAACAGGATTAGTAGCTGTGGGTAGAGGAGAGTGCAAGGAAAAGAGCAGTAGGACCATACGCGCTCCTTTTGAACTCACTATCTGAGAGGAACATCTAGTCTATATATACACCAGGCATGGTATGTGAACGACCATTGACCTATACGTTGGATTATCAGTATCGTTGTGGACTATAAACTACTGTGATCATAGACCATGTCATAGAAATACATTGAGTACAGAAATGTATGGCGAGAGGTTAGAAAGGGATTAGCAAGAGATAAAGCCTTGAATTGTGTTTTTATGCAGCCTTTGAAAACTCTATTATTCTACTACCCTGAGAGGTACGCATTAATGAGTTTAACACTGTCAGAGTTGGAATGTTAATGTGAGTCAATTGCTCTCAAATCATAAAAATTGGTCAAGGTTAGGATTAGATTTAGGGTTAAGGTTAGTGTTAAGGGGGAAGCTCAGGCATAGAGTTAATGGACCATCATTGGGAAGTTCTGGGAACCACTCAGATCTGTATAATAAACGTCCTTTTTATATGAAGGAGCACTCTTTCATTCTCAAGATGCCCAGTAGATGTCAGTAGTAAACCATAAGAAACTGCCAGTGTGGCCATTGAGTTCTTTCACTCTGCATGGATATCTGTTGCTGTAACTTGGGCTCCATACTTGGCAAAGGCCTACAATATATAGAATATCATGATTTTTCACACAAAATATCAGTGCAATTGTCAAATGAATACGTATTATACTACACATCATGAATACGTGATGACATAGATTGTACAACTTATAGAGTGTTTCTGGGTGCCTAAGTGATCCCTTTATCAAGACAAGACAGAACAGTAAATACATCAACATTCAACACTTTCTCATCCAAATCCATTCCCTTTTCAAATCCATTCTTCTCCTCGGCCTCCAGTCAAAGTGACATCAGCTGCATCATTAGCCATAAAACAGATGATTTGAGAACAAGTCTACACCATGAGAGCAGTGGGTCCTGAAAAAAATACTTTACTTTAGTATGATCTCTTCACTTTGTCTGTCGTAAGTGGCAGATGGAGACTGTATGTAGGTTTTTTCCTCCCCTCACTCCTCTCAGTGTGTTCAGCGTAATGATGGCTTTTTTCCTCACACGCACACACACACACACACACACACACACGCACACCTCCCTCAAGAAGCATTGCTTCAAGGAACTCAATCAAGACATGGGCAATATGATCCAATCCCAGCAGTGATTACTAATTAGCAAAGCCCTATAAGTTAGGCCCTTCTTTTCTGGCAAGACATCGCACCAGAGGAAACCAGAGGAACTCTTGGATTTGTGTAATTAATCATTAATGTGCAAGCAGAGCGTGGAGTCTAGAGAGAAGTGTTACATGATATTATTTGGTAGGCGGATAATGTTTGTTCTGAAAATCTACAGCTGTAGTTTGAGATCCCTGAAAAGGTAGCATGTCATGGTAAGATGCTGCAAGGCCTTGGTATCAATTCCCTTTATAATATGTCCAGGGAGGCTACTGCACGTGTTCAAAAGCTGGAAGTTAAGTAAGCCAATTTTGACTTTATTAGTCGATGGGAACTTCACTCTTTCCATCACTTTAGAAATGAGGACTTTTTTTAAATAGACACTTCACTTTGCAGTACTATCGTATACTCTAGTGCTTTGCTCATGTTTCTGGCTGATAAGAACCCTCGGAAACAAACCTGTTGGTACCGGACACACTCACTCACACAGACACACACAGACACACACACACACACACACACACACACACACACACACACACACACACACACACACACTGCGGGGCTTGGCAAGGGAGAGAGTGCACGTCAATGGAAAGAGTGCACGTCAATGGAAAAAGAGTGCACGTCAGGATAGTGGAGCCCATGGACAGAAATAACAGTTCAGTCACCAAAGCGACATATGCCTAACATTTATTTGAGTTAAGGCTGGTTTATACCTGTTCTAACAACATGTCTGCAGACGTCTACAATGTGTGTACAGACAGTCGTTAGATCAAGTATACACCAGCCATTACAATAGAAAACTATGTCGGTTCTACCATCCTGAACAAACCAGTTTTCTCTCTCCATATTTTCCACACAGAGAGGGTAGCTACAGTAATAGCAGGAATCAGTCGAAAGGGTCCTAAATGTTCATAACAAATAAGATGCATTAACATTATAAGCCAGAAAATGGGCTGTATCATCTATAAATAATTGTGTATGAAATGTGGTTGTGCAGCAGTGTGGGTGTGATGTGTAAATTGAGTAAATATTACTATGCAGCTCTTCCAATGCCCTGGGCGGCTGCTGACAACACAATGACTTTCCCTTCCAGTCGGCAAATGATGATGCAGGCTTTAAACCCACTGGAAATGGTAATGCTGTGGATGACTAAAAACAATATTATTATTATTATTATTATTACTATTATTACTGTTAAAAATCACAGTCAGTATAGTGAAACTAATGTTGTTGTTGTAAAATATACAAAATACTCAGCAGTAGAGGCTTGTCCAAAATAAACATGCAGCTTATATTAAAACTTCTTCGGGCTAGGGGGCAGTATATACTGAATTTCTGCCTGACTGATGTGCCCAAAGTAAACTACCTGTTACTCAGGCCCAGAGGCTAGGATATGCATATAATTGGTAGAATTGATATTAGATAGAAAACACCTTGAAGTTTCTAAAACTGTTCAAATAATGTCTCTGAGTATAACAGAACTGATATGGCAGGCAAAAACCTGAGGAAAATCCATCCGGAAATGGTTTTATTTTGGAGGTCACAGGCGTTCCAATGGAAGTCTATGGGTCAATATATCAAAATTGTAGTTCCTATGGCTTCCACTAGATGTCAACAGTCTTTATACAGGGTTTCAGGCTTGTTTCTTGAAAAACGAACGAGTAATGTTAGTTGTAGTTTATCCAAGGTGTTGTCTTTAGGAAAGGTAGGCTTTTGGCGTGCGTAAATGAGGGCACGCTCTTAATTATTTTCCTTTCCTATTGAACACCGTTCTTTCGTCAGAAATATTATAGTTTATTTACATATTAGGGTACCTGTGGATTCGATGGAAACATTGTTTCACTTGTTTGGATGAAGATCTTCAAAGGTAAGTGATTTATTTTATCGCTATTTGTGATTTTTGTGAAGCCGGTGCTGGTTGAAAAAGTATTTTGATGTGGGGTGCCGTCCTCAGATAATCGCATGGTATGCTTTCGCCTTAAAGCCTTTTTGAAATCAGACAACTAAATTGGATTAACAAGAAGTTAAGCTTTTAAATGATGTAAGACACTTGTATGTTCATCAATGTTTAATATCACAATTTTGTCATTTGAATTTGGAGCTCTCCAATTTCACCGGACGAATTATCCCGCTAGCGGGACACCTAGCCCAAAGAGGTTCATATCAAGGTAATCAAGGTCTAGACTGAAGACTATCAATCAGGTGTGTTCGTGCTGGGCTGGAACAAAAGCCTGCAAAGTAGCTCTCCAGGACCCTCCCTGTCATATGAGGAGATACTGGTAAGTCTGCAAGCGATATATACAATGACCTTATCCTCTCCCTGTCGTAGTGTTATGTTTTATATGAAGAATACGGAGGCAAATATCACTTTGGTTGACTTTAATGAAACAATAAGTAACATAACACAGGAGACTCTGTTCACTGGACTTGTTACGATGGATGCACGCAGACCGACTTGCCCAATCATCTTTTACCGTGCCTTTGGAAAGTATTCAGACCCCTTGACTTTTTCCACATTTTGTTAGGTTAGAGCCAGCCTTATTCTAAAATGTATGAAATTGTTTTCAGTCATCTACACATAATGCCCCATAATGACAAAGCAAAAACTGTTTTTTAGAAATTTTTGCAAATGTATCAAATAAAAAAAAACGATATAACATTAACATAATTATTCAGACCCTTTACTCAGTACTTTGTTGAAGCACCTTTGGCAGCGATTACAGCCTCCAGTCTTCTTGGGTATGACACTACAATCTTGGTACACCTGTATTTGGGGAGTTTCTCACATTCTTCTCTGCAGATCCTCTCAAGCTCTGTCAGGTTGGATGTGGAGCGATGCTGCACAGCTATTTTCAGGTCTCTTCAGAGATGTTCGATCAGGTTCAAGTCCGGGCTCTGGCTGGGTCTGTGTGCTTAGGGTTGTTGTCTTGTTGGAAGGTGAACCTCCACCCCAGTCTGAGGTCCTGAGCGCATCGGGAGCAGGTTTTCATCAAGGATCTCTCTGTACTTGATGCTGACTAGTCTCCCTGCTGCTGAAAAACATCCCCACAACATGATGCTGCCACCACCATGCTTCACCATAGGGATGGTGCCAAGTTTCTTCCAGACGTAACACTTGGTGTTCAGGCCATAGAGTTCAATCTTGGTTTCATCAGACCAGAGAATCTTGTTTCTCATGGTCTTAGAGTCTTTGTGCCTTTTGGCAAATTCCAAGCGGGCTGTGATGTGCTTTTCACTGAGGAGTGGCTTCTGTCTGGCCACTCTACCATAAAGGCCTGATTGATGGAGTGCTGCAGAGATGGTTGTCCTTCTGGAAGGTTCTCCCATCTCCACAGAGGAATTCTAGAGCGCTGTCCGAGTGAACATCGGGTTCTTGGTCACCTCCCTGACCAAGGCCCTTCTCCCCTGATTACTCAGTTTGGCCGGGCAGCCAGCTCTAGGAAGAGTCTTGGTGGTTCCAAACTTCTTCCATTTAAGAATGATGGAGGCAACTGTGTTCTTGGGGACCTTCAATGCTGCAGAAATGTTTTGGTAACCTTCCCCAGATCTGTGCCTCGACACAATCCTGTCTCGGAGCTTTACGGACAAGTCCTTCAACCTCATGGCTTGGTTTTTGCTCTGACATGCACTGTCAACTGTGGGACCTTATATAGACTGGTGTGTGCCTTTCCAAATCATGTTCAATCAATTGAATTTACCACAGGTGGACTCCAATCAGGTTGTAGAAACATCTCAAGGATGATCAATGGAAACAGGATGCACCTGAGCTAAATGTTGAATCTCATAGCAAAGGGTCTTTATACTTATGTAAATAAGGTATTTCTGTTTTTTATTTTTTACAAATTTGCAGAAATGTCTTAACCTGTTTTTACTTTGCTGAGATGGATTTGTTTTATCCATTTAAGAATAAGGCTGTAACGCAACAAAATGTGGGAAAGGTCAAGGGGTCTGAATACTTCCGAAGGCACTGTATATGATATCATGAATATATTTGCGCCATGCGCTATAATAAAACAGTTCCAATACAACAGACCTGTTAGGGTATGTCAAAAAAATGTTTATAGCCAAGATGACTGTTTGCAGCAGGTGTGCTAAAACTATCACTAGTGCAAAAGGTCGAAGGCCACTGAAGTACTATCATTCATGACAAAGTCACGAAAAAAGTTGAAGACATACCACATCAAAATACCATTTAATCTGTGAAGGGCTGGCTCACTGATTAAATACTTTGACAACCCTTGAAGCCATTTCAGAAGCTCTCACCACTTTTTAATCACTAGCCTACCATGACATTTCCACAGTTCTATTTCAAAACACTTTCAATTATATTCATTTAAAAGTAAATAAGATCAAATGTTTTATTTCACTTATTCAGTTTGCCAAATTGTGACTGCAAGCAAAGGCATTCTTTTGATCTATAGTAAAGTGTGTGTAGGGAAGATAAATTGGCGTTTCCAATGAAATTCATAAGTCTAGACAGGCCAAAATAACTTTGTAGGACTTGAAACAACTTACCTTGGATCTACAAAGACACCTGACTAGACAAGTTTAATGTCAATGTCAGGATGTTGTAGGGTGACATTACGCCTAGATACTGACCTGGGGTTAGTTTTTCATTTCCCCCACTAATGGTTAAGGTTAGGATTGGGGGAGAGGAAGCTGATCCTAGATCTGTGCCTAGGGTAAACTTCAACAATTAGCTTCAGACCCTCGCTATCTGACTGACAGCTAGCAAGATGAAAACACATTAGAGCGGTGATGTGGTGGACATATCTGCACATTTGGGATGTAGTACACCATTTTCGGGGACCACTTTTTAGTTTGTGGGGCTACTTTCAGAACTACTGGTTAAAAGTATACAAAACTACCGGAGAATATGTTTAAATAATTTTTAAAAAATGGTGTTAATACAGATAGAGATTTTCAACCTTCTCTGGTTTCAACATATACATTTTAAATGTCATATTATTCTTAAAGAAACTCTTAATCACGTTAACAGATGAAATATAATAAACTGTTTAAACACATTGTTTTGTGATGAGGATATTTGGTGTATAGTTTGCTAGGACCAGACGTCATATCCACTTGTGTTATCTGGGTAAAAATAGAGGAAGTACCCAAATACATGCATAAGCAAACATGAAAACGCTCATCCAGAGAGGGCGCTCCTAGTGGCCGGGGACTTTAAGGCAGGGAAACTTAAATCCATTTTACCTCATTTTTACCAGCATGTTAAATGTGCAACCAGAGGGAAAAAAACCTCTAGACCACCTTTACTCCACACACAAAGACACGTACATAGCTCTCACTCATCCTTCATTTGGCAAATCTGACCATAATTCTATCCTCCTGATTCCTGCTTACAAGCAAAAACTAAAGCAGGAAGCATCAGTGACATGGTCAATAAAAAAGTGATCAGATGAAGCAGATGCTAAACTACCAGACTATTTTGCTAGCACAGACTGGAATATGTTCCTGGATTCTTCCGATGGCATTGAGGAGTACACCACATCAGTCACTGGCTTCATCAAAGTGCATCGATAACATCGTCCCCACAGTGACTGTACGTACATACCCCAACCAGAAGCCATGGATTACAGGCAACATCCGCTCTGAGCTAAAGGGTAGAGCTACCGCTTTCAAGGAGCGGGACTCTAACCCGTAAGCTAATAAGAAATCCCTCTATGCCCTCCGACGAACCATCAAACAGGCAAAGCGGCAATACAGAACTAAGATTGAATCATACTACACTGGCTCCGACGCTTGTTGGATGTGGCAGGGCTTGTAAACTATTACAGACTACAAAGGGAAGCACAGCCGCGAGCTGCCAGTGACACGAGCCTACCAGATGAGCTAAATTACTTTTATGCTCGCTTCGAGGCATAAGACAGGCCTGCCATGCCTACGATGTCATAGGCGCACATGCATAGTCTTGAGTTCTGCAGCCCAATCAATTCTAGTGCCTCCCTAGTGGGGGACCTAATGAAACAGTGGGAATAAATAAATCAAAAGGAAAAGGACCGAGGCACCACTTGACATGAACCATCATTGGCCGAGACACAGATGAATGACAGTGGTGAAAACAAAGTTATATACCCTTCCGTTATCAAACCAATGAGTAGATGGCTTGACGCCATAGGCTACTGCCCTGGTCAAAAGTAGTGCACTATAAAGGGAACAGGTAGCCATTTGGGATGCATACCTTTTTCATTCAAAGAAAGCTGACTGTCAAGGCTGCGCCTTGGTCCTATCCTTACGACGCCCTTGACACTCAGAGTATGAATTAATGTGTCATGTTTGTTAATGCATTGAGAAAGAATCTCTGTGTTATTACTTGAGGGGGCGGACCAAAAATCTATTACATTTCCCCTAGAAGATGAATGTGTATTGCAATTGGTTTATAACATTTTTAACAAACACACACGCTTAAAAGCATGAACTTGCGCTGTCAGATGCACACACGTGCGCACACACACACGCACGCACACAAACACACACACACACACGCAGAACTGTTATTACCGTTATGGTATGTTTATCTTCCAGAATATCCTCACCTTAACCAGACATTACAGTTGAGACATCCTTCCACAGTGATTGTCTGTTATCGGGGACATGAGTAAAAATAAACACTTACTGTAATTAATTTGTTCTCCTTGCATTCATTTCTAAAAGTCTATTGACGCACCCGTACGTCAGTCTAAGTAACATAGTAAAAAAAATCCCCATTAAAAACCCTTCGGTTTAAGCTAGAGATATCAGGTGCATGGGCTGTGTCTCAATCCACCGCATCCGCCTATGTCAGCCTTCCGCATCTGCGGTGGAAGGTGGCCGAGTTACAGGGGTCATCCCGAAAATCGGTCTTCTCACAAAAACATCTGTATCGTCCAAACGATTGATGTGTCAACTTCTGTCTGTAGAAACAGTCAAATCATCGGAACATTATCTCATAAAATCTAACCCATCACCACAGTACAAAAAGAGGACTCGCAATTTCAACCATTCACTGCACATTTCCCATAAAATATGCTTTAATCAAGCAACACGTCAACATACTTAACAAATTTGACAAAATCATTGCATATTGCCATGCAAAATGTAAAAATGTCCATAGCAAAAGCAAACATTTCTGCCCGAAAATGTCGCAAAAAATCCCTGTAAAATCCTGGAGGGACTGAGCAGGTATTTCCTTCATTACAAATTTAAAAGGGAAAATAATTAATGAAATTAGCAGACGGTAGGTATAAAAGCTTTAAAGAATTGTCAACTGATGGAGAGAGTGCTTACAAAGAAATTAGGCAAGTAGACCTTGTTATGTTAAGTTATACAATGGGTGGGTCCATTCCAGCCGTTGGCTATTCAACAAGTTACCACCGGTGGCTATTCAACAAGTTCCGTCTGACTGCGCAATCCACTGTCTCATAAGTTCAGCCAGGCAATTCATATACCAGATCCACACTGTAAAAAGCATCTAGACATTATCTCCCATTTCTTTTAGACTAGCATTTGGTTTTCAACAGCAGAGATTTGTAATAACCTTGCTGTCTGTCTCTCCGACATTTGCAACATTGTTTCCAGCCATCATGGCAACGGAACATTTAGATCGAACGACTGGGTCCATAGATTTTTATGGATATATACAAAGACATTTCAATTGAAAAAAGGTAAAATGAAACAAAGTGATTGTGTTAGCTGTCAGTGTCCTGACGAGTGAGCACCTTTTCTATACCTCGCAGAATTTTGCCTCATTAGCTCATTGTTATGGATGTATCCAAATAAATGTCACTAGAAAACAGCTTAAACAAACGCAAATGCAGCTACTTTGCTGTTATTCTGGCTGCACTTTTTGACGCGACTGTAAGTTAGCCATAGTTGGATAGCTAGCAAGCAAGGGATAAGAACATTGCCAGCCAGTATGGCAATGGAACATTTAGAACGAACGACTGGGTTGCGTCCATAGATATGGAACAAAAATACGTAAAAAAAGAAAGACATTTTTTTTTAAATGTATGTATTTGCTACTGTAAGTCACTCTGGATAAGAGCGTCTGCTAAATGACTAAAATGTAAAATGTAAATGTAACGATTGGGTCGCATCTCTGGCAACCGAACCAATAGAACCAACGACCAGCCGGCTTGGGTAGCAACCTTAGCTTTGTGTCGGGACTATATCTTATGGAAGGATGAAATAGTATAAATATATTCATCAGAATAACGTTTGTAATGAAAATATGTCAATCATTATTTGAATATGTTGGTATATATTGAATATATTGGCACCCGTATGAAAGTGCTAATGCCCTCAAAGCTGGTGTTTGGAGGATATTTTGGCACCTCTCAGGCCTAACAATACCAGTGCCAATGTATCCAGTGCCAATGTATCCAGTGCCAATATGTATGACAAGATTAAGAATAGTATACCAAGCACATTGGTTGATTTAATAAATAGTGAAGTTGTAAGAGAAGATGTATTTATATTTCCTAATCTGTTTATTGGTAGCAGCAAGAAGAAAGTAAATTGATCTAATATCCCGGTTAAAATGCTGTATAGAATAATGATAGAAAAACATGTTAGAAGGCCAGCTGCAGAGAAAGTTTGGAAAGTAGTTTTTCTGGAATTGGATGGAGAAAAAAAGATATGGAAAACAGATAAGATACTGTATGACAGAGACCACTGATGTTGGGGTGGGGATGTTAAAGGGGGGTGTGTGTGTGCGCTTGCGTGTTTGTGATGGTGTGGGTGTTATGATAGGATAGAACGATGCATCGTCCCCCCCCCCCCCCCTCCAATTAACCAGATGCCCCGCGTTTGATTTAATTACACCTTGATTGGATCCCTGTGAGACATCTCTTACTCAAATTTCACAGGGACATAATTAGCATGGATCTCCCTCAAATCCTACTATAGTTCTGAAGATGGCCCCTATTCATTGCGTTCTAAACATGACACATTTTACTGAACAATAGGCTCAACTGAGTTAATTGTTAGTGTAAAAGTTAACTGAGAACTTTGTTGCTGTGAACGACAATAATTCTTATCACTGTATATTATTCCTTCTCACAATTTGTACAAGACCAGGTAAGAAGACACATTTTTCCTTGACGCAAACGTCAGTGTAGCTATAGACCTATCTTTTTAATGTTCTATTATGTTCTAAAACCAGATTTCAAAGTAGTTATTATGTACCTTGAGGGAGAGAAGCTCTAGTCCAGCCGGCCTCAGCTGAACCTCTTAGTGTCGGCCCCCTGACAGCTTAGTTGAACCACAGCCATGGAAATATGGTAAAGAGGGCTAGGTTTAATTCTAAATTATGCTGTGATCTTTCCTTGCTGTGAGATAATGAAATGGCTGTTGGGTCTTTCTAGTTTTTTTTAAAAAGGGAACACTAAAATACTAAAAAGAAATCCCCCATTTTTTCAATGGCGACAAGACTGAATAATGCTTTGAATTTCACCTAGAAAAAGCTTCAATGCCTAGGGACATTACTCTCGACACAGCAGTACATTACATTTACATTTTATGACAAAGTAAGTAAAGTAAGATCATTACTAAATAATTGTATAGTTAAAAAAGGTTAAATAGAAATAAATAAATAAATAAATAAAGATATATTAAGATATTATGATGTTCCACCCAAAATGCAACCTAACTTACCTTGTCTGTAGTCAAATGATAGAATACTACATGTGCCCTCCATCAACTCCTATGTCCCTGCTATCTATATGTATTATGTAGCATGTCCAGTATGCTTTCACTGATACTGACAATATGTGGGGGAATAGCATGACCAAAATGCTGTTATAAACTGACTAGTTCGAGCCCTGCATGCTGATTGGCTGAAAGCTGTGGTGTATCAGACCGTATACAATGGGTATGATTTTTTATTTTTTTACTGTTCTAATTACATTGGTAACCAGCTTAAAATAGCAATAAGGCTCCTCTGGGTTTGTTGTATATGGCCAATATACCACACCTCCTCGGGCCGTAAGAGCTTAATTGTAGCCTGTTCAACACATTCCCTTAATAGCCTACCTCAGTTGGATGGTTGAAATCCAACACCAAGGGCACATATTCGCTAAGGTATGTGGAGAGGCAAGCAGTTTCTATCCATCTAGTGTGTGTGTGTGTGTGCGTGTGTGTGTGTGTGTGTGTGTGTGTGTGTGTGTGTGTGTGTGTGTGTGTGGGTGTGTGTGTGTGTGTGTGTGTGTGTGTGTGTGTGTGTGTGTGTGTGTGTGTGTGTGTGTGTGTGTGTGTGTGTGTGTGTGTGTGTGTGCGTGCGTGAGTGCCCTGAGGGCATAGTTTTGCTGAGTAGACTGCCAATTCCAGGGAGCACCATCAGAGTATAACAAAGGTCATAATATGAAAACGAAAAAAGACATTGTTACATGTTGAGGATGCAATCCAACAGTCTTATGTGAAAGCCTTTATACTACATTCTAGCCACAACAATCCAAATATGGGAAAGCAAAGACTTTAGTGAGGTCAGTGAGATATTAACTTCCTTGTTGATTACATTGTATTTTTTTTTTATTTGGTCTGGTTGGTTTCACATTGCCAAATGTCAAACAAACTAAAATTCCAAAACAAAACCATGTGTCCATGCAAGTCAATTGTTTATTGGACAAATATGCTCACGTTATATCCATATCATGAAGCATCACTGTGTGTCCCAACCTTCATATTACTTTCGCTTTGGTCTTCCAATAACATGCAGGAGGAAACAGCTCAATAGACGCTCTAACTGCGACGTGAGTAGGTTATGTTCAGTAGCCTATATCCCCGGTATTGTCCCTGTCTCCCCTAATCTGCATTGGATGGGCTCATAAATGCCCTGCTATTCACAGTATGTTTCAGAGATCTCAAAATGTGATGCTGCGTGCATTTCATCAAATGCTCGCAGTCAAACAACCAATAACGATGCGCGACTCTGGTTATTTTCCTGTGTTTGGTCCGAACTGCGAACCACAGTGCGTTGTTTAGTGTGCTCCCGAGTGCGGATAGAGTGTTCACACCAGTCTAAACGAACCAAACTAAGGAGGTAACACACCAGAGTTTGGAAAAACAACCTTGGTGTGAAAGCCCCCTTAGCCTGGCTTTAATTCCAGTTTGTCTACAAATTAATAATTGATCTGTTGCATTCGCATCTCTATTTCAATCAAAAATCTCAGTTAGAGAATATGACTAAATCAACTTTAAATAAAGTTTAATTTGATATAGTCCTATTCTTTAACCTTGATTTTTGGTTGAGACGGAGACATGACTACAACATGTCAATTATTAATTTGCAGACAAACTGGAATTAAAGCCAGACTAAAGTCAGTGGTACAGATGGAATTATCCAAGCAGAAGACGCATCTCCTTCAAATGTTGATAATGTTGATAGTTGCGTTGACATCCAAACAATTCAATATCACTAAATATCATTACATTTGAAATCAGGGGTTTGAATTGGGGGGGGTGAGTTGAATTGAATCAATAGTTTTTCATGACTTTGCAAATGATGTATAGACCTACATAGCATCCTTGATGTTACATTGAATTTGCTCTGTTAAACCTACCCTTTGGAATGACTTAATTCGCAACAGAGAAGCTATTTAGTTTTTAACTGGAGAATTCATTCTCAAAAATATTGTTTATTATTCAAACTTTTGATGTCCAAGGGTCTCTCTGTGTTCCACAGTTTACATTCCAATCTCGAACACTACAGAGCCTAGGGACAGCGTATTTTATGACTGACCATAAAACAATCAACTTCCCGCTCTCCCCCTCTGAGAGAGAACATGCTGTAGAGCGGACCCCCCTGTAAACCTGATCCTTCAGATCGTCACAGGAAAGTTATGACAGCAGGAAGTTAAGTGGATTCATAACTTAGTTTGAAGGAATCTGTGTGTGTAAAAAAATAAAATAATTATCTTCAGTTGTAATGGACCCAGCATAGTGTGTGTGAGTGAGTTAGTGAGAAACAAAAATGGATATTACACTTTTGGCTAAAGATGAGATGTATTTAATCAACAGTTCCATGACATTGCAGGCTTAATTCTCTACATTCAGAAAATAATTAAGCACTATCATATAACATGTCTGAACTCTGACAGAATGTGATTAGTATTTCCTAATGGAAAACAAGCATCAGTCCACTAAAATCTCCCCGTTTTTGCTATCTCTCACTTAGAAAAACACATACAGATATAGGATCTTCATTTGTGCCAGTTCGCTACAGCAGGAAAAAAATCCTGCAGCAATAGGAAATGTTTATTATAATTAAATTATAATTAATTATAATTAATGGATATTTTTGTAGGGGATCATACATTTTACTTTAGGGCAAATCAAGTCTGCATTTTAAAGTGTAAATTACAAACCTTAGAAGCCTCCTTGAATACACTACTGCTGTGCAGGAAAATTCTCATCAACAAAAGAGTGGTCAAATGAAGATCCTACATCTGTAGCATGTAGACTACAGCAATGAAGAAGTGATTCCACCTGGGCTGGAATGAAAAACTCACTGTTGGCTACTTCCACAGAAGCAGAATAGGGCACAGTAGTAGGCATGAAACAATGACTACCCACCCTAGAAGTTGACATGTTATGCCATTATTCCATATCCATTTGACAACCTCAATCAAATACAGTTGATCAATGTTTGTCCAGAGATACTTTCCTGGAAAACACATAAAAAAGAAAGATAATGATGGAAATAAGCTATGCAAGCTAGAGAATTCGATCAGGGAGGTCCAATCTCCCAATGTTTGATGGTATCTGTCGAATAGCCCATCTGTTTCCAGAAGATTTATTGTTTGCTTTCCCCTTGTTGCATCAGGCTGGTGGCTACTTGTGGTCTACGGGCACATAGCAATTGATGATGGCACAAGACCAGTGGCACGTCACCCCGAGAGACATTTGGTGGCAGATTCCCTGCCACCCTGCCAAAAACATCATAATCAATGTTGATTCTTACCAAATGGATGCCAACTGGGCTGGAATGAAAAGCGCACCTATAACGTAATAATTTTTCCATTTGTTAACTTCCAAAATGCTTCCAATAAAACTTCCTGGAATACATTTATTGAACCTCCTTTAATCCTCTATGTGCCATCCCTTAAAGAGATGTTCCACTCAAAATACAACATAAGTTACCTTGGCTGTAGTCGAATGCTATAAATAGAATAATGCTATATGTGCCAGTAGCATACCACCCTGCATCCCACTGCTGGCTTGCTTCTGAAGCCAAGCAGAGTTGGTCCTGGTTGGTCTGTAGATGGGAGACCAGATGCTGCTGGAAGTGGTGCTGGAGGGCCAGTAGGAGGCACTCTTTCCTCTGGTCTAAATAAAATATCCCAATTCACCAGGGCAGTGATGGGAGATATTTCCCTGTGTATGGTGCTGTCTTTCGGATAGGTTGTTAAATGGGTGTCCTGACTCTGTGGTCACTAAAGATCCCATGGCACTTATTGTAAGAGTAGGGGTGTTAACCCTGGTGTGCTGGATAAATTCCCAATCTGGCCCTCATACGGTCACCTAATCATCCCCAGCCTACAATTGGCTCATTCCTCTCTCCTGTAACTATTCCCCAGGTTGTTGCTGAGAATGTGTTCTCAGTCAACTTACTGGGTAAAATAAAATGTGTCAATCCTCAACTCCCATGTTCTTGCTATCTATATACTGTAGTAGCATGTTCAGTATTCTGATACTGACAGTATGTGGGGAAGTAGCATGACCAAAATGCAGTTGTAGCCTGAGTTCTTCAACACATTCCCTTAATAACCTACCTCAGTTGGGTGGTTGAATTCCAATTGTTAGTGATGTGACACCCGCTAAGGTCAACACACTAAGATCATTCTTGTTAGAGAGAATATAGTAGAAGGTATGTGTCAAAAAGGGATTGATGAGCTATTTCTGTGTCCTGTGTTTATGTCCTTTAAAGACATCCTGTCTGGATGTCCTCATGCTATTTATGTTGTGCTTATGTAACATGATAGTGCAGCTGTTTCTTCGAAGTAAAACAAATGTTTGCAATAAAAAGTGATGGCCTGATGATTGATGTGTAGTGACCTTGTTGAACTGAAAGAAAATGTGTTAGAATTTTTTTTGTAGAGAACTTATAGAGCTGCTGTGTATCTTGTGACCCTTTGTATATGAAAAAGTAATTCCCGGGGTAGGTCTGCCTGAGTATAAGTAATTGTTAGACTTGTCCTGTGCCAAGTCTAACACAGATAAACTACAGAAAACATGCCTCCTAGACCAATTGTAAGTGTATTGTGTCCTTCATGTCTGGGACACAATGACAAAACCATCTTAAGCCATTTTCTCCTGCGTTTCGCTTGAGAGAATGGCTTAAGATAAGACTTGCTTTATGTCAGATCGAACAGGCCCTGGGTGGAACATCCCTGCCTGGGTACTCATTGGAAGAGGAAGTCTGCGGGCGAGATGATTTGAAAGCCATAAGAATCTCTTCAGTCGCACATAGTCCAGACTCAAAAGTGACAATTTTAGGTTGTTATGAATTCAATAGCTCAAATGCCACCAAATCAGTTAGTTAGTATGTATCTTCCAAAGCATGCAGAGAGGTCAACTATTTTGTGCCTGTCTTTAGCTTCAGGTGGGTAGATCATTTTAAAGTGCTTGATATGATGAAACAAATACAGCAGTTTTTCCACCATCGTGAACATTTACGAAGATGGGCCCTTCTGTCCTCAAGACATAACTTGGGCTTGACGGCAAGAAGGTTGATCTATCATGGAAAAGAAAACATTCAAAACATGGAAGGCCCTGGAGATCTAGCGTGGAATTGACTGAGGCGCTCACAGCTTGAAGATGGGGATTTGGAGACTGATGGGGGTTTTGGGTTTACAATAGGCCCTTCCCAAGGCCTTTTTCTCTAAGAAAGGAATTAAAAAATAATTATGCATGTAAATGTGTATTGTGTAGTAAAGTGTAGTACTGTTTAATAATTGTAACATGTATGCAATTATGTACTAAAGTTTTAGAATACAAATAAAGGGTTTTATAAAGAATTAACCTTTAATGAATGACAGTTCTCTTCCTCTGACCCTCTGTATAGAAACCTTTGGGGTGTGTGTGAGGCCAGGCAAGGATGCATGGTTGGGGTCAGGTTACAAGCAGACGAGGGCCATGAAAAGGATCAAAAACATTCCAAAAATATATTTACATATAAACATTTAATGGGTATTAATGTGTAGTATTGTTTAATAATAAGATGTATGCAATTAGGTTCTAAAGTTTTAGAATAAAAATAAAGGGTTTTAAAAACAATTTACATTTAAGGAATGACAGCTCTCTTCCTCCAAGGGTGTGTGTGTGTGTGTGTGTGTGTGTGTGTGTGTGTGTGTGTGTGTGTGTGTGTGTGTGAGAGAGAGGCAGGCTGCATGATTGGGGTCAGGTTACATGAGGAGAGGTACAGAGAGAGATCCCCTGATAGAGAGCAACATACGTATTCTTCTCTAAGAATGCATTTAAAAAACAGTCTTTCCTACAACATTTTAATCCTAGGTTTATGACTTCTAGGCAGTGTTTTCTAGATGCTGTGCTTCGCAATATGCATTGATGGGTCTTAGATGTTTAGACTGGGTATCTGTAAAACACTGCTGATGCAAAAACATTTGGTTGATTGACAGATTTGTATTATTCTAAAAAGTGATATAACAATATTAGTATTATTGTCATAATCATTATTATTATTATTATTATGTTACAGGTGAGACATACCTAGGAATGTCAACGTCTTGTCAAGTGCTCAAATCTGTACAGCAGCTCCGTATACAGTAGCTCCAACTTACAAGAATGTGTTTACAAGGCAGTGATGAAAACAGTTTGTATGAGCGCTAATTCAAACATACAATGATATATATTTGATACAATTACCCATTCAATACTGTTGTTACAAAATCACTTCTCATTGCGTTCATTTCAAGGTTTCACAAACATAAAACAACTATCTAGTTAATATTTCTCTGACTAACACACTGTTCAGTTTCCTATTTACTAAAGGACAATCATTAAGACAAAACACAAAAAGTTGTAATATAATTGGTATACATGTCATTCTATACTGAAAACAGGTACATTCTGAAAGATTTTGTTGTTGATAACATTTTTTATTCATGTCTCAATTTAGGATAATACTGTTTATTTGTATTTTACTTAAATTGGGGGGGGGTGCGACGGAGGTCCAGACATCCTCGGAGGCACCTGGACACAACTGTTTTTCAGACAGTTGTTTTCAAAGACACACCACACACTCTCACACACAAACATCCACCAGGACCCCTTGGCTCTTGTGTAGAGATAGAGATAAACAGATCAGGGAGACAGACAGAGAGAGACAAAGATATTTTAGGTAAATTACATTTTAAACACTTTTTATTTTCTTAAAAAATGTTACTCCGGAAATGCCTTCATATTACACTTATTAAAAAGTGTACTACGCAATATTAAACTATAACCATGTTTTTTTAGTAAATATTTCTATAAATCTTACAAATTATTATACAATACTACACATTTACTACCCATTAAATGTTTATATGAATAAATATGTTTGGTGGAAAGACCAGGGGTCCCTCAGGGGTCTGCTTGTAACCTGCCACCAAGCCTCACACACCCAGATGGCCAGAGTAAGAGCTGTCATTCCTTAAATTCATCAAAAACCCTTTTATTTTCTTCCAAAATGCATATTACAATTATTAGTATGTTGCTCATTTTCATTTGCATGTAACCTGATTAAACCCTTTATTTTTATTCTAAAACTTTAGAACCTAATTGCAGACATATTATTATTAAACAATACTACACATTAATACCCATTAAATGTTTATATGTATAAATATTTTGTTGTAAGAAAGACTGTTTTTTAAAATGTTTTTGATCCTTTTGTCAGTTTTGAGTCTGGACTATATGCGACTGAAGAGATCCTTATGGCTTTCAAATCATCTCGCCTGCAGACTTCCTCTTCCAATGCGTACCCAGGCAGGGATGTTCCACCCAGGGCCTGTTCGATCTGACATAGAGCAAGTCTTACCTTAATCCATTCTCTCAAGTGAAACACAGGAGAAAATGGCTTAAGATGGTTTTGTCATTGTGTCCCAGACATGAAGGACACAATACACTTACAATTGGTCTAGGAGGCATGTTTTCTGTAGTTTATCTGTGTTAGACTTGGCACAGGACAAGTATAACCTGCCACCGAAAGGTTGCTGGATCGAATCCCAGAGCTGACAAGGTAAAAATCTGTTGTTCTGCCCCTGAACAAGGCAGTTAACCCACTGTTCCCCGGTAGGCCGTCATTGTAAATAAGAATTTGTTCTTAACTGACTTGTCTAGTTAAATAAAGGTTAAATAAAACATTTTTTTTTAAATTAAAATTACACTCAGGCAGACCTACCCTGGAAATTACTTTTTCATATACAAAGGGTCACAAGATACATAGCAGCTACATAAGTACGCTACAAAAATTCCAAACTGTTTCACATTTTTCAAATACATTTTCTTTCAGTTCAACAAGGTCACTACACATCAATCATCAGGCCATTACTTTTTATTGCGAACATTTGCTTTACTTTGAATAAACAGCTGCAGTATCATGTTACATAAGCAGAAAATAAATAGCATGAGGACATCCGGACAGGACGTCCTTAAAGGACATAAACACAGGACACAGAAATAGCTCAATCACTTTTTGATACATACCGTCTACTATATTCTCTCTCTTGTTTTTCTACTAATGGAAATGTAAGCCGTTTCCATCCATCCAGTGTGTGTGTGTGCGTGTGCGTGCGTGCCCCGAGGGGACCTATTTACTGAGCAGACTGCAAATTCCAGGGAGCACCACTCGAATATAAGTGAGAGAAAATGCACCTCCTCCTTGGTCCTCCACAGTCCTCACTCACTCATATCTACAGTTGAGCTAGCTGGAATTATGCGGTCCTGATACTGTATGTGAAAATGAAAAACAACACAATGTTACATGTTGTTGATAGATGTGGATGCAATCCAACAGTCTTACAGTTTGCATTCAAATTTGAGTCATTTAGCAGACACTCTTCTCCAGAGGGACTTACAGTAGTGAGTGCATATATTTTCATATTTTTTTCGTACTTATGTGGAAGCCCTTATACTCACTGGTGTAACGCAGTTTCTCTGGACCCCCGCAAGATCAGCGTTCACCACATACACAGGCGCACAGTCGGGAATAAGGCGCAACAGCGACTCTTCCCCCTCAGGAGGTTGAAAAGGTTTGGCATGCGACCTCACATCCTCAGCTGTACCATTGAGAGCATCTTGACTGGCTGCATCACTGCTTGGTATGGCAATAGCACCACCTTTGATCGCATGGTGCTAAAGAGGGTGGTGCGGACAGCCCAGTACATCACTGGGGCCGAGCTCCCTCCCTGCCATCCAGGACCTCTATATCAGGCGGTGTGAAAGGAAGGCCCGGAAAATCGTTAAAGACTCCAACCATCCAAGCCATAGAATGTTCTTTCTGCTTTTGCACGGGAAACGGTACCGGTGCATCAAGTCTGACAACAACAGGCTCCTCCTGAACAGCTTCTATCCCCATGCCATAATACTGCTAAATAACTAACAAAATGGCTACACAATCTGCATTGACCTCGTGTATTTTATTCTTATTTTTGCCGCAATGCACACACACACTACGCACACTGATATTCCAACACACATACAAACACTCACTCCATCATTTGCTCACACACCATAATATGCACATACATTTATACTGACTCTACACACACCCACTCACGTACTGTACAATCATCATATATGCTGCTGCTACTCTATTTATCATCCTGATGCCTAGTCACCTTTCGCCTAAACATATCTACCTCTATCAATCCAGTATCCCTGCACATTGTAAATATGGTAGTGGAACTTACTTACTTTATCGTGTTCTCCTTATTTCTATATCTCATTTGTTTTTGTTCTTCCTTGTTAATTTTTTGTATTACATTGTTAATGATTACTGCATTGTTGGGGTTAGAGCTTGCAAGAAAGTAATTTAACTGTACTTGTGCATGTGACATGAAAACTTGAAACTACCAATCGCTGTCCATGGTGCTGAAATGATGACATATCTATGTATCTGCCTATCGAACTGCTGATAGGCTTTCTGTGGTGCCAGGGCACGTAGCTTTGCTTTAGCTAATGGCTAAATGTTTACTGGTAGGCCTATTTGGTTGTCATTTTCTCATGTTAAGCCTAACATTCATTTCACGAAGCTATACATGGTGTTGCAATGCTGCCATTTAGACTGCTGGAAATTCAAACATTGCAGATTGTAAAATATATTTTCGATACAACAGCATACTAATCAAATCAAATGTATTTATATAGCCCTTCTTACATCAGCTGATATCTCAAAGTGCTGTACAGAAACCCAGCCTAAAACCCCAAACAGCAAGCAATGCAGGTGTAGAAGCACGGTGGCTAGGAAAAACTCCCTACATAGGCCAAAACCTAGGAAGAAACCTAGAGAGGAACCAGGCTATGAGGGGTGGCCAGTCCTCTTCTGGCTGTGCCGGGTGGAGATTATAACAGAACATGGCCAAGATGTTCAAATGTTCATAAATGACCAGCATGGTCAAATAATAATAATCACAGTAGTTGTTGAGGGTGCAACAAGTCAGCACCTCAAGAGTAAATGTCAGTTGGCTTTTCATAGCCAATCATTGAGAGTATCTGTACCGCTCCTGCTGTCTCTAGAGAGTTGAAACCACAGGTCTGGGACAGGTAGCACATCCGATGAATAGGTCAGGGTTCCATAGCCGCAGGCAGAACAGTTGAAACTGGAGCAGCAGCACGGCCAGGTGGACTGGGGACAGTAAGGAGTCATCATCCTAGGGCTCAAGGACCTCCGAGGTAAAGAAAGAAAGATAGAAAGAGGGAATTAGAGAGAGCATACTTAAATTCACACAGGACACCGGATAAGACAGGAGAAATACTCCAGATATAACAAACTGACCCTAGCCCCACGACACATGAACTACTGCAGCATAAATACTGGAGGCTGAGACAGGAGGGGTCAGGAGACACTGTGGCCCCATCCGATGATACCCCCGGACAGGGCCAAACAGGCAGGATATAACCCCACCCACTTTGCCAAAGCACAGCCCCCACACCACTAGAGGGATATCTTCAACCACCAACTTACCATCCTGAGACAAGGCCGAGTATAGCCCACAAAGATCTCCGCCACAGCACAACCCAAGGGGGGTGCCAACCCAGACAGGAAGACCACGTCAGTGACTCAACCCACTCAAGTGACGCACCCCTCCTAGGGGCGGCATGGAAGAGCACCAGTAAGCCAGTGACTCAGCCCCTGTAATAGGGTTAGAGGCAGAGAATCCCAGAGGAGAGAGGGGAACCGGCCAGGCAGAGACAGCAAGGGCGGTTCGTTGCTCCAGAGCCTTTCCGTTCACCTTCACACTCCTGGGCCAGACTACACTCAATCATAGGACCTACTGAAGAGATGAGTCTTCAGTAAAGACGTTAAGGTTGAGACCGAGTCTGCGTCTCTCACATGGGTAGGCAGACAATTCCATAAAAATTGAGCTCTATAGGAGAAAGCCCGGCCTCCAGCTGTTTGCTTAGAAATTCTAGGGACAATTAGGAGGCCTGCGTCTTGTGACCATAGCGTATGTGTAGGTATGTACGGCAGGACCAAATCGGAAAGATAGGTAGGAGCAAGCCCATGTAATGCTTTGTAAGTTAGCAGTAAAACCTTGAAATCAGCCCTTGCCTTAACAGGAAGCCAGTGCAGGGAGGCTAGCACTGGAGTAATATGATCAAATTATTTGGTTCTAGTCAGGATTCTAGTAGCCGTATTTAGCACTAACTGAAGTTTATTTACAGCTTTATCCGAGTAGCCGGAAAGTAGAGCATTGCAGTAGTCCAACCTAGAAGTAACAAAAACATGGATTAATTTTACTGCATCATTTTTGGACAGAAAGTTTCAGATTTTTGCAATGTTACGTAGATGGAAAAAAGCTGTCCTTGAAACAGTCTTGATATGTTCTTCAAAAGAGAGATCAGGGTCCAGAGTAACGCCGAGGTCCTTCACAGTTTTATTTGAGACGACTGTACAACCATCAAGATTAATTGTCAGATTCAACAAAAGATCTCTTTGTTTTTTGGGACCTAGAACAAGCATCTCTGTTTTGTTCGAGTTTAAAAGTAGAAAGTTTGCAGCCATCCACTTCCTTATGTCAGAAACACAGGCTTCTAGTGAGGGCAATTTTGGGGCTTCACCATGTTTCATTGAAATGTACAGCTGTGTGTCATCCACATAGCAGTGAAATTTAACATTATGTTTTCAATTGACATCCCCAAGAGGTAAAACATATAGTGAAAACAATAGTGGTCCTAAAACGGAACCTTGAGGAACACCGAAATTTACAGTTGATTTGTCAGAGGACAAACCATTCACAGAGACAAACTGATATCTTTCCGACAGATAAGATCAGCTAACAATATATATTTTATAATATACAACTGTCCTGTGTAGCCTACCTGAACTTGCATGACATGAGCCGCCCTCGTGTTCTCTCCCAGCTTGGTTAAAAAGTTGTTGTGAGTAAAACCAGTCTATTAATGCCAAATAATACAGTCAGTCCATCCCTGAAAACACTCCTTACAAGGGATTGTTTCATTATGCAGTGTTGCCTACTATCTAACCCTTGACCTTTCCCACATTTTGTTACATTATAGACTTATTCTAAAATGGATTAAATACAAAAATGTCCTCAGCAATCTACACACAACACCCCATAATGACAAAATGTGGGAAAAGTCAAGGGGTCTGAATACTTCCCGAAGGCACTGGCATTACCTTTTTTGAGTGTGTATTGATGGGGACAAAGTAGTAAAATGTTGGCTAATCACTGACGACTGTGTGTCCTACAGATTAATCCTGCTGCTAATGAAGATGACCTTGACACCAGCTTTAGTAATAAAGAGCCTGTAGACCCATTGGATGAAAGCTTTCAGCCGGGAACAAGCTCAAGCGCAACAACATCTGACTCAGAAACAAGCCAGGACAGCCAAAGGTATTATGAAAGCACAATACCCTCTTGAGAAAACAAAACAATACACTAAACTGTCTGCAAGCCAAGAGTTCCTCAAACTTTTCACACCCTTGCAGGAATGGCTGTTAGTGTATTACTCAAGCCTTTTCACTCTATTGTTGGAATAGGTGCTCATACACAACAATACACAACAATACACGACTAGTGTCGACAACTCTAGCCCCCCTTAAACTTTTCACGTCTTTGTTAACAGCCCATTTCAATGCCCCATTATTGACATTCTAGTCTACTGTACGCTTTGTTGTTCACAGATGAACATGGTTTCTTGTATGGTTACACATCCTCATGATCAGTCTTTATGTTTTACATATCCTCATGATCAGTCTTCATGTCTTTCCAGGAGACTTACAATACAAACAAATATTCTGCAAGAGGTCAAAGCAGTGGGTGGTGAAGAAAGTGTAGAAGCCCAGCCCGGTCAGCTGAGAAGGCACTACAGAGTTGGTAAATATTAGCAATTGAAATGCTAATCCTTTGCACATGAACGCTCACTCATTCGGGAACAATTGCAATCAATATATATATTTACGCTCACTGTGTCGTCGGGATCTTTGTTGGAAAGGTCGTTCTGTTGGAGAGTTCTCTCTCTCATAGAGAGCCCTTGGTTCTCTATGGTACAGTAGGTCAGGGAGTGACTAGGGGGTGTTCTAGGTTTATTATTTCTATGTTGGTGTGCTTGGTATGGTTCCCAATTAGAGGCAGCTGGTAATCGTTGCCTCTAATTGGGGATCATATTTAGGTAGCCTTTTTCCCACCTGTGTTTTTGTGGGATATTGTTTTGAGTTAAGTGCATGTAGCACCTCTGATGTCACGGTTCGTTGATTGTTTACTTGTTTTGTTTGAGAAGTTCGCACTAAATAAAGATGTGGAACTTTAATCACGCTGCGCCTTGGTCCGTCTCTCCACACAATCTTGACACTTTGGGAATCTCACTCCAAGTTCCAATCAAATTGGGCACCCTCCACTCCTCGCTCCGCTCCAACTCCACTCTGCTCACATAAATAAAAAAGGCATCATCTTTGCGAATTGAGACAGACCCTACATGTCCATTTATCATGTTAATGGCTGCCGTCCAGCCAATCAGCCATGATTGATCTGGTCTTGTCAGCCAATAGACTGCTCCATAGGGTGTGCCACTCACAACACTCCCCCCATGAGAGGATGTAATTAGTAACTCTACATGGTTCCCAAGTTACACTTGTAAATATCAAGCACTACCAATATCTAGCTGAAACTGGACCAACATAGCTGAAAAACTAAAAAGTTCCCACCAGCACATGCGTCTGCCCTGTCAACGGATGCATGCGCTTGGTTCAGCGTTTCCTCCTCTATTTACTCTTTCTCTCTCTTTCTCTCCTCCCTCCAGGCACTTGGTATGAGGTGCATTTAAATTTTACTCCATAGTTAGTAAATTACCGTTTTTTTATTGCTTTGGTGCAATTTCCTTAGTACAAAACTCAAAACAGATCATCAAAAAGGCAGTTGTTCAAAACTGTTCAGCACATTTTTGATTGACTAAGTACAACACATACAATCATACAGTCACTTTTTCACCAAGCTTAGTCAGTGTTTTTTCTACAAATACATGTTGCACATTGCAATACATTAAGTAATTGCCTTTCGCAATGCAATGCTCACATTACTTTTTGTCACGGTTGTCGTAGGAAGGAGCGGACCATAATGCAGGGTGTGTGTTGTTCCACATTTTATTTACACTGAAACTATGCAATACATATAAATAAACTGAATAAGAAAACAACAAACTGTGACGCAGAGTCGAAACATACACAAACTCAAAAACAATCTCCCACAAACCCAGGTGGAAAAAAACCTACTTAAGTATGATCTCCAATTAGAGACAACGAGGACTAGCAACCTCTAATTGGAGATCATCCCAAACAAAACCACAACATAGAAATACAAAAGTAGAACCTGACAACATAGAAATAGAAAACCCCCGTCACGCCCTGACCTACTCTACCATAGAAAATAACATCTTTCTATGGTCAGGATGTGACAGAACCCCCCCCCAAAGGTGCGGACTCCGACCGCACCTAAACAAAACAACAACAACAAACCCCCCCCCCCCCCCCCCAAAAAAAAAGGGAGGGTAGGGTGGTTAACTACTGTCTATGGCAGCTCTGGTGCAGTACCCATTACCTTCTTATCCCACGGATCCTCCAACAGAGGAGGCGGCTCCGGTTCGGGGCGTAACCCTCGCTCCGCCCGCTGATCACTCTGCTTCTGTGCCACCGGACCGTGGATCGTCATCGGAGGAACCGGACTGTAGATCATCGCGGTTCTGGGCTGCGGGCCGTCGCCGGAGACTCCGGGCTGCGGGCCGTCGCCGGAGACTCCGGGCTGCGGGCCGTCGCCGGAGACTCTGGGCTGCGGGCCGTCGGCGGAGACTCTGGGCTGCGGGCCGTCGGCGGAGACTCTGGGCTGCGGGCCGTCGGCGGAGACTCTGGGCTGCGGGCCGTCGGCGGAGACTCTGGGCTGCGGGCCGTCGGCGGAGACTCTGGACTGCGGGCCGTCGCCGGAGACTCTGGACTGCGGGCCGTCGCCGGAGACTCTGGACTGCGGGCCGTCACCGGAGGTTCCGGACTGCGGACCACCTCAGGAGGTTCCGGACTGCGGGCCGTCTCAGGAGGTTCCGGACTGCGGGCCGTCTCAGGAGGTTCCGGACTGCGGGCCGTCTCAGGAGGTTCCGGACTGCGGGCCGTCTCAGGAGGTTCCGGACTGCGGGCCGTCTCAGGAGGTTCCGGACTGCGGGCCGTCTCAGGAGGTTCCGGACTGCGGGCCGTCTCAGGAGGTTCCGGACTGCAGGCCGTCTCAGGAGGTTCCGGACTGTAGGCCGTCTCAGGAGGTTCCGGACTGTAGGCCGTCTCAGGAGGTTCCCTGGGGGCCGTCTCAGGAGGTTCCCTGGGGGCCGTCTCAAGAGGTTCCGGACTGGGGGCCGTCGCTGCAGTCTCCATGCCATGGATCATCACTGCAGGCTCCGCGCCATGGATCACCACTTGAGGCTTTGTGCCATGGATCATCCCTACAGGCTCCGGCCATGGATCATCCCTGGAGGCTTCGGACCATGGATCATCACTGGAGGCTTCTTACGTGGAGCCGGAACAGGTCTCACCAGACTGGGGAACATCGCTGGAAGCTCCGGACTGGGGGACGTCGCCGGAAGCTCTGGACTGGGAACTGTCGCCAGAAGCCCCTAAATCCTCCAAAGCCCTGGATATACTCCTCCTTAACTCATCAATAGTCCACTGGTCCATACCACGCTGCTTGGTCCTTTGGTGGTGGGAGATTCTGTCACGGATGTCGAAAGGAGAAGCGGAACAAAGTGCAGTGTGTGTGTGTCATTCCACATTTTATTTACACTGTGAAACTATGCGATACATAAAAATAAACTAAAGAGCAAAACAACAAACCGTGACGCAGAGTTGAAACACTACTCAAAAAACAATCTCCCACAAACCCAGGTGGAAAAAAACCCCACTTAAGTATGATCTCCAATTAGAGACAACGAGGACCAGCTGCCTCTAATTGGAGATCATCCCAAACAAAACCCCAACATAGAAATACAAAACTAGAACCTGACAACATAGAAATAGAAAACATAGAGAGAAAAAACCTCACGCCCTGACCTTCTCTACCATAGAAAATAACATCTTTCTATGGTCAGGACGTGACACTTTTGATATAATTCTCATCTCTATTGTTAAAATACATTTTACTATTACTTAATCCACCGCTTTTAATTGATTATCACTTAAACTTTTTGTAAACCTACAGATTTACGTTTAAACTGGTTTGTGTACTACAGATTTGAGAACTACATAATGAAAATGTATATCTGTAAAGTACAAAAATAGGATATATACTCAAATGTACTAGTATGATGTTGACTGATCAGGGATTTATTGTATGTAACAAATCAAATCAAAGTTTATTTGTCGCTGTCACGTCAGTATAAATGGATTGGGAGACAGGCGCAGGAATGCGTAATAGGGGTTTTTATTTCCCATATTACAGCGTGCCATGTAAAGGCACGGGGACAAAGACCAAACAAACACATACAGAAAACACAGGGTAGAAACCCAAACAAAAGAGAGAGGAGTACCTTGAATAAATAACACAAGTGCACAATGATTATCACATGGGGCGAGACCCGTAATCATCTGCACAATATACGTGGCACGAAAGCCAAAACAACAAAGCACAGGTTCTCACACGACCCATGGACATTGGAACAATAATCGACAGGACAATGGTGAACAAAGGGCACACTTATACAATTACTAATCAATGGGAATAGGGACCAGGTGTGCGTAATGACAGTTCAGGAGGGATCCGTGACAATAATCAATTGATATTCACTTGAATCGGCCTTGTCATCTATGTTCTTTTTTGCTAGGGGTTGGATCACTTGACTGAATGAAAAAGATTTATCACCAGGATTTCTTTGATCATTCATAAGGCAAGGCATTCTGACAGAACCCGGCAGTCTGCTGTGTTTGAGAATATGGTTTCTGTGTTATCTAAATCAGTTATTCTCAACCAGGGGGACTAGAACTGAGCCCTGGGGGACCTCAGTCAGCTTTCAGGAGGTCCCTGAAAAAGCATGGAAATAAATAGGAAAATAACATCAGGAGGTCTCTCGCGGAAGGGGGTGAATGTAGCAGAGGTGAGTTTCACTCACGCTCTCGTGATGAGGTAGCCCTGCCTACGAATTCAAACCAGTGTCAATCTCGGCGCAAGAGGGTATTTCCTCTTGGTCTGATGGTTAATATGTTGTTTCCCCGAGCGAGGCAATCACGGTATGAATCTTACCACGAGTGTACAAACACCTGTACATGCACGTGTGTGTGTGTGCATATCTACATGAATGTGTACATGCGAGTGTATCTGTGAGAATGGGAAGTATCTGAGTGCATAAAAACACAGCCTGAACATTGTTACCCAAAATGTAACTTGACTTGATCCCTGAATTCATGGATCATGATAACTTGTTATTGTGTGATAAAGTTTCTGGCAGAGGGTAGGTGTCATCTCATATCAGCTTCATCAACTTGAGGATGGAGGTGCCTATGGACAGACGAGGGTTGGTACTGTAAATTTACATTTAAATGTACGTAATTTAGCAGACGCTCTTATCCTGAGTGACTTACAGTAGTCAGTGCATACATTTTTGGGTAACACTTGACACCCAGCGTCATAATACGTTATGACACTGTCATAGCAATGTCATAATATGTCATAACAGCTGACATAACTTGTCATAACCTGTTTATAATAGGGTCATACCACTGTCATGACGCATATATTTCGAACTGTTCTGACATGTAATTGCGTTATTTTATTGCTGGTTATGACACCTACATAAGAGTGTAAAAACCCACAAAACCTACCACGGTAGTTATTTTATGGCTGATTATGACACCTACTTTACATTAGAGCAGGCCTGGGCAAAGGCCGGCCCGGGGGCCGTATGCGGCCCGTGACCTGATTCAATACGGCCCGCGGAATCATGCTCAGATCACATAAAGAATTTGCGATAGGAAAGTTTTGAAAAACATATTTGTTATTCAAATTAAAAGCCCAATGAATACTCACCTTTGTGTAATGATTTAACTCCCACCACTTGTGGGATATTTATTTTGAAGGCACGTATAAATAACAACTGCACAAGGACAGACAGTGACGCATACGTCACAGTTACAAATACTAGCTAGCTAGAAATTGCGCAAAAATGAGTTTTTCAAAGATAAAAAAAGGAAAGTAGACAATGATTGTAGAGTGTTCCAGCAAGAGTGGACATTGAAATATTTCTTTTTTGAGGTATCAGGGAAAAGCTGTGTGCTTAGTGTGCAAAGAGAGCATTGCTGTCTGGAAAGACTACAACTTGTCCCGACACTTCCACATGAAGCATGCAGAGAAATATAGGAATATGTCTTCTGAGCAGAGGGCAAGTGCATCGAAAGAGTTGCTTTCTCAGTTGCAAATGCAGCAAGGACTTCACAAAACTGCATTCAGCAAACAACGGAATTGTGAGTGCTAGCTATGTACTGTCCCACAAAATTGCTTAACTTAGCAAGCCATTTGCTGAGGGCGAATTCATTAAAGAAGTTGAGGACATCACAGAGAATATGGAACAACAGTTGAAAGACAAGGTAAAGGGTTTCACCTATTTCTCCTTGGCCCTGGATGAGAGCAGTTATGCACATGACACAAATCAAATCAAAGTGTATTTGTCACATGCGCCGAATACAGCAGGTGTAGACCTTACAGTTAAATGCTTACTTACAAGCCCTTAACCAACAATGCAGTTTTAATACAAAAAAAAAATAATAATAATAATAATTAAAGAGCAGCAGTAAAATAACAATAGTGAGGCAATATACAGGGGGTACAGGTACAGTGATGCAACCGGTCAGGATGCTCTCGATGGTGCAGCTGTAGAACCTTTTGAGGATCTGAGGACCCATGACAAATCTTTTTAGTCTCCTGAGGGGGAATAGGTTTTGTCATGCCCTCTTCACGACTGTCTTGATGTGCTTGGACAATGTTAGTTTGTTGATGATGTGGACACCAAGGAACTTGAAGCTCTCAACCTGCTCCACTACAGCCCCGTCGATGAGAATGGGGGGGTGCTCGGTTTTCCTTTCCCTGTAGTTGTCACGTCCTGACCAGTAAAAGGGGTTATTTGTTATTGTAGTTTGGTCAGGATGTGGCAGGGGGGTGTTTGGTTAGTGTGTTTCGGGGTTTTTGGTTTATGTTCTATGTTTTCTATTTCTATGTGGGTTTTCTAGTTGGAGGCCATATTTAAGTGGGTTTATTTTCTCTTGTGTTTGTGGGTGGTTGTTCCATGTATAGTCTTAGTACCTTACAGGACTGTTTTTCGTATAGTCCTTGTGTCCTTACGGAATTGTTGGTTTACGTCTATTTATTTTGTTTAAGTGTTCACTTATATAAATAAAAGAAGATGAGCACGATACCCGCTGCGCCTTGGTCCACTTTCTACGACGCACCTGACAGTAGTCTCACAATCATCTCCTTAGTTTTCATCACGTTGAGGGAGAGGTTGTTGTCCTGGCACCACATGGCCAGGTCTCTGACCTCCTCCGTATAGGCTGTCTCGTCGTTGTTGGTGATCAGGCCTGCCACAGATTGCATCATCTGTGGATCTGTTGGGGCCAAATTGGAGTGGGTCTAGTGTTTTTCAGATAATGGTGTTGATGTGAGCCATGACCAGTCTTTCAAAGCACTTCATGGCTACAGACGTGTGTTATGGGTCGGTAGTAATTTAGGCAGGTTACCTTAGTGTTCTTGGGCACAGGGACTATGGTGGTCTGCTTGAAACATGTTGGTATTACAGACTCAGGCAGGGAGAGGTTGAAAATGTCAGTGAAGACCCTTGCCAGTTGGTCAGCGCATGCTCGGAGTACACGTCCTGGTAAACAATCTGGCCCTGCGGACTTGTAAATGCTGACTTGTTTAAAGGTCTTACTCACATCGGCTGCGGAGAGCGTGATCACACAGTCGTCCAGAACAGCTGGTGCTCTCATGCATGTTTCAGTGTTACTTGCCTCGAAGCGAGTATAGAAGTAATTTAGCTCATCTGGTAGGCTCGAGTAACTGGGAGGCTCTCAGCTGTTCTTCCCTTCGTAGTCTGTAATAGTTTGCAAGCCGCGCCTGAGCCGGTGTAGTATGATTCAATCTTAGTCCTGTATTGACGCTTTGCCTGTTTGATTGGTCAGTGTTGGAGGGCATAAGCGGGATTTCTTATAAGCTTCCGGGTTAGAGTCCCGCTCCTTGAAAGCGGCAGCTCTACCCTTTAGCTCAGTGCGGATGTTGCCTGTAATCCATGGCTTCTGGTTGGGGTATGTGCGTACAGTCACTGTGGGGACGATGTCATCGATGCTCTTATTGATGAAGCCAATGACTGATGTGGTGTACTCCTTAATGCCATCGGAAGAATCCCAGAACATATTCCAGTCTGTGCTACAAAAGAGTCCGGTAGTTTAGCATCTGCTTCATCTGACCACTTTTTTGTTGATCGAGTCACTGGTGCCTCCTGCTTTAATTTTTGCTTGTAAGCAGGAATCAGGAGGATAGAATTATGGTCAGATTTGCCAAATGGAGGGTGAGGGAGAGCTTTGTACGTGTCTCTGCGTGTGGAGTAAAAGTGGTCTAGAGTTTTTTCCCTCTGGTTGCACATTTTAACATGCTGATAGAAATGAGGTAAAACGGATTTAAGTTTCCCTTCATTAAGGTGCCCGGCCACTAGGAGCGGCACCACTGGATGAGCGTTTTCATGTTTGCTTATGGCAGTATACATCTCACTGAGTGCAATTTTTGTGCCAGCAACAGTCTGTGGTGGTATGTAGACAGCTACGAGAAATACAGTTGAAAACTCTCTAGGTAGATAGTGTGGTCAACAGCTTATCATGAGATACTCTACCTTAGGCGAGCAAAACCTAGAGACTTCCTTCGATATCGTGCACTAGCTGTTGTCTACAAATATACATAGACTGCCACGCCTTTTCTTACCAGAGGCTGCTGTTCTATCCTGCCGATACAGTGTATAAATCCTCTTACAACACCAATTCCGTTAGCGGGATCAACAGCCAGTGAAAAATCAGAGCGCCATATTCAAAACCAAATCTAATAATTTCTATTTCTCAAACATAGGACTATTTTACACCATTTTATAGATACACTTCTCCTGAATCGAACCACGTTGTCCGATTTCAAAAAGGCTTTAAAGCGAAAGCAAAACATTAGATTATGTTAGGAGAGTACATCGACAAAAATAACCACACAGCCATTTTCCAAGCAACTAGCATGCATCACAAATACCCAAAACACAGCTAAATGCAGCACTAACCTTTGACGATCTTCATCAGATGACACTCCAAGGACATCATGTTACACAATACATGCATTTTATGTTCGATAAAGTTCATATTTATATATAAAAAAAAGCATTTTACATCGGCGCGTGACGTTCAGAAAATATGATCTTCATCAGAAGGCACTTCCAGGAATCCCAGGTCCACAACAAATGTTGTTTTGTTCGATAAAGTCCATCATTTATGTCCAAATAACTCCTTGTTGTTCGCGCGTTCAGTAAGCTACTCCAAATGTAGGAAGTGCGCGGACGATGTCACGACGAAAAGTTAAAAAAAATTGTATTTACGTTCGTTCAAACATGTCAAACGTTGTAAAACATCAATCTTTAGGGCTTTTAGAACGTGAAGATTCAATAATATTTCAACCGGACGGTTCCTGTGTCTTGAAAAACGTTTTGGAACGGAGGATCCACCCTCGTGAATGCGCGCCAATGAAGTGATGTCATTCCCTGCCTCACCAACTTCCCCACCTTCTCATTCGGTCTCTGTTCATCGTAGACGACTCAAACAACTTTGTAAAGACTGTTGACATCTAGTGGAATCCGTAGGAATTATTATACAATTATTACTACGTCACTGTGTATTCAATAGGAAACGACTTGAAGAGAGCCCATGCATCCAGATTTCCACTTCCTGGTAGGATTTCTCTCAGGTTTTTGCTTGCCATATGAGTTCTGTTATACTCACAGACACCATTCAAACGGTTTTAGAAACTTCAGAGTGTTTTCTATCCAAATCTACTAATAATATGCATATCCTAGCTTCTGAGTTTTAGTAGGAGGCAGATTAATATGGGCACATATTTTTTCAGAAATTGTCAATACTGCCCCCTATCCTTAAGGAGCTGTAAGAGGATAACCAAGCCAGCTTTATGTTATTCATGTCGTCGTTCAGCCACGACTCAGTGAAACATAAGATATTACAGTTTTTAATGTTCCGTTGGTAGGATATACGTGCTTCTAGTTCGTCCAATTTATTTTACAGCCATTATAAGTTGGTCAGTAGTACGGATGGCAAGGGCAGATTAGCCACTCATCGGCGGATCCTCACAAGGATCTCTTTCCGCGATATCTTTTCAGTCTCTTTCTCCTGCGAATGACGGGTTTGAGGGCCTGTTCGGGTGTCTGGAGTAAATTCCTCCTGTCCAACTCATTAACCTGTTATGGCTAGGGGGCAGTGTTTTCACGGACGGATAAAAAACGTACCCGATTTAATCTGATTAGTACTCCAGCCCAGAAACTAGAATATGCATATAATTATTAGCTTTGGATAGAAAACACTCCAAAGTTTCTAAAACTCTTTGAATGGTGTCTGTGAGTATAACAGAACTCATTTGGCAGGCCAAAACCTGAGAAGATTCTGTACAGGAAGTACCCTGTCTGACCATTTCTTGGCCTTGTTGATTATCTCTATCTATTACAGGGGATCTCTGCTCTTACGTGACACTTTCTACGGCTCACATGGACTCTCAGAAGGCGGCAAAATGCTGAATCGTGGCTTTGCAGGCTCTGGTTGAAACAAAGTAGCGCGTTTGGGTAGTGGCTGGTTACAGTACTGTGAGACTCAGGCTCGTGCCCGCGTCTACCGAAAGCTTTGTTTTCCTTTGTCTGTTTAGCTAAACGGAGATTCACGGTCGGAATATTATCGCTTTTTTACGAGAAAAATGGCATAAAAATGGATTTTAAACAGCGGTTGACATGCTTCGAAGTACGGTAATGGAATATTTAGAAATCTTTTGTCACGAATTGCGCCATGCTCGCGACCCTGATTTACCATTTCGGATAGTGTCTTGGACGCACGAACAAAACGCCGCAATTTGGATATAACGATGGATTATTTTGGACCAAACCAACATTTGTTATTGAAGTAGCAGTCCTGGGAGTGCATTCTGACGAAGACAACAAAGGTAATGAAACTTTTGTAATAGTAAATCGGAGTTTGATCAGGGCTAAACTTGGTCGTTGTCTAAATGGCTAGCCGTGATGGCTGGGCTATCTACTGAGAATATTGCAAAATGTGCTTTCACCGAAAAGCTATTTTAAAATCGGACATATCGAGTGCATAGAGGAGTTCTGTATCTATAATTCTTAAAATAATTGTTATGTTTTTTGTGAACGTTTATCGTGAGTAATTTAGTAAATTCACCGGATGTTTGCGGGGGGTATGCTAGTTCTGAACGTCACATGCTAATGTAAAAAGCTGGTTTTTGATATAAATATGAACTTGATTGAACAAAACATGCATGCATTGTATAACATAATGTCCTAGGGTTGTCATCTGATGAAGATCATCAAAGGTTGGGTTTAGCTGTGGTTTTGTTTTTTGTGACATTATATGCTAGCTTGAAAAATGGGTGTCTGATTATTTCTGGCTGGGTACTCTGCTGACATAATCTAATGTTTTGCTTTCGCTGTAAAGCCTTTTTGAAATCGGACAGTGTGGTTAGATTAACGAGAGTCTTGTCTTTAAAATGCTGTAAAATAGTCATATGTTTGAAAAATGGAAGTTTTCGGATTTTAGAGGAATTTGTAATTCGCGCCACGCCCATCATTGGATATTGGAGCAGGTGTTCCGCTAGCGGAACTTCTAGATGTAAGAGGTTAAAGAGAAATTCTTCGTCCATTTCAAGGTGAGTAATCGCTGTTCTGATTTCCAGAAGCTCTTTTTGGTTATAAGAGATGGTAGCAGCAACATTATGTACAAAATAAATTACAAAAAATATGAAAAAATCAGGCACGGCATAGTTGTTGATATTCTTACGAGGCATAAACCCAGACTTTGAAATTACAGAGGAGCTTGCTTCAGTGCAATGAAGAGCACATCCACAGGGAACGATTTAATGGAAGAGGTTAATAAGTGTGTGGCAAAGCTGGGACTGAGATTTGAAAAGTTATACAGTGACCACTGATGGGTGCCCAAACTTGACAGGAAAAAGCGTTTGCCTTTTGAAAAAGATACAAGATCAAGTAGCTGAGCTGAACCCAAATCAGAAAATAATTTTCCTGCATTGCAATATTCATCAGGAGGTACTCTGTAAATGTGTTCTGAAAATTAGCCATGTTGTGGATACAGTCACTAAAGTGGTAAACTTCATAAGAGCAAAATCTTTAAATCACAGGTAGTTTGTCTCACTGTTGGAAAAGACAGAGTCGGGTCATGCAGATCTCCCCTACCACACAAACGTGAGATGGCTGAGTTTGGGGAAGGTGCTTAAAAGGGTGTGGGACCTGAAGTCGGAGTTTGCTGAGGTTTTCACAAATGAACGGAAAATATGTGGATTTCCCTCAGCTGCAAGAAAAATAATGGTTTGCAGATTTTGCCTTCACCGTGGTGATAAAGGAATTTATATGTTTAAAGTAATGACTAAAGAATTCCACCCTGAAACGTGTAAGACTATGTGAAATATATTACAACATGACTGCACATGACCTGGTTATGACTCTGAAAACAGGAAAGAGGGCCCTTCCAAGGTCTCTTTAATCTGGGGAGGAGAGGAACGGCGAGAAACTGCCAAGGCTGGTAGAAAAGTGTGTGTGTGTGTGTGTGTGTGTGTGTGTGTGTGTGTGTGCGTGCGTGCGTAGGTGGGGGTGAGAGTTATAAAATGACTGTGTATGCATTTTTGACTTCAGAACGTTCCTGAATAAAGAGCTTACCTTTTGCAGTATCTGAGACTTTGCCTAATTCTTATTTTGAACCTGGGATTTACAACCTCGAGTGAATTGGTCAAAGCTATAAAATAGTTTGGTTGGAACATTGGGATAAAATTCTCATGACACGTGGACATCATGGCCCTCATGAATGAGCTGAATTCCAAACTACAAGGGAAGGGCCTTTTTGCACATCAGATGTACAGCCTTGTCAAGCCTTCAAGCGAAAATGACTCCTCCTGATCCACCAAGTAGAAGCCAACAATCTCACCCATCTTCCGACACTACTAGTCTGTTCCCTATCAGATGACCAGCGGGAAAAGTATACATCGCTGCTGCGTGCTTTGCTCTGCTGCGTGAGTTTTCTCATCGTTTTGAGGAATTCAAAGTGTTGGAAAATGACATGCTGTTGGTTGCTCTCCATTCACATTCCAGTGTGGATAATGCTCCCACTGACTTGCAACGATCTTCAGTCTGATGCAGGGATTGGAGAATTATTCAAAACAATGTCACTGACAAGGTTCTATGCATCTCTCGATGAACAAAACTTTCCAAGGATTAGGAGTCATGCCCAGAAGATGTTTGTTCTGTTTGGGTCAACCTATGTATGTGAACAGACATTTACAGTTATGAAATATAACAAGTCAAGGGACAGATCATCTCTTACTGACTCTCACCTCTCAGCAATCCTGCACATAGCGACGTCAGAAACTACACCTGACTTCACTGCTCTAGTCAATGCCCATCAGAGACTTCACTCCTCACACTGATTGAGTAGTTTAAATGTAATGTTGAGCTCTCTCTCTTTCTTGTGTTTTTGTGCATACCGGTTAACAGTATGATATGACTCTGGCCCGCGTTGGCAAAAATATATTCTAATGTGGCCCTCCATGGAAAATAATTGCACAGGCCTGCATTAGAGTGTCAAAACCCACATAAGCTACCACAAAAGGCAAAACATTACATTACACCATAGCCTAAGTGTCAACAGTATGTTAATGTTATATAATGTTTTGGGAAATTGACCATATAAAATTGACCATATAAAATTATAATTGTAATTGCGCACACATTGACGTCAGACATGCACCTACCCCAATGCTCTGTTGCTGATGACTGGGCTGAATACAGGAGCAGATTTCAGGAGCAGGACAAGACACCCTCTTTTTGACTGATGACTGATATAAGGGCATGTATGTGATAGGCTTATCTGGCTTATATGATTATGATAATGCTTCTTTTTTTCAATTCAGTCTGGCATGAGAACGGTATCCCCGATCTGAAAAAGCAGGGTGTCTGCGGAAAACTGACTATCTTGGTTATTGATCTGTGCCTTAAAATCTTTGGTGTGACCTACTACCATATTTGGGCATTCGAATGTATAAGGGCAGGCCGAGCCGATGACCTCATTTCAAGATGGCTACTACCTACATTCCGTTTAGCGTTGTGAAGCATTTGTTTTTCCTTAACGAAATTAATGAAATAACACGGAATACATTGATTCACACTAAAAGCCGGGACTCCACAGATCATGGGGATGTCTTATTTGTCTGCCTGTGACTTACCGTCATTGATAACCAGGCCCGAGAGTGAAAATGTTGATTTTACACAATGTTTTTACCAAACAGCAAACATTTTACAAGATACGCTTCGATTTGGTCTGTGTTTGAGCTATAGCTACATCTATTGCCAATGTTATCTGATGATGTATGACTTAATGGCAACATTGAATGTCCACCGAGTGACTATATCTTTGCACATGAAAAATTTGATGAAAACACTTGGATATCCCCTGTATGTCCCCCGACACCACCACAATGTTTGAGAGAGGTTGGTGTTGTAGAAGTATAGTTTTTATAGTGAACAATAACTTTTAGGCACTTCCAGTGTGCAAAAACAGTGCAATTACCACATTCGGACACTTTGGAGAGGTTGAAAGGACACTTGAATGTACCCTGGATACCCCATAACACAACCACAATGTTTGAGTGAGGTTGATATGGTAGAAATTGTGTTTTATACTGAACAAATAGCATTTAGGAACTGCAAATATGTAATAGCACTGGAATTATCTAATTTACAGACATATGCCACTTTGGAGAGGTTAAGGGACACATGACCAAATGTCCCGTGACCACACCTGACACCATTTACTAAAACATCTGCCCATTTCTAGTTGTTGGGTCTATCAATCCCTTTTTTTCTGATTGTTCACATGTTGTGGAAGCCATGTGATGTGTTTCCAGCTCTGGGCATCAATAATTCACTTATAGCTTGTCAATGAAAGATGACTTTCACTTGTTTTCTTTTGTTATTTTGTGTGTGCTTGATCTTGTGTCTTCTGAACTATGTAACTCCTATCTGTCTTCTGATCCTTTCTTTATAATCTCCCAGATGTCATCTTTCCAAATATACCAACTTTTGGCATGACAGAATCATGTAATTACACATGAATAGCAGTTACTTTTGTGTTTGTCTATTTAGGCGGAAATCAACATTTTGCCATTACATCTAAGATGATGAAAAAAACATGACTGTAAAGAATTCAGCAGGTGTCAATATATGGGTTATGACAGTGTTATGACCATATTATGACAGGTTATGACAAGTTATGTAAGCTGTAATGCATATTATGACATGATTATGACCATGACACTAGGTGTCAAGTAAAGTGTTACCTATTTTTGTACATTTTTGTACTGGTTCCCCGTGGGAATATGAAAACCTATAACCCTGGCATTGCAAGCGCCATGCTCTACCAACTGAGCCACATGGGACAAAGAGCTTGTGCTTTTTAATTTCCTTTGAATTATATTATTATTGTTATTTTATTAAACCTTTATTTTGACAGGGAAGTCATACTGAGACTAGGGTCTCTTTTTTCAGATGAGCCCTGCATAAGTACATCAAACATATATACAATCTAAAAAATTACAAAACATATGAAGAAAAATAGACACATTCAACGTATAGCTCTCTGATAATTTCTCTGAACTGACCAAGGGGGACCAGAACATTTAATTTCAGAGATCTCTGTGAGTTTTTTAAAGCATTTTTTAAAGCAGCTTTACCCAACTCTGTGGAGACCTAAAGGTCCTCCAGTGTTATCCAAGCCTGTGAGCAGGTTTGGTAATTTGTACATCTAAATTGAATTAATGATGATAGATACATAGGACGTTTCTGCACGAGTGCTTTGTAAATAAACACAAGATAATGCTGCGCTCTCCTTACTTACAAAGAGGCCCAACCTACTTTTTTGGTACAAAACACAATGGTCCATCACAAGTAATAAACCTAAGGGCATAATGAAAAACAGCATCTAGTGGTTTAAGTCTAGACGCTGCTGCATGCAAGAAAAAGCATGTGAACCCTTTGGAATTACCTGGATTTCTGCATAAATTGGTCATCAAATTTGATCTGATCTTCATCTAAGTCACAACAATAGACAAACATAGTGTGCTTAAACTAATAACACAAATTATTGTATTTTTCATGTCTATATTGAATACGTCTTTTAAACATTCACAGTGTAGGTTGGAAAAAGTATGTGAACACCTAGGCTAATGACTTCTCCAAAAGTTAATTGGAGTCAGGAGTCAGCTAACCTGGAGTCCAATCAATGAGACGAGATTGGAGATTTTGGTTAGAGCTGCCTTGCCCTATAAAAAACACTCACAGAATTTGAGTGGGCCATTCACAAGAAGCATTGCCTGATGTGAACCATGCCTCGAATAGAAGAGAACTCAGAAGACCTCAGATTAAGAATTGTTGACTTGCATAAAGCTGGAAAGGGTTACAAAGTATCTCTAAAAGCCTTGATGTTCATCAGTCCACAGTAAGGCAAGTTGTCTATAAATGGAGAAAGTTCAGCACTGTTGCTACTCTCCCTAGGAATGGCCGTCTTGCAAAGATGACTGCAAGAGCACAGCGCAGAATGCTCAATGAGGTTAAGAATCCTAGAGTTTTAGCTAGAGACTTACAGAAATCTCTGGAACATGCTAACATCTCTGTTGACAAGTCTGATACGTAAAACACTAAACAAGAATGGTGTTCATGGAGGACACCACGGAAGAAGCCACTGCTGTCCAAAAAAAACATTACTGCAAAAGTGTACCTGGATGTTCCACACAACTACTGGCAAAATATTCTGTGTACAGATGAAACTACAGTTGAGTTGTTTGGAAGGAACACACAACTCTATGTGTGGAGAAAAAAAGGCTCTTTGTCCCATGTGGCTCAGTTGGTAGAGCATGACCTCAACCCGATTGAGATGCTGTGGCATGACCTCAAGAGAGAAGTTCACATCAGACATCCCAATAATATTGCTGAACTGAAACAGTTTTGTAAAGAGGAATGGTCCAAAATTCCTCCTTACCGTCGTGCAGGTCTGATCCGCAACTACAGAAAATGTTTGGTTGAGGTTATTGCTGCCAAAGGAGGGTCAACCAGTTATTAACATACTTTTCCCACCCTGCACTGTGAATGTTTACACGGTGTGTTCAATAAAGACATGAAAACGTATAATTGTTTGTGTTATTAGTTGAAGCAGACTGTGTTTATCTATTGTTGTGACCTAGATGAAGATAAGATCAAATTTTATGACCAATTTATGCAGAAATACAGGTATTTCCATAGGGTTCACATACTTTTTCTTGCCCCTGTAGATAATATCCTCAACTTACCTCCTATTAACAAAAGTCAGGCATGCTTTGGTTCTGTAAAAGAAACCAACATTGAACTTAAATTTCTTCACCAACTCAGTGACAGGTTTTTTTTAAATGACAGTTTGTCATCAAGCCCGATACCAAGATATTTGTAGGAAGGAACTCAATGTGTACATTTCAAACTACAAATTAATTTAAATCTGGGTTATGGAAACTATTTTAAAAAGCATACTTTTTGTTTTCATTTAGCACTAACTTTACATCCAATAGTGACTTCTGCAGTGCCAGAAAATCTGATTTCAGATTTTTTATTTAATTTTATTATTTCACCTTTATTTAACCAGGTAGGCCAGTTGAGAACAAGTTCTCATTTACAACTGCGAACTGGCCAAGATAAAGCAAAGCAGTGTGACTACACATGGGATAAACAAACGTACAGTCAATAACACAATAGAAAAATCTGTATACAGTGTGTGCACATGAAGTAAGGAGGTAAGGCAATAAATACACCATAGTGGCGAAGTAATTACAATTTAGCAATTAACACTGGAGTGATGGATGTGCAAGTAGAAATACTGGTGTGCAAAAGAGCAGAAAAACAAACAAAAAATATGGGGATGAGGAAAGTAGTTGGTTGGATAGGCTATTTACAGATGGGCTATGTACAGCTGCAGCGATCGGTAAGCTGCTCTGACAGCCGATGCTTAAAGTTAGTGAGGGAGATATAAGTCTCCAACTTCAGTGATTTTTGCAATTCGTTCCAGTCATTGGCAGCAGAGAACTGGAAGGAAAGGCGGCCAAAGAGGTGTTGGCTTTGGGGATGACCAGTGAAATATACCTGCTGGAGCGTGTGCTACGGGTGGGTGTTGCTATGGTGACCAGTGAGCTGAGATAAGGTGGAGCTTTACCTAGCAAAGACTTATAGATGACCTGGAGCCAGTGGGTTTGGCAACGAATATGTAGCGAGGCCCAGCCAACGAGAGCATACAGATCGCAGTGGTGGGTAGTATATGGGGCTTATGTTTGGCAGCATGAGTGAAGGAGGCTTTGTTGTGAAATAGGAAGCCGATTCTAGATTTAATTTTGGATTGGAGATGCTTAATATGAGTCTGGAAGGAGAGTTTACCGTCTAGCCAGACACCTAGGTATTTGTAGTTGTCCACATATTCTAAGTCAGAACCGTCCAGAGTAGTGATGCTAGTCCGGCAGGCGGTGCGGGCAGCGATCAATTGAAGAGCATGCATTTTTTTTTACTAGCATTTAAAAGGCTTGGCCAACCAATGGAGCAAAACACTGTATCATCTGCATTCAAATTAATACATTTTTTTTTACAGCATTACTAATGTTATTTATATAGATTGTAAACAGTAGTGGGCTGAGTATCAAATCTTGGGGCATCCCTTTATGTAACTCAAAGAACTCAGGTTTGACTCCATCTACATTGATGGCCTGAGTTCTGTCATTAAGATAATTATGAAACCATCGGCAAGCGTTAGTACGCAACCCTATCGAGGACAGCTTATTCAACAAAATAACATAGTCTACAGTATCAAAAGCTTTTGACAAGTCTACAAACATGGCAGCACAATTATTTTTATTATCTAAGGCATATGCAATATAATTTACAACAAGCATGGAAGCCATAGTGGTACTATGTTTAGGTCTCAATCTGGATTGACATTAAGAATACCATGTACAGACAGAAAATAACGTAGTTGTTTGTTGATTAGGATTTTCGCAAAACAAGGGAGCCTGGAAATGGATCGATAACTATCGAGATCACTACTATCCCCGCTCTTATGGAGTGGCAGCACAAAAGATGCTTTCCACACTTTTGTGTGTTACTGAGCCAGCAATGAGTGGTGCTGCAAACTGAAGCAAAGATTGGCCCAAATTGTCAGCCACTAATGACTTATTGGTGTCAATAGATAATAAGGCAGCAAGAACTTCTGTTTCTGTGAGTTGCCTGAAAGAATAACCCTGACTACCATTTCCTAAATCACGTGAGATTGACTGATCATCCATCGAGGCAACTGGCGGCTGTATGTGGGAAGAACAGTTAACTGACTGGCCAATACCAGTATGACCACGATTTTATTAAAATAAGAAACCAGCTGAGATAAAAATGCTGATTAAAAGCATCACAAATCTGAACTTTTTCAGTAATAATGCAGGAGTCTAAAACGGAAGTAGAGGTAGAAGAATTCACTGAATAATTACCCTGCTTCAGTGAATTAACAGTTTTCCTGAATTTAGAGCGAACACTAACAGAGTCTGCCTTAACGCTAAGAAAGTCGTTTGGCCTGTTTAACTGAGGCAGTGCACCTATTTCTCAATCGCCTAAATAGCTGCCATAGAGATCAAACACCAATTGTTTGCCTGGTCTAACTCAGTAGCTGATTATCAACAGAAGAGAATGAAAAACAAGCAGACGTTGACTATGACCCTCAAGGGTCAACATTGTGCACTCCTGCATTCACCCGATGTGCTGTACTGTTAAGGAGCCACTCCACTCCAAGATAGCATAGAGAACTTAAATCCCCCCTGACCCAATGTTCTTTCTTTGAGTAATCTAGCCGTGCTGAGCCTGAGGGGTAGCACAGATAGGGGTGTGATTGCTTTGTGAGTGCCTGATAGGACTCACTCTTTAATTTGGGTCCTGGGGGCCCATCAGGACCCTGCTCAAAGCAATGCTGCTCCTACTCATTTTTTTTCAAGGACCAGCTAATCTCAAAAGACCGGAGCAAAATAAGAAGTTGGCAACAATGAGACTATAAGATAGTGCTTGAATTGATTCTGAAGCTCTTGGTTATTGCCCGAAGCAATATTTTAGATATTGAGTGCAGAGGAAATCTTCTTCTCAAATTAATCTAGTTGTTTTTGTAATCTTTTGTTCATTGCTTTTAAAGACTCCCAAGAGCAACCTGAGAAAAAACTCCCGAGCTCAGTCTGGAAAAATATCTGAATGTAATTGACCATTGTTTTGCGGCTTGGGGAGGCAGCAACCATATTCGGTGTCTAGGGCGTCTTAGGCTCAGTTGCGCAGTTTATTTCTCCAATGCGCAGCTTTGAATCGAGTCGAATGTCCGCCGGTCACGACAGCCAGCGGGAACGGCCATTTCATCCCAGTGAAGAAACCGGAACAATCTGTAGGTCCTAATCGCAGTTTGACAGAGCGCAACTCTGTGCCTGTGGCAGGCCAATGAGAAGTGCTTGAATGATTGTAGGGCCAACTGCACTGTTGATGATTGAGTAATCTGCTTGTGGAGAACATGGTAGTCTCACTGACATCTTAAAGAGGAGGAAGTTCTGTGTGTGTGTGCATGTGTGTGAGTGTGTATGTGATTGTGTGTGTGCGTGTGTTCTTGCGTGCATGCGTACTGTGTGCGCGCATGTGTGTGTAAGCCACTGTCATTCAGGGATAAATTGCGCTTTGAGGGAAACCTAAGATGGAAATTAAAAGATGAGGTTCATGTAAGGCAAAAGAAAAGGAGAGGTAAAACACACAACAACCCAATGGAAATAGTGTCCTGTGTGGCTCAATCGGTAGAGCATGGCGCTTACACCGTCATGGGTTCGAATCCCGCTGGGGCCACACACACAGAACATTTACGCAAGCATGACTGTAAGTCGCTTTGGATATATTATATATAATTATTTTTATAGTGTAAGGCTGCAGGCAAAAATAGATTTTGTCTCCGAATATTAGGGATAAAGCCAGCGGTTTTTCAATGGGAGTGATCCGTTGATGGATGATTAGAACAGAGATAATTGTCTGTTAAAAATACACAATATGTTGGCCTTTGTGCGTATCTAACTCGTCCGAAAATAGTTGACTTGAGTTGAACTTTTGTCGGACAAAAATGTACAATGATGAATGTGTATCAATTTCCATGTGTCACTGTGTGGCCACAGCCTATTCTTGGCAACAGACAGCACTAAACTTAGCTAATCTCTGTCTAAAGGTTATTATACTGTCTGTAGACTGTATCATAGTTAGGTGCTGTTTGTGATATCTCTCTGTACTGCTGAACAGAGGTACTGGATGTTATCTACAGTGGGGGAAAAAAGTATTTGATCCCCTGCTGATTTTGTACATTTGCCCACTGACAAAGAAAGGATCAGTCTATAATTTTAATGGTAGGTTTATTTGAACAGTGAGAGACAGAATAACAATAATAAACAAAAATATCCAGAAAAACACATGTCAAAAATGTTATAAATTGATTTGCATTTTAATGAGGGAAATAAGTATAAAACTGTTTGAATGGTGTCTGTGAGTATAACAGAACTCATATGGCAGGCAAAAACCTGAGAGGATTCTATATGGGAAGTGGCCTGTCTGACAAGTTGTTGTTCATCTTGGCTCTTTTTATTGAAGACTGAGGATCTTTGCTCTAACGTGACACTTCCTACGGCTCCCATAGGCTCTCAGAGCCCGGGAAAAAGCTGAACGATATCGAGGCAGCCTCTGGCTGAAACACATTATCGCTTTTGGCAAGTGGCCGATCAGAGTACTATGGGCTTAGGCGTGTGCCCGAGTCGACCCCATGCTTTATTTTCTTTCGTCTGTTTACCTAAATGCAGATTCCCGGTCGGAATATTATCGCTTTTTTACGAGAAAAATGGCATAAAAATTGATTTTTAAACAGCGGTTGACATGCTTCGAAGTACGGTAATGGAATATTTTGAATTTTTTTGTCACGAAATGCGCCATGCTCGTAACCCTTATTTACCCTTTCGGATAGTGTCTTGAACGCACAAACAAAACGCCGCTATTTGGATATAACTATGGATTATTTGGGACCAAACCAACATTTGTTATTGAAGTAGAAGTCCTGGGAGTGCATTCTGACGAAGAACACCAAAGGTAATAACATTTTTCTTATAGTAAATCTGACTTTGGTGAGTGCTAAACTTGCTGGGTGTCTAAATAGCTAGCCCTGTGATGCCGGGCTATCTACTTAGAATATTGCAAAATGTGCTTTCACCGAAAAGCTATTTTAAAATCGGACATATCGAGTGCATAGAGGAGTTCTGTATCTATAATTCTTAAAATAATTGTTATGCTTTTTGTGAACGTTTATCGTGAGTAATTTAGTAAATTCACCGGAAGTTTGCGGGGGGTATGCTAGTTCTGAACGTCACATGCTAATGTAAAAAGCTGGTTTTTGATATAAATATGAACTTGATTGAACAAAACATGCATGTATTGTATAACATAATGTCCTAGGTGTGTCATCTGATGAAGATCATCAAAGGTTAGTGCTGCATTTAGCTGTCTTCTGGGTTTTTGTGACATTATATGCTAGCTTGAAAAATGGGTGTGTGATTATTTCTGGCTGGGTACTCTGCTGACATAATCTAATGTTTTGCTTTCGTTGTAAAGCCTTTTTGAAATCGGACAGTGTGGTTAGATTAACGAGAGTCTTGTCTTTAAAATGGTGTAAAATAGTCATATGTTTGAGAAATTGAAGTAATAGCATTTCTAAGGTATTTGAATAATGCGCCACAGGATTCCACTGGCTGTTACGTAGGTGGGACGATTTCGTCCCGCCGGCCCTAGAGAAGTTAATGACTTGGAGAAGATCTGCAAAGAGGAGTGGGACAAAATCCCTCCTGAGATGTGTGCAAACCTGGTGGCCAACTACAAGAAACGTCTGACCTCTGTGATTGCCAACAAGGGTTTTGCCACCAAGTACTAAGTCATGTTTTGCAGAGGGGTCAAATACTTATTTCCCTCATTAAAATGCTAATCATTTTATAACATTTTTGAGATGCGTTTTTCTGGATTTGTTTGTTGTTATTCTGTCTCTCACTGTTCAAATAAACCTACTATTAAAACTATAGACTGATAATTTCTTTGTAAGTGGGCAAACGTACAAAATCAGCAGGGGATCAAATACTTTCCCCCCCCCCACTCTATCTATCTATCTATCTATCTATCTATCTATCTATCTATCTATCTATCTATCTATCTATCTATCTATCTATCTATCTATCTATCTATCTATCTATCTATCTATCTATCTGTGTTGAATGGATTATGCATTCTGTTTGATCAGGCCCCAAGCCTACCCTCAGGTAATTCTACAAATGGCAGCCATGATTAATGTAGCCATGCCAGCTCTCTTTAGGAGCCAGAGGCATGGCAATGAGCAAGGTTTTAAATGGCTGGGGTTGGCAACTGATCAATTTATACTGGTGGCATATCTGACTGACTGTAGACATATGATATGTGTTTGTGTATTGCATGGAATGTTTCATTTTGTATGTGTGACTAGCTGTCACGTCCTGACCATAGAAAGCTTTTATTTTTCTATGGTAGAGTAGGTCAGGGCGTGACAGAGGGTTTTGTCTAGTTTATTTATGTTTATGTTGGTTTCTAGTTTATTTTTCTATGTTGGGGTTTTGTCTAGTTTATGTATTTCTATGTGGGGTTCTAGTTGTTGTATTTCTATGTTTTTTTTTGGGGGGGGTGATCTCCAATTAGAGGGAGCTGGTCATCGTTGTCTCTAATTGGGGATCATATTTAAGTGGTTGTTTTTCCCACCTGGGTTTGTGGGAGATTATTTTGAGTAGTGTATGTTGCACCTCTTCATCACGGTTTGTTGTTTTGTTTATTCGTTTATTTGTATGTCTTGCAAAGTTTCACAGTTTAAATAAATCCGATCCTGTAGGTTCATGCTCTACAACATTCGCAGACCCTGCCTCACACAGGAAGCGGCGCAGGTCCTAATCCAGGCACTTGTCATCTCCCGTCTGGATTACTGCAACTCGCTGTTGGCTGGGCTCCCTGCCTGTGCCATTAAACCCCTACAACTCATCCAGAACGCCGCAGCCCGTCTGGTGTTCAACCTTCCCAAGTTCTCTCACATCACCCCGCTTCTCCGCTCTCTCCACTGGCTTCCAGTTGAAGCTCGCATCCGCTACAAGACCATGGTGATTGCCTACGGAGCTGTGAAGGGAACGGCACCTCCATACCTTCAGGCTCTGATCAGGCCCTACACCCAAACAAGGGCACTGCGTTCATCCACCTCTGGCCTGCTGGCCCCCCTACCTCTGAGGAAGCCCAGTTCCCGCTCAGCCCAGTCAAAACTGTTCGCTGCTCTGGCACCCCAATGGTGGAACAAGCTCCCTCACGACGCCAGGACAGCGGAGTCAATCACCACCTTCCGGAGACACCTGAAACCCCACCTCTTTAAGGAATACCTAGGATAGGATAAAGTAATCCTTCTAAACCCCCCCCCCCCTTAAAAGATTTAGATGCACTATTGTAAAGTGGTTGTTCCACTGGATATCATAAGGTGAATGCACCAATTTGTAAGTCACTCTGGATAAGAGCGTCTGCTAAATGACTTAAATGTTAATGTAAATAAAATGTCGAACGATACACACGCTGCGTTTTGGTCCCATTCTTCAGACAGCCGTGACACTAGAATTATAATCAAGAGTGGATATTTTCCGTTTCACTTCCCAAGGACCTTATAGATGCTTCAGATTTGCCACTCAGAAATCTCAAAATGGTGGTCTGAAAGGAAGATGGAAAGTGGTGAAAATAATGAACAGAAATGCCAGAAAAGCTTGAGATTGTTCATTCAACACAGAAATACACTTAACTACCAGGTCTCACAAAGTTATCCTCATCCTTTAAGTCCAGGAAGGTGCCGTTTCTTGTCTTCCCTGGTGACTAATTTATTGTGTGTGTGTAAATAGGTTTTTTGATAAGCTTGACTCTCTTTTGTTTGTGTGTGTTACTCTCCCCACTGGGAATGTACTATGTGAGGCTAGAGACATTAACTGAATGTGTCTATTGATTGTTCCACTTGATTGTGAGGTAAAATCTGCTGCACAAAAATGGGACTTATTTAAGCCTTTAAATGGATTTATCTTGACGACGTTTGCCAAATGATACCCCTGTTTTCTGGTGAAAAGTAATTAGTCAATGTATCATCAGAAGGTAACAGATTACTTGATCATTTTGAACAATTATCTCATAATTACACATTGAGTTAATACAATACAATAACACCTTGGTAAAATCTCAGTTGATCACCTTTTTGCGCAAATGACAGCCAAACCCCTACACTTCACATTTAAACACTTGGCTGCTCTTGTAAATAAATGGACATTTCAGAATACATCTTGCTTGTCCTAACAAAACACTAATCCCTTTTTCCAATTTCATTGACCTTTCAAAAAAAATATTCTTGGCCGATAGGCATTTGTCTACTGATAATTAAAACAGACATTTTCAACAGGCATTATTAAGAGACATGCATATTCACATTATTGCATATTCATAGATACGGGCTCTTGTCAAGCTTATCAAAAAGTGATTGAGGGCGAGGGTGAACCCACTGGGCACACACAGGTTGAATCAACATTCCTTCCTCTTAATTTCAATGAAATTACATTGAACCAACATCTGTGCTCCGCCCACAACTGTAAGGCTCTCCAGAGGGTGGTGTGGTCTGCACAACGCATCACCGGGGGCAAACTACCTGCCCTCCAAGACATCTACACCACCCGATGTCACAGGAAGGCCAAAAAGATCATCAAGGACAACAACCACCTGAGCCACTGCCTGTTCACCCCGAAGTTCATCCAGAAGGCAAGGTCAGTACAGGTGCATCAAAGCTGGGACCGAGAGACTGAAAAACAGCTTCTATCTCAAGGCCATTAGACTGTTAAACAGCCACCACTAACATTGAGTGGCTGCTGCCAACATACTGCCTCGAATCTCTAGCCACTTTATTAATAAAAAATTGGATGTAATAAATGTATCACTAGTTACTTTAGACAATGCCACTGTCATGACGTGGCCCTCTTTGGGTATAGCGAGTACCCTCCCCCTCTCTCTTACCACCTCTCTCTCCCTCCTACACCCAGGTTCTGTTATCTCAGGTCATAAATTCCATGAGGAGACTCTCCTCAGGGCCAGACAGTATAGAAAGAGGGTTTCACAGTAGAACAAAGGAACTTCTTCTACATCACAGAACTTGAGAACTGAACAATATCCATGTTTTGGAGAATGTGTTAACGGTCGGTGGAAAACCAGCTACGACCGGTCCGTTTTGTTTTATGATTGTGACCTCAGGAAAGACAATACAGCCACATTACCATAACTCTGTTTTATACAGGAGCCTCAGTTATGAGGTTTTGCATCTAATTATTGTATAAAATGAATGAGTAAAGATGAAACTATTTGTGAAATTATGTAATGTGATTTTAAACTGTTTAATGAAAGAGAATCCAATTCCCTTTAAAGTTTAACTAAGTCATTGGCCCGCCCCATGAGCACAGACGTTGATCTGGCGTCATGGGACAGCCCATTTGTACTGTTCCGAATAAAACCCCCACCTAGAGAAATCATCTGTAGACCATGCGTACCTCGATCACAGAGGAGGCGAAGGTTTTTGAATTCCTAACCAAACCACGTGGAGCATTGGCTACACTGGTGGAAATGGTTAAACTCTGAGACTAATGATACCAACAGAATAAGAGCAAATCTTCGATACTAATTACTAGTCTGCAGCTAGGAATGATGTACCATTGAATGCGAAGACCGACAACCGCCAAACATATCTATTCTACAAGAACTTTCTGAATGTTACTCTGAAGTATCCATTCTAACCACAAAAGACACCAGGACACCAGAAGTTCAGATGAACTTTCCAACAGAAAGACGGACGATTCCAACAGAGATCCCAATGACACACTGAGCGTAAATATATATATTGATTGCAATTATTCCCAAATGAGTGAGAGTACATGTGCAAAGGGTTAGTATTTCTATCAATATAATTATCAACTGTGTTGTGTCTTTTGTCTTTCGCGCTTTTCTCAGTCCCTTTGTCTACCAAGCCGCCATATCGGTTTAGCCCACTAGGGCACATCCCCTATCATTTCCTTGTAACCATATCTACTGTTTGTTTGTTATGCATTTCAGTGATTATTTAGTTAGTTAGTAAATAAATGATTAAGACAATTGATGTATAGATGAATCATAGTGAAGGCTGGGTTCGTGCAGATAACCAACAGCTTACGACGTTTGGAATGAGACTAACGTGAGGTAAAGAACAATTCATTAATTAGAAGACTAATTGATCAGATATTAAAATATCTGAAAAGTTATATTAGGAAAATTATAACTTTGTAATCTGAAGATTTTCCTTGGTGCCCGACTTCCTAGTTAATTACAATTACATGATTAGTTTAATCACGTAATAATAATTACAGAGAATTGATTTGATATAATAACAGTCTTCAATTTAATGATGCCAAAGACACGACACCACTTTATATATATTATATAATGTTTACATACCCTACATTACTCATCTCATATGTATATACTGTACTCTATACCATCTATTGGATCTTGCCTATGCCGCACGGCCATCGCTCATCTATATATTTATATGTACATATTCTTATTCATCCCTTTACACTTGTGTGTATAAGGTAGTTGGTCTGAAATTGTTAGATTACTTGTTAGATATTACTGCATAGTCGGAACTAGAAGCACAAGCATTTCGCTACACTCACATTAACATCTGCTAACCATGTGTATGTGACCAATAACATTTGATTTGAGAGATGGGGAATAGAGAGATGGAATAAGCCAATGCATCTGGTCCACAAAACAAGTCTCCATTCAACTTATATATTGTGATCAACCTCATTGGAATATTTATCCAACTAGAAAAGGTACATTTCCTGAAGAAAATGTGTGTGCTTGCTTCATCTTTTAGTTGTCTTAGATGTTAGTCTAATTGGAAGTGTACTTAATATAATTGGTATAGATCGACAATCTAGTTGGTCTACATCTTCTCCATTAAAAGTAGATACAAGCACTATATCAAACTGGTTGACATGGACTGAGAGATCTTGCATATCTGTTGCATCTAATCCTACCACCACCACCAAACACAAATCGCTATAACCCTCTACCATGCTCTCCCACCCAAGGGTTACTTTCAAGAGATCCTCTAAATACGTCAGAAAGTCTTACTGTGGGAGTGGTGGAGCACAAAACACAGTGGGGAAGCTGTTATCTGTCCCCTAACAGCACACACACACACGGACACACAAGCACAATCACAAACACACAAATGCAGGAAGTGCAGCTTAAGGACATCTTCTACTAGGGACACTCCTGTAGTCGCTAGGGACACTCATACTCATGTAGGAACATGCTGTGAACACATGGTGAGGTGTGTGTGTGTGGGGGAATATGAATTTCCCCAAGCATTTGATGCAATATAGACCTACAGTTGAAGTCGGAAGTTTACATACACCTTAGCCAAATACATTTAAACTCAGTTTTTCACAATTCCTGACATTTAATCCTAGTAAATAATCCCTGTCTTAGGTCAGTTAAGATCACCACTTTATTTTAAGAATGTGAAATGTCAGAATAATAGTAGAGAGAATGATTTATTTCAGCTTTTATTTCTTTCATCACATTCCCAGTGGGTCAGAAGTTTACATACACTCAATTAGTATTTGGTGGCATTGCCTTTAAATTGTTTAACTTCGGTCAAACATTTCGGGTAGCCTTCCACAAGCTTCCCACAATAAGTTGGGTGAATACTGGCCCATTCCTCCTGACAGAACTGGTGTAACTGAGTCAGGTTTGTATGCCTCCTTGCTCGCACACGCTTTTTCAGTTCTGCCCACAAATTTTCTATTGGATTGAGGTTAGGGCTTTGTGATGGCCACTCCAATACCTTGACTTTGTTGTCCTTAAGCCATTTTGCCACAACTTCGGAAGTATGCTTGGGGTCATTGTCCATTTGGAAGACCCATTTGCGACCAAGCTTTAACTTCCTGACTGGTGTCTTGAGATGTTGTTTCAATATATCCACATAATGTTCCTCCCTCATGATGTCACCTATTTTGGGAAGTGCACCAGTCCCTCCTGCAGCAAAGCACCCCCACAACATGATGCTGCCACCCCCGTGTTTCACGGTTGGGATGCTGTTCTTCGGCTTGCAAGCCTCCCCCTTTTTCCACCAAACATAACGATGGTCATTATGGCCAAACAGTTCAATTTTTGTTTCATCAGACCAGAGGACATTTCTCCAAAAAGTATGATCTTTGTCCCCATGTGCAGTTGCAAACCGTAGTCTAGCTTTTTTATGGCGGTTTTGGAGCAGTGGCTTTCTTCCTTGCTGAGCGGCCTTCCAGGTTATGTCGATATAGGACTCGTTTTACTGTGGATATAGATACTTTTGTACCCGTTTCCTCCATCATCTTCTAGGTCCTTTGCTGTTATTTTGGGATTGATTTGCACTTTTTGCACCAAAGTACGTTCATCTCTAGGAGACAGAACGTGTCTCCTTCCTGAGCGGTATGACAGCTGCGTGGTCCCATGGTGTTTATACTTGCGTACTATTGTCTGTACAGATGAACGTGGTACCTTCAGGCGTTTGGAAATTGCTCCCAAGGATGAACCAGACTTGTGGAGGTCTACAATTTTTTTTCTGAGGTCTTGGCTGATTTCTTTTGATTTTCCCATGATGTCAAGCAAAGAGGTACTGAGTTTGAAGGTAGGCCTTGAAATACAATTAGCCTATCAGAAGCTTCTAAAGCCATGACATCATTTTCTGGAATTTTCCAAGTTGTTTAAAGGCACAGTCAACTTAGTGTATGTAAACTTCTGACCCACTGGAATTGTGATACAGTGAATTATATAAGTGAAATAATCTGTCTGTAAACAGTTGTTGGAAAAATTACTTGTGTCAGTTTTGGCATTCCACGGTAACCTCACCATGCGGTAAATTGGTAAATAGACCAAAAACCGAGTTCCAAACCTCTCTGCCAATAACAGCTAGTTTTCAGTTTTCCCCTCCCCACTCAGACCACTCCCTGACAGTACTAGCTAAATAATTGCTTGCGAAATCGTTTTTTACTAAAAATCGATTTTTGCCCATTTTAATGGAAATCTGTTACAATAAGGTTAGCCAGAAGTGATTTGATAAAAACTACTTAATTAAAGTAATACTCCCACTAGTGTATCAGCTGTGGTAAACAGACATGGGCTTTAAAAAGACACCAAATATGTGCAAATCTCAACAGTCAATCAGACTCCAAAGAGAGGGTATAGGATTGAGCTACATTGCCAGAAATCTAATTTATGAAAGTTAAGGCATAAATACATATAGAAACTTATGTAAATCACTGGGTAACCTTTCGATCAAAAAAGGGGAGAAATGATAGCCTACATAATATATCTTTATCAAAGCTTCGTTGTGGTGTAATACCGCCCATCAATACATCCTGTAACACAGACACACAGCAGTGTATGTTGAAAGATATGCAAATTAGAACAGATAATTGGATAGCATGCAAGGGATATGAATGCATATGATAGAAGTGCTGGTATTGTATTGATGATCAAGAGTACATTCGCAACGAGAAATGCATCTAAGAAATGGTGTGTGTGTTGCGTGTGTATGTGTGGGGCGATGTTTTCCATGGACTTGTGAAAGTAAATGGAGGGAATCCTGTGTTATAGACTCATATATATTTCATAGGAATCATCATCATAAAGACATCAAGCTGTTTCACTATTTCTATTTATTTGAAAAAGAGAGGTTGTCGCTTTTTTGAGGTCTTGTGTCTCTGACTTGATAAAAGTCAACAAAATGCATCTTATATAATCGAAATCCTTAGAGAAGAGGCCCGGCTCAGTATCAATGTACACACACCAGATATTGTGTCTCTAGTGTAAATCTCTCTCTGGGATTTTCCACCTCACACTCTGACCTGTATAAAGACTCAGCATATATACTTCACATGAGGGACATACCTTCAGAGAAAGCTTCCAACTTTTAATGTACAATGGAGCAAATATGAAAGCAATCTCTTTTGGATTGCAGGTAGCAATGTCAAGATGCGCTGTATGGAATACTGTATGAGAAAAGTGTATGACATGACTAGTAATATGAAAGATCTGTATGCTTGACTCTGAATTCGTAAAACACATGTGAAGGTGTGCAGGGTTGCAAGTGCAGTTGATAAAAGAAAAAGACAAGACTTATCTGGACCCCCCAAAGGCCCATAACATCTTACACATCTTAATGATTGTGTGATGTGTTGAATTCTATTCCTCCTTTCAGAAAAAAGTAAACCAAATCTTTATGAAACCACAAATACTGTGTTTATGAACCCATGGCATTTGATTGAAAAATTCCCCTTCAGTTTCTTTTAAGAATGGAATGGAATTAAGACAACACAGGATCTTTTTGATCTGGATTAAACATTTTGAAAAACTGACCCCTGAATATAGGACAAATATGATCCTTGAGAGACTGATGGAACTAACTGTCTTTCAAAAGACAGGAAAGAGTTCATTCCATTGTCTGAGCTGAGGCATGAGGTGACTCCAATGTTGAATGAAGGTGGATATTTCCACTACACCCCGGCCAGCCCACTCCTTTAAAGCAAAAAAAATATCCCAGGAGAAGAAACACACATATTTTCTTATATAAAGGGACTTTGATTTCCACACCAGTGGCTGAAGTGAAAGTAGGAGATTGCACCACCCTGATTCCAGTTGTATGTCTCACGAAAATGGGTCTGAATAAACATTTTTTTTTAAAGATTGCATGCCAATATGCAGCGCAGCGGTCTACGGCACTACATCTCAGTGCAAGAGGCATCACTACAGTCCCTGGTTAGATTCCAGGCTGTATCACATCCGGTGTGCAAAGCTGTCATCAAGGCAAAGGATGGCTACTTTGAAGAATTTCACATAAAATATATTTTGATTTGTTAAACACTTTTTGGGTTACTACATGATTCCATATGTGTTATTTCATAGTTTTGATGTATTCACCATTATTCTACAATGTAGTAAAGAGTAAAAATAAAGAAAAACCCTTGAATGAGTAGGTGTAACTGGTACTGTACATCGAGCTATGCTGCCTTACTAGCTGCCATGGAACTAAATTGACTGGTATGTGATATTTTCCACATCTGCCTATGGCAGCAAGGCCTGTCTGTATACAGTGCATTTGGAAAGTATTCAGACCCCTTGACTTTTTCCACATTTGTTGCGTTACAGGCTTATTCTAAAATTGATGAAGAAAAAAACGATTTAATCAATTTACACACAATATCCCATAAAGACAAAGCAAAAATATATTTTTTGAATTTTTATCAAATATCACATTTACATAAGTATTCAGACCCTTTACTCAGTACTTTGTTGAAGCACCTTTGGCAGCGATTAAGGCCTCAAGTTTTCTTGGGTATGACGCTACAACCTTGGCACACCTGTATTTGGGGAGTTTCTCCCATTCTTCTCTGCAGATCCTCTCAAGCTCTGTTTCAAGTATCTCCAGAGATGTTCGATAGGTTTCATGTCCGGGCTCTGGCTTAGCCACTCAAGGACATTCAGAGGCTTGTCCCAAAGCCACTCCTCCATTGTCTTGGATGTGTGCTTCGGGTCGTTGTCCTGTTGGAAGGTGAACCTTCGCCCAGTCTGAGGTCCTGAGCATTCTGGAGCATGTTTTCATCAAGGATCTCTGAACGGAGCAAAGTACATTTTTCCCTCGATCCGGACTAGTCCCTGCCGCTGAAAAACATCCCCACAGCATAATGCTGCCACCACTATGCTTTACCATAGGGACGGTGCCAGGTTTCCTCCAGACGTGACGCTTGGCATTCAAACCAAAGAGTTCAATCTTGGTTTCATTGGAACAGAGAATCTTGTTTCTCATGGTCTGAGAGTCCTTCGGATGCCTTTTGGCAAACTCCGAGCAGGCTGTCGTGTCTTTTACTGAGGAGTGGCTTCCGTCTGGGCACTCTACCATAAAGGCCTGGATTGTGTCAAGGCCCTCTTGGGGACCTTCAATGCTGCAGACATTTTTTGGTACACTTCCCCAGATCTGTGCCTTGACACAATCCTGTCTCGGAGCTCTACGGACAATTCCTTGGACCGCATGGCTTGGTTTTTGCTCTGGCATGCAGTGTCAACTGTGTGCCTTTCCAAATCATGTCCAATCAATTGAGTTTACCGCAGTGGACTCTAATGAAGTTGTAGAAAAATCTCAAGGATGATCAATGGAAACAGGATGCACCGGAGCTCAATTTCGATACTTATAGCAAAGGGTCTGAATAAAACTTTCTGTTTTTCATTTTTAATAAATTTGCGAAAACCTGTTTTCACTCTGTCTTTATGGTGTACTGTGTAAAACATTTAATTTAATCTATTTTAGAATAAAGCTGTAACGTAACAAAATGTGGAAAAAGGGAAGGGGTCTGAATACTTTGCGAATGCACTGTACCTTGCTACTTAACCTGACAAGAGCACTGACACAGAGCAGCCACAAACTGTCCGCACGCACACGCTGCTCTGCCATGTGGTACGTAGGTGGTAGGATATATTGCTAGGCTGCTACAGTAACAGTTCTCTCAGAAGAGCCTCTGCATGCCAATTGCCTTATTTAGTGGTGTGATTCCAACCATGACTGGTGTGAGTTTGAAAAAAACACAGTAGCTGCTATCCAAAATGACATCAGGGCCGTATCCACAAAGCTGCTCAGAGTAGGAGTGATGATCTAGGATCAGTGGGCCCTTTTAAATCAAAATGAATACGATTATATGGACAGATGGGGACCTGATCCTAGATCAGCACTCCCACTCTGAGACACTATATGGATACGAGCCCAGATCACTGAATTACTCCTTCAATCAGTGGTGGAAAAAGTACCCAATTGTCATAGTTGAGTAAAAGTAAAGATACCTTAATAGAAAATGACTCAAGTAAAAGTCACCCAGTAAAATACTACTTGAGTAAAAGTCTAAAAGTATTTGGATTGAAATATACTTAAGTATCGAAAGTAAATTTAATAGCAAAAATATACTTAAGTATCAAAAGTAAACCAGATGGAATAATTTTCTTGTTTTGTTAATTTACCGATAGGCAGGGCCATGCTTCAACACTCAGACATCATTTACAAACTGTAAATGTGTTTAGTGAGTCTACCAGATCAGAGGCAGTAGGGATGACCAGGGATGTTCTCTTGATAAGTGTGTGAATTAGACAATATTCCTGTTCTGCTAAACACAAAAAATGTAACTAGTACTTTTGGGTGGAGCAAAAAGTACAGAATTTTCTTTAGGAATGTAGTGAAGTAGAAGTAAAAGTTGTCAAAAATATAAATAGTAAAGTACATATACCCCAATAACGACTTTAGTACATTTTATTATTTGTAGAAAATGTGTTTCTTATTTTGTATTCTTTTTTCTCTCGCTACCCAAGAAGATATGACCTCTGAAATACACATTCAATTTCGAGGGAAATGTTTTGTCTTTTTTGAGTCTATCTAATATAACATTATGGAGTAACTTTAGGGACAAAAATATACTTTTTAATTAATTCCACGTTGTAAAACAAGAAAATGGGGGAAAAGTCCAAGGGGGGCCAATAATTCCTGTAGACACTAATGTTTAGGGCTAAAATGAAACATTAATTTAAACAAGAACATACTCAAGCTAGAGCACATGCTGGGGGGTGAAGTGTGGGAAGATGAGAGCGAATGGAAAGACGGAGAAATACGTTTATTGTGCTTCATTACTTCTGCAATAACAACAGCTTCAATGACAGCAAGAGGTAAACAAGATGGCCCTAGTACAATACGTCTCTTCGCTACATTAGTAACCATGTCACTTTAGACTGCACTAACGTAATGATCAACGCCATCAACCCTGCGTCATCCCATGGCTTCATTCTGCCCTCTTCAGGGAATCACCACATAGAGAAATATTGAAATGATGACGTTTGAGGACAATGATACTGTCAATGCTAACGCATCTAGAACTGAGAGAAAGGGAAAAAAACATCTGATTACCTCAAAATGTAATAATGTCAGAGGAAATTGTATGTAAGGAGGAAAACTAAGTAGAAAAACCATAGATGATATCTTGTTCCAACCTTTTTCTGTGTAGTTAACTTTCTTTCAAAAAAATTATTCAACACAAACGCTTTCACCTCAGCTAATGAACAGTGAACACCCAGCTTATACCCAGTGAGGCATGCCTAAAAATTCAATCTGTCAATTGACCTACTACAATGTACTAAAAGGAAAGGATGCCTGGGTGGTAATAATACACATTGATACAAATATGTGGGCAATTAGCTTAAAGACTTGTCACTCTGTCTGTCTGTCAGTCGGTCAATCTTATCTTGAAGATCTTGTAAATAGCTCTCTAAGTAAAGACAATTGAATAAGGAAGCTTATAGTCTGAGGAAGAGGCTGTGTCTGAAATAGCACCCTATGGGCCCTAGTCATAAGTAGTGCACTTAATAAGTAATCGGGTGCCATTTGAGATACAGACAGGGTTTGAAGCGAGTGGCGTTTATGACGGAGTTAGTTCTGATTTCATTTGGAGTGCAAGCAGGTGAATTATCAGTATTGTCTTGTAAGGGCTGCGAGCCAAGGGAAGTCATGGTCTTGGTTCTGCTTCTTGAATATTAATACACATTCACAAGTCTCTGAACTAAGGGGTAGACAGTAACAGCACAATAGTAGCCTAACTCTGGCATTTCGAAACAAAAAAACATGATATTTCTGCTTGATACCGAAGGGTATTATTATTTTTTCTCAAATAATGTACTTTATTTGACTATGTTTGGGGTGCCAGCTAGGTGGGATTTGCACCTTTTTAACTATTTAATTGGTTCCACTGTGCCTGGCAAGCTCAAAAGTATTTGGAAGAAAGAAATACACTACAGTCAAAAAGTTTCCTCCACAGCTTGTCTGCTGTCCTTCCATAGAGTTGCATAAAGGGTGCACATGGAAGATGCTAAGATGAGCCCAATTCTATGACTCCTTGCAAATCCATAGAGGAATGTCTGTCCCAAAAATGTTCACATGGGAGTTCAAATCAAATCCAATTTTATTGGTCATATACACATGGTTAGCAGATGTTAATGCGAGTGTAGTGAAATGCTTGTGCTTCTAGTTCCGACCATGCAGTAATATCTAACAAGTAATCTAACAATTTCACAACAACTACCTTATACCCACACACAAGTGTAAGGAATGAATAAGAATATGTACATATGGATGAGCGGTGGCCGAACGGCATAGGCAAGATGCAGTAGATGGTATAGAGTACAGTATATACATATGAGATGAGTAATGTAGGGTATGTAAACATTATATAAAGTGGCATTGTTTAAAGTGACTAGTGATACATTTATTACATCCAATTTTTATTATTAAAGTGGCTAGAGATTTGAGTCAGTATGCTGGCAGCAGCCGCTCAATGTTAGTGATGGCTGTTTAACAGTCTGATGGCCTTGAGATAGAAGCTGTTTTTCAGTCTCTTGGTCCCAGCTTTGATGCACCTGTACTGACCTCGCCTTCTGGATGAACTTCAGGGTGAACAGGCAGTGGCTCGGGTGGTTGTTGTCCTTGATGATCTTTTTGGCCTTCCTGTGACATCGGGTGGTGTAGGTGTCCTAGAGGGCAGGTAGTTTGCCCCCGGTGATGCGTTGTGCAGACCTCACTACCCTCTGGAGAGCCTTGCGGTTGTGGGTGGAGCAGTTGCCGTACCAGGCGGTGATACAGCCTGACAAGATGCTCTCGATTGTGCATCTGTAAACGTTTGTGAGTGTTTTTGGTGACAAGCCAAATTTCTTCAGCCTCCTGAGGTTGAAGAGGCGCTTCGCTGTTGCGCCTTCTTCACCACGCTGTCTGTGTGGGTGGACCATTTCAGTTTGTTCGTGATGTGTACGCAGAGGAACTTAAAACTTTCCACCTTCTCCACTACTGTCCCGTCGATGTGGATAGGGGGGTTCTCCCTCTGCTGTTTCCTGAAGTCCACGATCATCTGGTTGAGTTGGAGGATTAGTCACGTCTGAGTGAGTTCCGATTGGATGAGCGATTGACTAATATTCCCTTCCACGACCATATGCACGACTGATTCTTAGTAGGAAAGCATCGGTTTGACTTTAGTTGAGGATAATTGGTTAGATATCTGCTTTGTTTTGACAGTCCCCCACGCCACTTTAACAATTAGTTTAGATATAAGGGAAACCACAATAGCTAAATTCTGCAACACCATGGTAATGTAAATACTGTACCATAGAATGTTGACAGAGCATCCACAAGAAGTAGTAGGGATGACCAAAATGTGGTGGGGTGAACACGTTGTTGTTGTTTGAATCCCAGACAACCCTTGAAGCACTTTTATTGTAGGAAAACTGCAGTAACTAAATTCCACTACACAATGGCAGTAGTACTGAAGTAAAAATACTTTAAAGTACTACTTAAGTAGTTTTTGGGGCTATCGGTTATTTACTTGACTATTTAAATTTGACAAATTTTACTTCACTACATTCCTAAAGAAAATATTGTACTTTTTATTCCAAGCATTTTCCCTGACAATGAAAAGTACTTGTTACATTTTGAATGCTAAGCAGGACAGGAAAATGGTCCAATTTACACTTATTATGGACACCTATCTGGCGGACACACTAAACACAAATGCTTCATTTGCAAATTATGGAGTCTTGGAGTGTGTCCCTGGCTATCCTTAAATAAATAAAAAACAAAAAGTGCCGTCTGGATTGCTTAATATAAGGAATTTGAAATGATTTATATTTTCACTTTCGATACTGAAGTATATTTTAGCAATTACATTTACCTTTGATACTTAAGTGTATTTAAAACCAAATCCTTTTAGACTTTTACTCAAGTAGTATTTTAGTGGGCGACTTTCACTTGAGTAATTTTCAATGAAGGTATCTTTACTTTTACTCAGGTATGACAATTGGGTACTTTTTCCACAACTACACAATGGTCATGTAAATACCACAGAATGTTGACACAGTATCAACAAGAATAATTAGTAGGGACACCTAATAAAGAACAAAACTATTTTATTTACAGGATCACGTTAAACCAAACACGTTACATCGACAATGACAAAGTCCACATTGTGATGAAAGTCAACCAAAGCTCCACCAGTAGGTCATAAATAGCTAACACAAAAGTGTTCACAATGTACAGAATTGAATGTATTGATTTATGATTACATGTCTTAAATTGGTAAGGCCTGTGTTACTGTTATCACTGTGAAACTCTGCAAGTTATACATATGCTGCTGGCCACTGTTCATATGGTGCTTGTAAATGTACATGAACTGCATAACTACATAAAACACTTTTCAATCTGAGCAAACAGGATTCTCCAAGTGTGTGTTTCTTCAATTTGGAATGTATTACAATAAAGTATTTTAAATTCAATATGGTGGGTTGTGTAGATGTAAGCATTCATGATAAGCGCGTAGACAGAAGCTTGACATTAAGCTTCAACAATACTGTTTAGTACAGGCTGGGTTCACATACCCAGATGAAGTCTATTCAAAGGAAAATCTGATTCCATGAATAAACTTAATCTGGGTCCATGAAACTGGCCCATAAAATCAAACTTTAGAAGTTATGCAGAAATACTTTGTACCACATGTATAAGCATCACATTACAACTTTTTGTAAGCACTACATGAACATTCATAATATCTTATGCCAATGTTAAATCACTACACAGCATATGTCAACTGGGAGTTTGTTGCATACTGTATGCTGCCATTAGCACTTCGTGTTTGTGAAGCTGTTATGACTGATTACCCTGTGGTATATCCTTATTCAGGGCCCTTTGCAATTAAGTGTTATCAAATCAGTTCATCTGGACAACTGCAAAGCAAAAAGATAGAGGCACTATTAGTTATACATTAAACTTTAACATTGTCTTCAGTAACATAAATATACAATGGACGACTGACATCTCAACAGTTTTTTTTCTTTCCGTATTTTCTTTGTTGTATCAAACCATATCTTAATGAATAACAGCACTATCAAAAACATTGGGATTGAATGATAAATACAGTAGCTAAAACGCATCATGACAACACGTAATGAAATACATGACGCAAATATAGTATTTCTTTACATTCTTTCATAAAGGCTTAAGACATTCTATTGGCATACTAAGGCTGAAGAGAAGCCTGGTGCTAGTGCCAGCACTTGATTTAAACCCTGAAGGATCACACACTCACACACACACACACACATATATGTATATATCACACACACACACACACACACACACACACACACACACACACACACACACACACACACACACACACACACATATATATATACTTATATATATATATACACACACACACACACATACACACACTCACATATATATTATATACATATATATAGTAGGCGCACGCAAGCACACATACACACACCCAGGGAAGAAATACCACCCCTTACTGGAAGTGATGGGATGGCAACCCTCTTTCACTATGGTATCCATCTAATTGATGGCCCAAGGTTTTACCTAACATCTAGATTCTAAACACTGTGGTCATATCCACCTGCACTGTGGATGCACACACACTGTGATCATGAAAACTCTGCTACGTGGGCACACACACAAGCACATCTTAACACCTCATTGTGGGCATTTTGTTCAAAGGTACAGTACTATATGTAAGTACAATGCAGGAGGTGACGCACTTCTCAATGGGAATATGAAGGTAAAAGAAAAGTAGTAGTAAAAACGGTCATCTGCTATTTTAATTCCATTCCACAACAGTTTTTCCTGCAATTGTTTTCTTATTTGATAGCGTGCATAACCACAAAGCTACTCAAACATAGAAAAACATGGATACTGCTTTAAAACATTAGCAGTAAAAAAGATTTACGCTGTACTATGCATTCAGATTCAGATCAATGATGCCGCTTTAAATAAACAATTAGCTAGTTATTTATGTGCAAATTTGTGTAATCGTTAGTTTGCTTTTTTGCCAATGGTGACCTAACGTTGACCATGTAGGAGGAAAAACAACGTGCATACACACTAACACTTAACACGGAAATCACTAAGTGGCTATAGAGGTTACAATTGGGGCATAATGGAGGTATCAGGTATGAAGGTAAGACCCAGATGCAGACACGTCGAATGAACAATAATTTAATATTCCAACAGGGGAAGGCAATAGACAGGTCAAGGCAGGCAGGGGTCAGTAAACCAGAGGTGGGGCAACGGTACCGAGTGGCAGGCAGAATCAGGGTAAGGCAGAGGTCGGTAATCCAGAGAGGGGCAAAGGTACAGGTCGGCAGACAGGCAGGCTCAGGGTCAGGCAGGCGGGCTCGGAGTCAGGACAGGCAAGGGTCAAAAGCACGAGGGCGAGAACAGAGAGACTGGAAAAAGCAGGATCTGAGACATAAAATGCTGGTTGACTTGAACAAACAAGATGAACTGGCAACAGACAGAGAACACAGGTATAAATACACAGGGGATAATGGGGAAGATGGGCGACACCTGGAGGGTGGTGGAGACAATCACAAAGACAGGTGAAACAGATCAGGGTGTGACAGGAGGGATAGATGGGATACTTTGGTCATTCTATACATGATGTAACTACATGACATAAGACTTTGTAGAATCTAGTAGAATCTGTAGTGCTTATGAAGACTATGTATGCCATATGAAGCCTTTATAAATTGTAGTGTGTTTAAACTGGGACCAGTCATTCTATACATTACGTAAGACTACAGCTAAAAACCACTGCTACAAATGGTAACTATGGACACACTACCTAAAGATATAGGTCGCTCCCCAAAATGTATTCTCTCTGGTATCTAGCAGGCATATATCTAAAAGTGCTGTAATTTCTAAATGGTTCACTCGATAGGGATAAATATACCCTCACATTAAAGCTGACAGTCTGCACGTCCAAAGTGCTGGTGTACAGAGCCAAAAACAACAAACAAAATTGTCACTGTCCCAATACTTTTGGAGCTGAGTGTACAAAACATCAAGAACACCTTCCTAACATCCCTGTAGAATGCGTTCGACACCTTGAGACACTAGGTGTCGAACGCATTATACAGGGATGCTGGCCCATGTTGACTCCAATGATTCAAGTTGGCTGGATGTCCTTTGGGTGGTGGACCGTTCTTGATACACACGGGAAACGTTGAGCATGAAAAACCCAGCAGCGTTGCAGTTCTTGACACAAACCAGTGCGCCTGGTAGCTACTATCATACCCCGTTCAAAGGCACTTAAATCTTTTGTCTTGACCATTCACCCTCTGAATGGCACACACACAATCCATGTCTCAATTGTCTCAAGGCTTAAAAATCCTTCTTTAACCTGTCTCCTCCCCTTCATCTACACTGATTGAAGTGGATTTAATAAGGGATCATAGCTTTCAACTGGATTCACCTGGTCATGTCATGGAAAGAGCAGGTGTTCATAATGTTTTGAACACTCAGTAGCCATTGCATTCAGGATGTTACTTGGCCAGGCATTTTTTGTATATTTTTTCGTATGCATGTTTATATACACAGTACACTCAGTATTACAGACCGTACAACAATATGTTATCTGATGGTTATATTTGACAATTAATTCCTGCTTCTCATCTAAAATGTGTTTTTCTGCCGTCTTCTCTGAACTCGTTGAAAAGTGTGTGTTTGCATGTGTGTGTATTGACAGGGACAGCATGTCTTGTATGCATGTTTGCAATGTCTACCTGTTTTTGCATGTACTGTACACAGTATAAGTTACCACTCTATACATGCCTGCGTGTGTGAACACATGCCAGTGTGTTTGCGCATGCCTGACAGTGTTTGTTGCTTTCTCGTATGCCCTCTTAGGAGAAGTCCTCAGCCTCAGCATTGGGGGCGCAGCCTGCCTTAGCCTTGGCCCCGTTCCCATTGCAACCAAGCCCGTTTTCCACTCTAGGGTTGACGTAGCTCTTCTTCCTGGCCTGGTTCTGGTTGTTTGTTCTGTCTACAGGGTCATACACCACTACCACGGCGGTATCCATGCGAGACAAGGTGTACATGCTGCTCTGGCGGGCCGGGTGGAGGCGCGTGGCCCTCAGCTCCAGCTCGTCATAGCTGGACACCTGGACAAAGGGGCACCAGCGGAACGCCTGCTTGAAGCCGGCCCGGAACCTGGGGGGAAGAAGGGGCGAATAGAGAGGGGGGAATGACACACCCCTCTGTGTTCCTATTGGACGAGTTAAAGTAGCACAGTACCTGTGTCACTACGTTTCCAAAACATTTTCCACCTACTGAACACAATCCAGGTTTTCATATGATGATCTGATTTTCATAAGGCAGGAGTAAACAAATGACATACCAATGTATACAGTGCAGTGAGGTTGAAGAGAGAGTTGTATACTGACATAAAACATCAACCGAAAGCACACAGACGAACAAATAAACAATTCAACAGGAAACTAAATCTAAATCGACTGCAACATACACAGCCCTGTGTTCTCCATCAATTTAAAGTCAGCTAATGACCCAGATAATAAACAACAAATACATACTTAATACAGTACATAAATAAATACATCAAATATTTTTTTTTATAATAGAATAGAGTCCTGTCCAGGGGTATACTTCAAGCTACCTCACTCTACCGAAACAGGAGATAGGCTCCTGCCCTACTGGCCATTTTGGCTCGGACAAGGCTTACTTAATAATAGCCAAGAAAGATTTAATGATGTTGTTTTTATATATACACATCATGAAGGGGGCAAAGCAACCACACAGCACATCCTTCTTGAATAGCCCGATTGTGATGATGGTAAGAGTGCTATGTGCTTTAGATAATTGCCTGCGTGTACCTAAGTGCACTGGGGAGCTTCATTCACAAGCTAGCATTCATCAACGCTCAGACTCTGGATTCAGAGCACTGAAGCTCCTTCAAGGGAGGTCTTGCTCTGTATTTAATTTGGTTATGAGATTTCTGAGGCCGGGCAAAGGAAAGACTAAGGCACAGAGCTTGTCTAGATGGATATACAATTGCCATGCTCTTTTCATGGCATTAGGATGAATTGACTATGGAAACACAGCTACGTGTGTGAGTGTTTGTGTGTGTGTACACGAGGTGACGCTGAGAGGGTCTTATAGGACTACACCTGACGTCATACTTCCAGGTTCTGTACCCGCATTGTTCCTGCAGAAAGAATGAGTCACACAGGTACTGAGTGGTTTAAAGAACAATGTTCAAAAAGCATACAATGGTAACCAATTTAAATCACGCTTTGATTTCCAGGTCTCTTCAGCATTTCTTAACGATGTCCTTGAAGTAGCTTTACTTTCAATCCTCAGTCCTAAAATTGTCTTTTTTTTTTGCATTTTCAAGAGTGCATGGAAATCACAAAAGGACATGTTATCGGGATTGCCATGGCCTGGACCTTTGTTGAAGCACGTCTCTTGTGCTGTGTTTGGAGGATTACCGGATATTCAAAGCTTCGACATGCACCTTAGTTGTTTTTCAAGGATTGTTATGAACTTATACAGAGGCAGGCCAACAGCATAAATATAATTTCCATGCCCTTTCCAACCATCGACCATGAAAATATAGCTACATGGGTATGTGTGTGCGTGTGTGTGCACATGTACCTACGTTTGCACGCACTTGTGGGTGTATGTACCTCCGCGCATGCATACCTGTGCCTGCTCCCATTTCTGCTTGCCTGCCTGTGTGCACGTGTGTATTCTCCTTACCTGCTGTTGAGGCAGCAGTAGATGATGGGGTTGTACATGGTGGAGCTCATGGCCAGCCACAACACTGACAGGTAGACCTGCTGGATGGACTTCCACCTCATCAGAGCCCTGATGAGGCCCGTCACGATGAAGTAGACGTGGTACGGCAGCCAGCAGAAGGCGAAGGTCACCACCACGATGATCATCATCTTGACCACCTGAAGGTGAGGGAGGGAGATGGGAGGTGTGAGGGAACATTAGTTCAATTCTTGTTCAACCCCGTGAGGCGAGCTGTCTGGACACTGTGTGGCGTCTGCTGATAAACAGACAAATTCTCCTGCCACTCGATCAGCCAGACAAATGAAGCTAATTAGCCTGTAAAGTGCACTCTGCAGTTACTATTCTGTGGAGAGCAGAGCGAGCTGTCAATCCTTCAATTGGAGAAGGGAAATGAAGCTTTAGCTTGCGGTTTCCTTCTTCCAGTGTGTGTGTGTGCGCTTTAATGAGCCTGGTAGGAGCTCTGACTAGCTGGAGTGTATATGAGTAAACGTATTGTAACGTCCGTTGTTGGAATGAGACCAAGGCGCAGCGTGGGTTGGGTTCATCATACTTTAATATAAAGGGTGAACCAGCAAAAACCAAAACAAGAAGCAACACAACGAACGAACAGTTTCACAGGCTTCTCACAGCAATGCAAAAACAACTTCCCACACCAGACAGGTGGAAAAAGGGCTACCTAAGTATGGCTCCCAATCAGTGACAACGATGTACAGCTGTCCCTGATTGAGAGCCATACCAGGCCAAAACACAGAAATACAAAACATAGATAGGGAACATAGAACGCCCACCCCAACTCATGCCCTGACCAACCAAAATAGAGACATAAAAAGGAACTCTAAGGTCAGGGCGTGACCGGGTGGTCTACAATGATCAAAGATAATAGGCCAGGCTTAGGGAAGAAGTGCATCAGTGAGTGTGTGTCTGCTCTTTGCACTTTTGAAAACTAAATGTATGTTACTGTAGATATAGATATATAAATAAATAAGTGGTGGTTAGATGTCTTGCTTAAATTTTTTTTTTTTTAAACACTCCAGTTCACTGGCCATTTAAAACCTTAATTTTTTCTTCAGGGAGCAACTGGTGACAAAAACAGTTTCTGAAAGACACATCAACAACACAGTTGAAATGGGAAGAAGTGAACTCCAGCTTTCAGTCTCTTATCACCAGTTGGTGGTATTCTATAGTCTGCACTACAATCCCAGAAGTATTTCAGAGGCTGAAGATGTGTCTCAGGGTCGATACTCTTCACAGTAAGGGGTGATCTTTTCTCCAGGTGGGCGTCAGATCCGACAGGCAGGAGATAATAACAGAGCTTCTTAATGTGTGTGTGCGTGCACGCGCATGCGTTTGTGTCCACTGCGGAAAGACTGCTATGATTGCACATCTCTCTCTTCTCCTCAAAAAGGACCTGTGGCCCCGAAGATGAAAGAAACAGAGGCTGACCATTCAGCCTACCGAGAGACTGGCAGGAAAGAGCTTAGCTACCCTTTGAATCCCCAGGACATGGCTTCTCTTCTGAAGAGAGCTTGGATTTGTCCCAAATGGCACCATATTCCCTATATAGTGCGCTACATTTGACCAGAGTTAGGTTAAATAGGTAGCAATTTGGGACAAAACCCTTAGCTTTGCGTAGGTAGACTGCACAATGGTATGGTTGCTAGATGGTGGTAGGAAAATATATGGTCATGCTCAAGGTTGAACGGACTTGTTCAAAAACTGATTAACATCAAGGAAAATCTACACCTAAAGACTTACTGGATCAGTAACTGTACGGTACAAAAGCAGCAATGTCACTGTCAAATTAAAAATAACACTGAAAACTGTTGAATATTGAAAGATAGGTAGATTTCCTGAATAAAGCAATCTTCCCACGTCCTGTAGCATTGTGGATACAGGTAGCGTACACAGTGACAGGTGTGGTCTGTCTGTCTCTGGACGAGCATGGGAAAAGAAGGGCTTTTCATAAAGGCCCAGAAGAGCAAAGTTCAGAGTGCGCCACACGACTGAGCCCAGACAGGCAGAGAGCAAAAAGTGAAGGAAAACCACCCGGAGAGAACTAAAATACAATTTTCCTCATCTCTATTTCTGGCAGCCAATATGGAGTGACGAAAGTTCACGGATGCCTGCACAGTAATTGAAACAAGGCAAGACAATCTTATATTTCTCATGTCCATGACGTGAAATAGTACTTGTTTTCTTTCTGTCCTTGATTGAGCTTGTGTGGCTTGATGGAGCCATTGGAACCAATGCAAACGCTACCCTACCTGGCACTCCCGGCAATGCCAAATCAAACTCTCAAAGCATTTCAGTGAAAACAAATACTATTCAAACCCAGGTCTGGCTGGCATATCAACGGTATTGTACCTAAGGACAGTACATGGAATGTGTTGTTTTCAGTGTATCGTGGAAGGATAAGGAAGCCATACTAGCATTCATAGTAAAATGCCAGTCACTGCCCATGGCTACATGTGGTCATGTCTTATAATAACCAATAGAAACAATGGTCATGTAGTCAACATGTCACAGAAATGTGGTGTCCCAACCCTATTCCCTTTAAAGTGCGCTACTTCTGACCAGTTGAGGACAACAAATGAGACAGTTGATAAGTCAGGGTTTTTAAGTGTTAGTAAGATAAGCGGACAACAGCCATTTTCAATCACTTATCTCAGATACAGGAAAATAATCACATCAGATTTTTCCAGGACAATCGGTCTTTGTAATCTGAAAGAAATGTTACTCCTAGCAAATAACAGCAACACACGCCTTAAAGAAGTGTTTACACTTAAATATCAGGAAATATAGATAGACTCAATTATTTTCTCCTTTTCCATGTCAGTAAGCGGAGATAAAAATGGAGGATGGTTGTTCTCTGACAAGGACAAAGGACATTTACTTGCTAGAGGACACTTGTGGCTAAAATGAATGGACAGCTCAACAAAACAAAAGCCTGTGGCGTGGGAGAAAACCAGAGAGGTCACAGAATGTGTTAGTGACACTACTGCTGGGCTGGTTAGCTGGAGCAATATGGATTCTGTCTGTGTTAAGTGGGTTTAGTTCCCTGTTAATAATCTGTACGCTATGAAAATAAAGAGCTAGGGGATGTATCGACCACTGGGTAAAAAAGACAGACACAGTCACAGCAACAAACACATGCGAGCGCACACTCACAAACACACCAGAATGCATACTAATGTGCACACACACGGACACACACACACACAGCAGCTCAAAACGAAATGGAAAGTACAGTATAACCCAGAACCAGCTGAATGAACCATCATTCATCACAATGACTATCCTAGTAAAAAGCAAATGAACTGGCATCTCGCTCAACACTCGAGCACACACATTGAAGAGCAGGGGAGCTAGAGACTCAAAAACAAGTGAGGATAAATGCAACCTAAAAGCCTGCGTAGCTATCAAGAATGGATCAGGTATGCATTCATTCAAAGGGAGAGCAGTGGGACATATTTACTCATAAGTGCCACTCGCTGTAGGGTGGCAGGGAAGGAGCGATGGGTGCCGCAGAAAGAGTAACTGATTAGGTACAGTGAGGGAAAAAAGTATTTGATCCCCTGCTGATTTTGTACGTTTTCCCACTGACAAAGAAATGATCAGTCTACAATTTTAATAGTAGGTTTATTTGAACAGTGAGAGACAGAATAACAACAAAAAAATCCAGAAAAACGCATGTAAAAAATGTTATAAGATGATTTGCATTTTAATGAGGGAAATAAGTATTTGACCCCTCTGCAAAACATGACTTAGTACTTGGTGGCAAAACCCTTGTTGGCAATCACAGAGGTCAGACATTTCTTGTAGTTGGCCACCAGGTTTGCACACATCTCAGGAGGGATTTTGTCCCACTCCTCTTTGCAGATCTTCTCCATGTCAAGACTGTCGTAGGAAGAAGAGGACCAAATTGCAGCGTGTGTCGTTCCACATTTTATTTATACTGTGGAAACTATGCAATACATAAATACACTGAATGAAAAAAAAAAACGTGACACAGAGATGAACACATACATATCTCAAAATTAATCACCCACAAAACCCAGGTAGAAAAACCCCTACTAAAGTATGATCTCCAATTAGAGACAACGAGGACCTGCTGCCTCTAATTGGAGATCATCCCAAACAAACCAACATAGAAATACAAAAACTAGAACCTAACAACATAGAAATAGAACACATAGAATACCCCCCCCTGTCACGCCCTGACCTACTCTACCATAAAAAATAACAGGTTACCATGGTCAGGACGTGACAGTACCCCCCCCAAAGGTGCAGACTCCGAATGCAACTAAAAAAACAAAACAAAAAGGGAGGGTAGGGAGGGTAACCAGTGTCTATGGCGGCTCTGGTGCAGTATCCAGAACCTTATCATCCAGCGCATCCTCCAGTAGAGGAGGCGGCTCTGGTTCGGGGCGTAACCCCCGCTCCGCCCGCTGATCCCTCTGCTTCTGTGCCACTGGACCGTAGATCATTGCCGGAGGTTCTGGGCTGCAGGCCGCCGCTCGAGGTTCTGGGCTGCAGGCCATCGCTGAAGACTCTGGGCTGCAGGCCTTCGCTGAAGACTCTGGGCTGCAGGCCTTCGCTGAAGACTCTGGGCTGCAGGCCGTCGCTGAAGACTCTGGGCTGCAGGCCATCGCTGAAGACTCTGGGCTGCAGGCCGTCTCAGGAGGTTCAGGGCTGCAGGCCGTCTCAGGAGGTTCCGGGCTGCAGGCCGTCTCAGGAGGTTCCGGGCTGCAGGCCGTCTCAGGAGGTTCAGGGCTGCAGGCCGTCTCAGGAGGTTCAGGGCTGCAGGCCGTCTCAGGAGGTTCCGGGCTGCAGGCCGTCTCAGGAGGTTCCGGACTGCAGGCCGTCTCAGGAGGTTCCGGACTGGGAACTGTCGCCGGAAGCTCTGGACTGGGAATGCACACTGGAGGCCTGATGCGTGGAGCTGGCACAGGTGACGCCAGACTAGTAACACACACTTCAGGGCAAGTGCGGGGAGCAGGAACGGGACACCCCGGACTGGGCAGGCGCACTGGAGGCCTGATGCGTGGGGCTAGCATAGGTGGCGCCAGACTGGTAACACGCACCTCATGGCAAGTGCGAGGAGCAGGAACAGGGCATACCAGGCTGGATAGACTGGAGGCCGGGTACATGGGGCAGGCACAGGATATACAGGACCGTGGAGGCGGAATGGAGGTGTCGTGTCTTTGGGGGTACCATTAAACTGAAGATATGTTTATTAATTAGCTCCCTGTAATTATTATCACGCGATTAAACTGATTAATCGTTTAATTGTAATTAACTAGGAGGTCGGGGCACCAAGGAGAATATTCAGATTACAAAGCTATAATTTTCCTAATATAACTTTCCTATACTATAATATTATATTCTATTATAGTATAGGCCGATTATCTCCTAGTTTAAATGGTGTATTTACCTCTAGTCCAGTCTCATTCCAAAACGTCGTAAATTGTTGTATCTGCACGAACCCAGTCTTTACTAAAATCATCCATACATCAATTGTCTTAAAATCATTTATTTACTACACTAAGTAATTAACAGAAAAACATACAAACAGTAATTATCGTCAACAAAGGATTGGTATCGGAATGTGCCCTTGTGGGCTAAACAGGCTGGTCGGCCTGTTGAACAATGGGTCATAAATGGTCAGCTGAGAAGTTTACACAGAGTTCATTAACAATTGACAATTGAAGGCTCACTCATTCGGGAACAATTGCAATCAATATATATATTTACGCTCAGTGTGTCGTTCTGATTCTTGTTGGAGAGTAGTTCTGTTGGGGAGTTTTGTCCGCGTTCTCTCTCTCTCTCTCTCGGTTAGAATGGATCTTTCAGAGCGACATTCATTAATGTCGTCATAGAATGGTTGTTTCGTTGGTCTTCCCGTTCGATGATATAATTTACTTAGCTGCAGACTAATAATTAATATCAAAGACTTGTTCTTATTCTGTCGGTATCAATAGTCTAAAAGTTAACCACGTGGTATGGTTCACTTCAGTAGAGTACTTGGATGGTCAAACCTCTGGCCATAGAGTGTAGGCCTGGTCTGGAGAAATGTGTTTTATAGTGCCCATCGAACAGGCTGGTCAAATGACGCCTGGTCCTGTATATGTCCCTGGGGCGTGCCTATGACTGAGTTAGATTTGGTTACAGAAATACAATTCTATCACATTACATCAGTACATAGCATCTCAATGTCTTACAAAAGCTTTATCCTTATCAATACATTCCATACACCCATATGAGGCAAGTCTTAAACTGAGTCTATTATATAAACAGTTTTATGGTAATATGGCTATATTGTCTCTTCTGAGTATCACAAAATGGTACCGAGCGGATCAGTTCGTAGCTGGGTTCTTCACCAATCTTCCATACCTTCTCCAGCACACCCATGTTGCTCGGTTCTCCAATTCTATGAGTTGGAAGAATTTCCTTTGTCTCTCTATGAAACATGGGGTAGGAGATTCTCCTCAGAGGTTTTTTTTACAACCCTGGGTTGGGGGGAAGGTAGGTTGGGTGATGGTACGAAGGGGAGGGGGTCAACTGTCCTTCCTGTACCCAAAGAGGCCAACGTCATGACAGAGGTCTCGAGCGTAGAGCTGGCACAACCCGTCCTGGCTGGAGGCTTACTTTCGTCCGGCAAACGCGGGGCGCGGGCACAGGATGCACTGGGCTGTGAGTACACACTGGTGACACAGTGCGCAGTGCCGGCGCAGGATATCCTGGACCGAGAAGGTGAACTGGAGACCAGGAGCGCTGAGCTGGCACCACACTTCCTGGCTGAATGCTCAACGTAGCACGGCAAATGTGGGGCACGGGCACAGATCGCACCGGGCTGTGAATGCGCACTGGCGACATAGTGCGCATCACCGCATAACATGTTGCTTGCTTCTTCACTCGCTCCCCATGGTAAGCACAGGGAGTTGGCTCAGGTCTCCACCCTGACTCTGCCAAACTCCCCGTGTGCCCCCCCCAAAAGAAATTGGGGGTGCCTCTCGTGCTTCCGTCTTTTCCGTGCTAGTTCCTCGTAATGTTGCCATTCTGCTCTCGCTGCCTCCACCTGTTCCCATGGGAGGCGATCCCATCCAGCCTGGATCTCCTCCCACGTCCAGGATCCCTTTCCATTCAAAATGTCATCCCAGGTCCACTCCTGATCACGCTGCATGGTCCTTTGGTGGTGGGTGATTCTGTCACGACTGTCGTAGGAAGAAGAGGACCAAAGTGCAGCGTGTGTCGTTCCACATTTTATTTATACTGTGGAAACTATGCAATACATAAATACACTGAATGAAAACAACAACAAACCGTGATGCAGAGATGAACACATAGATGAACACAACTCAAAATGAATCACCCACAAAACCCAGGTAGAAAAACCCCTACTTAAGTATGATCTCCAATTAGAGACAACGAGGACCTGCTGCCTCTAATTGGAGATCATCCCAAACAAACCAACATAGAAATACAAAAACTAGAACCTAACAACATAGAAATAGAACACATAGAATAAACCCCCCTGTCACGCCCTGACCTACTCTACCATAGAAAATAACAGCTTACCATGGACAGGATGTGACACTCCAAGTCATTAAGGTTTCGAGGCTGACGTTTGGCAACTCGAACCTTCAGCTCCCTCCACAGATTTTCTATGGAATTAAGGTCTGGCTAGGCCACTCCTGGACCTTAATGTGCTTCTTCTTCAGCCACTCCTTTGTTGCCTTGGCCGTGTGTTTTGGGTCATTGTCATGCTGGAATACCCATCCACGACCCATTTTCAATGCCCTGGCTGACGGAAGGAGGTTCTCACCCAAGATTTGACGGTACATGGCCCCGTCCATCGTCCCTTTGATGCGGTGAAGTTGTCCTGTCTCCTTATCAGAAAAACACCCCCAAAGCATAATGTTTCCACCTCCATGTTTGACGGTGGGGATGGTGTTCTTGGGGTCATAGGCAGCATTCCTCCTCCTCCAAACACGGCGAGTTGAGTTGATGCCAAAGAGCTCCATTTTGGTCTCATCTGACCACAACACTTTCACCCAGTTGTCCTCTGAATCATTCAGATGTTCATTGGCAAACTTCAGACGGGCATGTATATGTGCTTTCTTGAGCAGGGGGACCTTGCGGGCGCTGCAGGATTTCAGTCCTTCACGGCGTAGTGTGTTACCAATTGTTTTCTTGGTGACTATGGTCCCAGCTGCCTTGAGATCATTGACAAGATCCTCCCGTGTAGTTCTGGGCTGATTCCACACCGTTCTCATGATCATTGCAACTCCACGAGGTGAGATCTTGCATGGAGCCCCAGGCCGAGGGAGATTGACAGTTATTTTGTGTTGTCACCTTCTCACCAAGCTGCTTGGCGATGGTCTTGTAGCCCATTCCAGCCTTGTGTAGGTCTACAATCTTGTCCCTGACATCCTTGGAGAGCTCTTTGGTCGTGGCCATGGTGGAGAGTTTGGAATCTGGTTGATTGATTGCTTCTGTGGACAGGTAACAAGCTGAGATTAGGAGCACTCCCTTTAAGAGTGTGCTCCTAATCTCAGTTTGTTACCTGTATAAAAGACACCTGGGAGCCAGAAATCTTTCTGATTGAGAGGGGGTCAAATAGTTATTTCCCTCATTAAAATGCAAATCAATTTATAACATTTTTGACATGCGTTTTTCTGGATTTTTGTTGTTATTCTGTCTCTCACTGTTCAAATATACCTACCATTAAAATTATAGACTGATAATTTCTTTGTCAGTGGGCAAATGTACAAAATCAGCAGGGGATCAAATACTTTTTTCCCTCACTGTAGGTGATGAGGTGGGTTGATTATGCCACATTTTTGCACTCCCCATTTACACAATCTGAAGGAACCGCCTGTTGTCAGCAATCATTAGTGTTGGTGGTGACTCGGTTACCCATGACCCCTTGCAGGCACGCACACACACACACACACACACACACACACTCCCCCACACAGGGTTTTGACGACCTGGTGGTTTTGGTTTTTCTCTCTGCTTGACCTGGGTTCAAATAGTATTTGTTTACTTTCAAATAGAGCATTTCAGGTGCACTTGTTTGAGCTTGAGCCTTATTCAATGGAACCAATGAAGTAGTCCCAAACACCGCCAATCTCATGGCACTCCAACTATGATTCAACCAGTATGTGCCCAGTGGGTTTCGTTTCTTCTAATGGCCTCTCGCTGCCTCCGGAACTCAGATGAAAATGTTCAGAAATAGTGTTTAATGGTCCGTTTTCCCATGCAATTCTCTCTGAAAAAAAAAGACTGGTTTTAGGGTCCACTGATTGTGAGGTAAAACACAAACCTCATCACTGTAAGCTGGGTAAGTTAAAGGGTGTTTTTAAACCTCAAAAGGAGTCTCTGTTGAGATAAGCACTTCCCAGGCCATCGGTTATGTACAGTTTAGAAAACTCTTAGGAGAGGAATGTTCAGTGCAGTCCATTTTCATGTTTTTCTTTCCTTTGCATATAAGAACTAAGATAGTGGTTATTAAATTAAGAAAATAAATGGCCAACTCATTCCCTGAGGTCTTCAATAGCATTTGACCGATTTTGTCTTTTTGGTTTTAAAGGCTCATTTGTTCAAAGAAAAAAAAAATGTACTGAAAAATGCTCTTTCAAAAACATACAGTCGTATGAAAAGGTTTGGGCACCCCTCTGAGGCTGCATAATAATGTATTCTGTCATCACAGAAAATGATCATTTTCTAATAAAAGCAGAGTACTGGGGTATTGTCCAGACAAAGATTTTTAGTGCAGCAATATTAAGCTGTTTGAAATTAAATCAGATGTGAAAAATAGGCTATGCAAAAATTTGGGCACCCTTGTCATTCTGTTGATTTGAATACCTGTAACTACTTAGCACTGATTAATTGGAACACACAATTGGTTTGGTGAGCTCATTAAGCCTTGAACTTCATAGACAAGTGCATCCAATCATGAGAAAAGGTATTTAAGGTGGCCAATTGCAAGTTGTTGTTCTCTTTGACTCTCCTCTGAAGAGTGGCAACATGGGGGCCTCAAAACAACTCTCAAATGACCTGAAAACAAAGATTGTTCAACATTATGGTTTAGAGGAAGGCTACAAAAAGCTATCGCAGAGATGTAAGCTGTCAGGTCCACTGTGAGGAACATAGTGTGGAAATGGAAGACCACAGGCACAGTTCTTGTTAAGGCCAGAAGTGGCAGGCTAAGTAAAATATCGGAGAGGCAAAGGCGAAGGATAGTGATAACGGTCAAAAACAGCCCACAGACCACCTCCAAAGACCTACAACATCCTCTTCCTGCAGATGGTGTCACTGTGCATCGTTCAACAATTCAGCACACTTTGCACAAGGAGAAGCTGTATGGGAGAGTGATGCGGAAGAAGCCTTTTCTGCACACACGCCACAAACAGAGTCGCTTGAGGTATGCAAACGCACATTTGGACAAGCCAGCTTCATTTCATAACAAGGGACGTTATGCATGGCGGCAAAAGAACACAGCATTCCAAGAAAAACACTTGCTACCCACAGTAAAATTTGGTGGGGGTTCCATCATTCTGTGGGGCTGTGTGGCAAGTGCCGGTACTGGGAATCTTGTTAAAGTTGAGGGTCGCATGGATTCCACTCAATATCAGCAGATTCTTGGGAATAATGTTGAAGACCTGAATATCATTGAGAATCTGTGGGATGATTTGAAGCGGGCTGTCCATGCTCTGCAACCATCAAACCTAACTGAACTGGAGATGTTTTGTAAGGAGGAATGGTCCAAAATACCTTCGTCCAGAATCCAGACACTCATTAGACGCTATAGGAAGCATCTAGAGGCTGTTATTTTAGCAAAAGGAGGCTCTACTAAATATTGATGTGATTTTTCTATTGGGGTGCCCAAATTTATGCACCTGTCTAATTTTGTTTTGATGCATATTGCACATTTTCTGTTAATCCAATAAACCTCATTTCACTACTGAAATATTACTGTGTCCATCAGTTATTTGATAGATCAAAATGAAATTGCTGATCCAAACACCCAATTATTTATAAATGGAAATCATGGAAATTGTCAGGGGTGCCCAAACTTTTTCATACGACTGTATATGCAACTGATGTGAAAGACTGTAGAGTACTTTCTGCTCTTCGAGTGACTTTTTGACAGACATTTATGAATGTGGCATGCTGATTACAGCTTCAAGCAAATAGAAGAAAAAAAGCATAGTCTAGAAAAACATACTGTATGTCAAACAAATGTACTGTTTTTAATGTGGGATCAATTAATTTCCAAGACAAGTCCTGGTGAGGACATGAAATCCTTCAAAAGCCCAAAACAAATACTTTATATTTAATTCACCCTGGCTCAACCCAAAGAAGCTACAAATACTTTGAATTCAGTCCTAGAGAACACCTACTGATTTGAATATACATACAGTCTACTCAAATAACCAGAGAATATACGAATACATATTTATACACCCAGAAGCTACACTAAATAAAGTGTCTATCCTTTTTTAATTCCTATTATTGTCAATATTACGCCCTCAAGACCTCACATTTCACAATAACCACGTGGACGCAGGTAAAAAAATGAACGAAAAAAAACATCTGTTGATTTAAACTAACTCCGGGGGAGAAACCTTGTGTTATAAATACTGAATGTTAATGATCATTTACATTTGTATAATGGTTATTTAATTATTCAGTAAGCAAGCTGAACGGTCTTGGTTAGACTAAAGGAAAACCGGATTATGTAGAGCAACTGACAATGAGAGAGAAATAGCGAGAGAAAAAAAGAGATACAGAAAGAGCATTTAAAGGTTTTGTGGTGGAAGCATCATGTTATGGGTATGCTTATCACCGGCAAAGTGATTTTCAGGATCAAAAGGAAAATGAAAGGAGCAAAGCCCAGGGAAACAGTTAGAGGAAACCCTGCCTCAGACTTCTGAATACCTAATCCTGGAATAGTTGTGTTTTTCAGTGGAACAATCACATACATCTTTATGCCAAAAACACACCAGAATGGCTTTCCAAGAGGTGTTGAGTGCTCCTAAATGATCCAGCCTCAAACCTGACTTAAATCTGCCTGAAAATCTGAGACAAGGCTGGACTATTGCTGTCCGGTTTTTATGTATTCAACCTTTATTTAACTAGGCAAGTCAGTTATGATTCCCAACCAAATGTACTCAGCAATGTTAACAAAACAATGGATATATGTAGGGTTGCACATTTTGGGGAATATTCAGAAGTGGAAACATTCCGTGGGAATATATGGGAATTAATGGAAATATGTGTAAATTAATACCATTTAAATGTAGATGTTTTTTGCATTGGATATATATACCATATATGGAGACAGAAACATAAACCTTTTACCTTATCATAAGTGGACATAATTGCAAATGATTAAATCCTTCCAATATATATTTTTTTAAATATATGTAGTTATTGCATCTCCATCCCAAAGCCCTTGCTTGAAAGTGTACTTCGCCAGAATGCCAAGAACCTTGCCCTCATCCAGGCCAAGGTGGCAAGACACAGTAGTGATGACATCATAGGCCTTGATGATCTCTGCACCAGACACGATGCTCTTGCCAGCATACTTGGGGTCCAACATGTACGCTGCAAAGTGTATGGGCTTCAGGCAGAAGTCTTCACGCTTTTTGATGTATTTCAGAACTGCAGTTTCCTCTGCTTGGAGCAACAGTGAAGTGGGCAGTACGGATGTATTCTCTTCCATCTGCAAGCAGAGTCTGAACATCAGACAGGATGGCATTGTCTCCCTCAATCCATACCACTCTCTCCCAAAATACATCATCCAGGAGGATCCTCTTGATGGGGCTGTCCATATTGGCAGACTGTGATATGGCCATTTCTTGGAGAGACTCCTTCCCTCCAGGAGACTGTCAAACACGATGACAACACCACCCCAACGGGTGTTGCTGGGCAGCTTCAATGTGGTGCTCTTATTCTTCTCACTTTGCTTGGTGAGGTAGATTGCTGCTATAACTTGATGGCCCTTCACATACCTAACCATTTCCATGGCTCTCCTGTAGAGTGAATCCATTGTTTTCAGTGCCATGATGTCCTTGAGGAGCAGATTCAATGCATGAGTAGCACAGCCAATGTGTGTGATGTGTGGGTAGGACTCCTCCACTTTAGACCAAGCAGCCTTCATGTTCGCAGCATTGTCTGTCACCAGTGCAAATACCTTCTGCGGTCCAAGGTCATTGATGACTGACTTCAGTTCATCTGAAATGTAGAGACCGGTGTGTCTGTTGTCCCTTGTCTCTGTGCTCTCGTAGAATACTGGTTGAGGGGTGGAGATGATGTAGTTAATTATTCCTTGCCCACTAACATTCAACCACCCATCAGAGATGATTGCAATACAGTCTGCTTTCTCTATGATTTGCTTGACCTTCACTTGAACTCTGTATCCAGCAAATGAGTAGATCAAGCATGTCTGGTTGGAGGGGTGTATGCTGGGTGAAGAACATTCAGAAATCTCTTCCAATACACATTGCCTGTGAGCATCAGAGGTGAACCAGTTGCATACACAGCTCGAGCAAGACATTCATCAGCATTTCTCTGACTATGTTCCTCCATTGTGTCAAATAAAAACTTCTGATTCCAGGAGGACCATGAGCTGTTCATATCGATAAGGTGTCCGATTGATCATTTTCGCCTTGAATAGAAGTAGAGGGACTTTTGTCAGAGGTTGCTTGTTGTTAGCGCTGAGGGAACTTTATGCACTTGGTCAGATGATTCTGCATCTTTGTTGCATTCTTTACATATGATTTGGCACAGTATTTGCAAATGTACACAGCTTTTCCTGTTACATTAGCTGCAGTGAAATGTCTCCACACATCAGATAGTGCCCGTGGCATTATCCTGTAAAGATAAGAAGAAAAAAAATAACAAAAAAACATTCCATGTACAGATAAATTGTTAAGCAGTTAGATTAAACAACTCCTTTGTAAGATAAATGTTATAAAATGAAACATGTATGGAAACAGGTGAATTAACACTCCTCAGCAGGCTCAAGCAAGCTAAAACCCACATGGTAGCAAAAAGTAACTAGCAGACATTGTTAGCAAGTTAGAAATTATTTAAACACACTTTGCTGTAGGCTACTAGAAAGCATGTAGTCCTTGGCTCAAACAGTGTAGTAGTGTGGGCTCAATAGCATCTCATTAGTGTGCAAGATCTTGAGAATCAGCTGTACATGTGATGGAAGAACGCACTGTGCATGCAGAGGGTTGCAATACCATTGAATTGGGGATAGTTTAACCAAAATATGCCACAAGACCTAGAGTTGCCATGTGTATCCCACAAAAAAAGTTCACTGTTATAAGCTAACTTTCTTGATGAATTTAAGCAAAATTCCCCAAATTCCCGAGCTTAACATCTCATGGAAATATTCCAGAAATTTACCGGAAGTTTCCGACCCTTTGTAACCCTAGATATACGTTGTGCAAAGTTGGTAGAAAGGCAGCAAAATGTGAAGACTGTGCAACGGGTGTTTAGACTTTCGCTAGGCACATTATATAGAGAATAGGGTACCATTTGGAATACAGGAACATTCAGACTAGGAGGATTACCCCTGCTGCTCCTGCCCGCTTATCTGCCCAGTTTAGAAAGAGCCTGTGTATCACACGTGTGTCTACCATGGGGATTAAGAAACAGTCTTATTGGATTTTTTTTAAAGGCAAAAATCCAGGTCTCCCCAGGTAATCCATCTATCCACCACCCACAAGTCAATAGCAACATGCATCCAACCTCTTTCGAATCCTGCGTCGCTGACAGACACTGAATCGATGATGCTTCGAGCGATTCCACTTTATACCCAGATGGGGTAATGGATTCACAGGTGTCATTACGAGGCATTTCTCCAATGCCTAATGTCATTTTTCCCAGATTTTGTGTGTATGCCACCAGACAGGGACCAAATATAACCTGGAGTACCAGGCCTGGTCTGCACAGCGGAGGTTCAAGCAACAAAAGGAAATGTGAGCCTCCTCCAACATCATTTCAGTTGAATGGAGATAATAATGATGAATGTCAGGGAATTATGGCTTTTATAGCTATTCAATGCTTCCTGACACACTTCCGACTTGACCTGTGCTCATGTGAATAATAACCTGTCCATCTCACCTGGCGGAGAAAGATCAACTAGGCTGCTGGTGACCCGAGATTAGTATTTCATTCACTGTATATACCGTTCACCTTTCTCATGGCCTCGCGATGGCATGCCCCTAAAAATACATCAGAAGAAATCTGACTTTAAAGCCTTTCAAACAAAGGCCCACAACAAAATGGTTTGCCACATGGTTTGCTATGTAACTGATGGATGATCAACAAAAATATGACAGAGTGGGCCAGTTATACTTGAATTTTGAAGTATTTCTGTACACTGAACAAAAATATATACGCAACATGCAACAATTGCAAAGATTTTACTGAGTTACAGTTCATATAAGGATATCAGTCAATTTAAATTGTAACGGTCTTCGTCGTCCTCGGATGAAGGGGAAGAGAAATCAGACCAAAATGCAGTGTGGTAAGTGTTCGTCATTTTAATGTACAACTGAACACTAAAGCAACAAGCAAAACAAAAGAACAACCAAACAGTTCCGTCAGGTGCAAAACACTAAACAGAAAATATCTACCCACAAAACCCAAAGGAAAAACAGGCTGCCTAAGTATGACTCCCAATCAGCGACAATGATGTACAGGCCAAATCAAAGAAATACAAAAACATTGAAAAAAGGACATAGAATGCCCACCCAAATCACACCCTGACCAAACCTAAATAGAGACAAAAAAAAGGCTCTCAGGTCAGGGCGTGACAGTACCCTTAACCCGTTTCTCTCCAATATTCTCTTAATTCTGAGATATTTGGATTACATTTTCATGATCTATACAGGGACCCAGGCAGAACTTTTGGAATTCCATGCATATCTAAACTCTATGAATGAACACCTTCACTTTCCCATTAACTATGACCTATCACAAATCAGTTCTTGATGTGATGGTTATTAAGGACAAACACTCCCTCGCTACAAATCTCTATAGGAAACCTACAGACAGGAATACCCTCCTTAGATGTGACAGCTTTATTCCACGTCCACTTATTAAAAGTCTCCCTATAAGTCAATTCAGTCGTATCAGAAGAATATGCAGCTCTGATGCCTCTTATTAGAAACAGACCACGGACCTCAACACAAAGATTTAAGGAAAGGGGGTACAAAGACAATTGGGTAAAACATGCCAATGATTGTTTTGAAGGACTAACACAGATGGAAAGCCTTCAACCAAAAGTCAAAGAAAAAGCAGAACATGTCCCATTATGCTTTACCCAATACTCACCATTGGGGAAGTCATTTAAAAGGGCATCATCAGGAAGTACTGGTACATTATTGCTACTGACCCACAATTGAAACCCATTTTTAAATATCCCCCATGTATGGTCTTTAAAACACCCCCAAACGTGAGAGATATTGTGGTTAAATCTGCGAAAAGGGAAACTTTCTTGGACAAGGTTCCGGAGGGTAATTACAAATATGGCCAATGTGCTCAATGCAGCTCATTTACCCACCCCCACACAGGACAAAGATTTAAGATCAAGGGCCTGATTACCTGCATGTCCACCAATGTTATTTACAAGTTGCAATGTCCTTGTGGTCTGTCTTACATAGGGAAAACCCGTAGAAGCCTTAAGACACGGATCAGTGAGCACCGCAGGAATATACAGACAGGAGAAAAAATAATTTAAAAATAAGTTTTATATATATATATAAAATCTGGTTACTGATCATTTGTACAAGCTGGACATCCTATTAGTTCTCTGAGATACATTGGAATAGAAATGGTCAAGATGTCCTGCAGGGGAGGGGACGTTTAGAAGAAACTTCTTCAAAGGGAATCTTTCTGGATCCACAGGCTCAACACACTGTCTCCTCTTGGCCTTAACGAGGAGTTTGACATGAAACCATTTTTATAGTTTCAATATGTCCAAATTGGTGTTTTAAAAAAAAATCATAATTGAATATTGTATGTGTAAGTATTTTACTGTAAATATTGATCACAGTCCCTGTGTATGATCATATATTTTGATACATTGAATGTTAATATTGTGAAACTATGTTATACATTTTTGTACCTCCTGTTTCAGGAAGTGATGTCACTGAGTACAGCCATATATATATATATATATATATATATATATATATATATATATATATATATATATAGGACCTTCCACCTGGCATATGGATGCCTGATGAAGACCTAAAGGTCGAAACGTTGTTATAAATAAATATCACCTGGGAGCATGAGCAGCGGTGTGCAGCGTTTTCCTTTCTGTTTTCCATGAGTTTGCCTGCAACTCCAGCACCTGTAGAAAGTGCCTGGATGTTTGTCAGCTTTTGTACAGTCAGCAGTTCACTCACCAAGTAGACTGCTGGGAAGACAGGCAGCACTAAAAGTAGATGGCCCTATCTAGCAAAAAGACAGTACCAGGCAACAATATATAAAGACAAAAATTATACTTATCAATTCTGGAGATCTCAGGAGTCCTCTAGCTAGAGAATTACACGGAATAGAGGAATAGGAGGAGACTTTTAGAGGGCGCCAGTTCAATTCTAGAAGTGTTTTAAGCCAAAGAACATCCACAGTCCCTATTGATCACCACCATGGTTACACCCACAATTTTTCATTTCTCAGGCATTTGCCTTACAGTACCTTAAGCTTGTAAAGATAGTCTGTACGCATCAAATTAATTCAGATGATGAAAATACAGTGCTCTCAACTCCTCAAACAAATGTTAATTTATTTTGGAAAACAGGATAATAAGAAACTTAGAGGAAAACAGGCTCAGTGTGGGCTCAGTGCTAGGCTCAGTGTGGGCTGACAGAGCAGAACAGTGCCTGAGGCCACCAACTCCCTACTCAGACTGTCTCTGAGCACCTAATCGTATCTGAACCCCATTCACCTGGGCCCGTATTTATAAAGCGCCTCAGAGTTGAAGTGCTGATCTTATACTTTTTAAAAACGCTCAAACCGGTGTGATTATAATGCTTATTTAAAACGTCCGGTTTCGATTGACGCAACAGTCAGCATTAAAGCTGGCCACTTTTTTTCAAACATTTTGCACAAACATAGTCCTAACAAAGTTATGTCCTGAATGTGACCAGTTTATTTTGGATGCAATGTTCAGGAGTAGTAATCGAAAGTAATCCAACGATGGGTAGTTTATGCGAGCCGCCAGATAAGAGGAGACAAGATGAGCTTGGTGAGACAAATGGTGCCGAAGGAGATGGCTGCCGTTTTATGGGCTCTTAATAACCTCTTGACGGTCGCCTAGGATAGGGGGCGCCACAGCGCATTTTGAAAAAAATTCGTGCCCATTTTAAACGGCCTACTACTCAAACTCAGAAGCTAGGATATGCATATAATTAATACTTGTGGATAGAAAACACCCTAAAGTTTCTAAAACTGTTTGAATGGTGTCTGTGAGTATAACAGAACTCATATGGCAGTCAAAACCCCGAGACAGATCGAAACAGGAAGTGGAATTCTGAATTGCGGACTCAACTTCATCACGTTGCCTATTAATCACACCGTGAGCTATGGTTCATTGAGCACTTCCTATTGCTTCCACTAGATGTCCCCAGTCTTTACAAAGTGATTTGAGTCTCCTACTGTGAAAACTGACAGAATGACACGCTGTGGAACGTGGTCACACGGAGAGGGCCATCACCATTATGACGCCGGCGCCCCTGGCTACCCTCCCCTTTCGAAACGTTTATAAAGACAATGCAATCGTCCCCCTTGAATCTTGTTGGAGCTCTGGTTGAAAAAGGCCCTAAAGATTTATGTTATACAATGTTTGACATGTTTGAACAAACCTAAATAAGAAAAAAATGCATTTTGTTGAAAGAGTAGCCCCGCGCACGTCGGAACTTTTGGTGCAGCCTTCAGAACGCGCTAACAACAACAAGCTAATGGAACATAAAGGATGAACTTTTTCGAACGAAAATACATTTGTTGTGGACCTGGGATTCCTGGAAGTGCCTAAGGATGAAGATAATCAAAGGTAAGGGATTATTGACAATAGTATACAAGACTAGACTTGATATGCGATTGTTCCAAGATGGCGCTGACCTGTATTGCTAGCCTATTGTTCTGAGTATCGCATCCCCTTTTATCGCAAAGTGTGATTACCCAGTAAAGTTATTTTTAAATCTGGCATTACATGTGCTTTCAAGAGATATTCATCTATAAATCTTAGAATGACAATATTACATTTTAAAAATGTTTTCGAATAGTAATTTAGTAAATTGTAGCGCTGTTTCATCGGATGCATTTGAGGGAAAATAGTTAGTCAACGTTACGCACCGATGTAAAATGCTGTTTTTATATATAAATATGAACTTTATCGAACAAAAGAATGCATGTATTGTGTAACATGATGTCCTAGGTGTGTCATCTGATGACGATTGTCAAAGGTTAGTGCTGCATTTAGCTGTTTTTTGGTTATTTGTGATGCATGTGGTTGGTCGGAAAATAGCTATGTGGCTACTTTTACGATATACTCCTCTAACATAATCTAATGTTTTGCTTTTGCTGTAAAGCCTTTTTGAAATCGGACAACGTGGTTCGATTCAGGAGAGGTGTATCTATAAAACGATATAATTTGAAAAAAAATAAAAAAAATAAAAATTATTAAATTTTGTTATGCTAATGGCGATAGGATTTTTCGCTGGATGTCCGTCCCGCGAGGCCGCACAGGGGTTAACGAATTGTGCGATTGTGTGTTTTGTCACGTTCTGTGTTATGACGTGCCCTGGGGGGAGGATCATGGCCCTCTCTCTACAGTTTTATGACTTAACGACAGGTTGTAAATTCCTGGAAGGGACACTCTCCCCCTTTGGACATGCAGTATTGAGAGAGAACAAAGGACTTCACTTGGCCAAACTCCTAAATCCCCAAAACGGGAGAATTAAACAATATTTATACTTTTGAGAATGTTGGAATGGTCTGTGGACACTTAAGGGACAGTTATGACGAGTGTGTTTATTTTGATGATCCGAGCTGACAAGGTAAAAATCTGTCGTTCTGCCCCTGAACAAGGCAGTTAACCCACTGTTCCTAGGCCATCATTGAAAATAAGAATTTGTTCTTAACTGACTTGCCTAGTTAAATAAAAAGGTAAAAAAAAATTAAAATGGACAGGAAACACACATAACGGTATCTCTTAAAGGTGTACATTTCCCAGCAGTCAGGTTTACATCTAAATATTGTGAAACCCATGTGATTAAACATTAAACTATTTGTGAAAAGATGTAATGTGACATTAACCTTCTAAATGATTTAATATAGGTTTTCATATAAAGTTAACCAAGTCAGTAACCACGCCCACGAGAGCATAGACATTACGTCGGCGTCATGGACCGCCCTTTTCTACTGAAATGTATAAAACCGCCGTTGACGAAATTTACATTTCATGCCAAAGAGACCCACGGTAAGCCGGATGTCTCGAATGTTCAAGACCACGGTGTAAGCTAAGGTTGCAAATGGTTAAACTCAGACTATCGATCACTACAGAATAAGAGCAAATCTTAGATTTATAATTAATAGTCTGCAGCTAGAAATTACATAAGTCTAGAACGAGAATACCGACAACCGCCGAAGCATCTATTCTATGAGAACATTTCCAAATGGTACACTAAGGTTTCCATTCTAACCACCTCCACCACGAAAGACATCGTGACTTCTGGGAAAGTGAGCCAGAGACTCTAATGAACCCTATAGGACGATTGAGGATTGTAACAGAGAGACAACAAGACATACTCGTAAATATGTAAATTGCAATTTATTTTCGAATGAGCGGTCGTTCACGTAAAGTATTCATTTCTATGAGCGTAGTTATCAGCTATGAGTTTCCCGCTCTTGAGTGGTCCACACCCCCTTCCCTTTGTCTACCAAGCCGTCATATCGGCTTAGCCCACTAGGAACTTTCCTATCATTGTTAGTAACCAATATCTACTGTTTGTTTGTTATGTATTTCTGTGATTATTTAGTTAGTAAATAAATAATTAAGCCAATTTGTGTATTGCTGATTCATTATGGAAACTAGGGTTCGTGCAGATAACCAATAACTTTTACAATGTCTGGAATGAGACTAATGAGGTAACAATTAATAATTCATTAAATAGAAGACTAATTGATCAGATAAAATATCTGAAGAGTTATATTCTGAAAATTATTACTTTGTAATCAACATTTTCCGTGGTGCCCCAACTTCCTAGTTAATTAAAGTTGACATGATTAGTTTAATCATGTAATAATAATTACACATAGAGAATTGAATTGATAGAATAAGTCATCACATTTAATGATAGTCCAGACACGACATTTGTAACTTATTTTGAACATAATGTTTCTGCCACCAACTCTTATGACCGAAAAGAGATTCTGGATATCAGGACAGTGATTACGCACCTCTTACTGGATGAAGATTTTTTCTTTAACCTGTTAGGGCTAGGGGGCAGTATTGACACGGCTGGATAAAAAACATACCCGATTTAATCTGGTTACCACTCCTACCCAGTAACTAGAATATGCATATACTTATTACATATGGATAGAAAACACCCTAAATTTTCTAAAACTGTTTGAATGGTGTCTGTGAGTATAACAGAACTCAAATGGCAGGTCAAAACCTGAGAGATTCCTTTACAGGAAGTGGCCTGTCTGACCATTTCTTGAACTTCTTTTCCATCTCTATCATTTACTAAGGATCTCTGCTCTAACGTGACACTTCCCACGTCGTCCATAGGCGCTCAGAGCCCGGGAAAAAACAGAATGTCGTCATTCCAGCCCCAGGCTGAAACACATTATCGCCTTTCTCAAGTGGCCGATCAAGGGACACTGGGCTTATGCGCGTGACCCCGACCGCCCCCGCCTTTGGGATTTTTTCCTCTGTTTGCCGAAAAGGAGATTCCCTGTTGGAATATTATCGCTTTTCTACGAGAAAAATGTCGTAAAAATTGATTTTAAACAGCGGTTGACATGCTTCGAAGTACGGTAATGGAATATTTAGAATTTTATTGTCACGAATTGCGCCATGCGCGCGACACTTCTTTACTATTTCGGATAGTGTCTGGAACGCACGAACAAAACGCCGCTATTCGGATATAACGATGGATTATTTTGGACCAAACCAACATTTGTTATTAAAGTAGCAGTCCTGGGTGTGCATTCTGACGAAGACAACAAAAGGTAATCAAACTTTTATAATAGTAAATATGATTATGGTGAGTGCTAAACTTGCCGGGTGTCTAAATAGCGAGCCCGTGATGCCTGGGCTATGTACTTAGAATATTGCAAAATGTGCTTTCACCAAAAAGCTATTTTAAAATCGGACATATCGAGTGCATAGAGGAGGTCTGTATCTATAATTCTTAAAATAATTGTTATGCTTTTTGTGAACGTTTATCGTGAGTAATTTAGTAAAATGTTAGTGAATTCCCCGGAAGTTTGCGGGGGGTATGCTAGTTCTGAACGTCACATGCTAATGTAAAAAGCTGGTTTTTGATATAAATATGAACTTGATTGAACAAAACATGCATGTATTGTATAACATAATGTCCTAGGGTTGTCATCTGATGAAGATCATCAAAGGTGAGTGCTGCATTTAGCTGTCTTCTGGGTTTTGGTGACATTATATGCTGGCTTGAAAAATGGGTGTCTGATTATTTCTGGCTTGGTACTCTGCTGACATAATCTAATGTTTTGCTTTCTTTGTAAAGCCTTTTTGAAATCGGACAGTGTGGTTAGATTAACGAGAGTCTTGTCTTTAAATGGCTGTAAAATAGTCATATGTTTGAGAAATTGAAGTAATAGGATTTTTAAGGTTTTGAAAATCGCGCCACAGGCTGGCAGTGGCTGTTACGTATGTGGTACGCAAGCGTCCCACCTAGCCCATAGAGGTTAAAGAGTCGGACGCAAATTATTTACTTCAGACACCTAACAAGGCCGTCATTCGCAGGAGAAAGAGACCTCATCCAGAGGTGGCGCTCCTAGTGTCCAGGGACTTTAATGCAGGGAAACTTCCTCATTCCTACCAACATGTTAAACGTGCAACCAGAGGATAAAAAAAATCAAAATAAAACTCTAGACCACCTTTACTCCACACACAGAGACACATACAAAGCTCCCCCTCACCCTCCATTTGGTAAATCTGACCATAATTCTATCCTCCTGATTCCTGCTTACAAGCAAAAACTAAAGCAGGACGCACCAGTGAATCAGTCAATATAAAGAAGTGGTCAGATGACGCAGATGATAAGCTACAGGACTGTTTTGCGAGCACAGACCAGAAGAATCCAAGAACATATTCCAATGGCATTGAGGACCACACCACATCAGTCACTGGCTTCATCAATAAGTGCATTGATGACGTCGTCCCCACAGTGACCGTACGTACATACCCCAACCAGAAGCCATGGATTACAGGCAACATCCGCACTGAGCTAAAGGGTAAAGCTGCCGTATTCAAGGGGCAGGAAGCTTATAAGAAATCCCGCTATGCCCTCCGACAAACAATCAAACAGGCAAAGCATCAATACAGGAATAAGATTGAATGTGAGTAAGACCTTTAAACAGGTCAACATTCACAAGGCCGCGGGGCCAAACGGATTACCAGGGTGTGTACTCCAAGCATGCACTGACCAAGTGGCAAGTGTCTTCACTGACATTTTTAACCTCTTCCTGACTGAGTCTGTAATACCAACATGTTTCAAGCAGACCACCAGTCTCTGTACCCAAGAACACTAAATGTAACCTGCCTAAATGACTACCGACCCGTCGCACTCATGAAGTGCTTTGAAAGGCTGGTCATGGCTCACATCAACACCATTATCCCAGAAACCCTAGACCCACTCCAATTTGCATACTGCCCCAACAGATCCACAGATGATGCAATCTCTATTGCACTCCACACTACCCTTTCCCACCTGGACAAAAGGAACACCTACATGAGAATACTATTCAGTGACTACAGCTCAGCGTTCAACACCATAGCGCCCTCAAAGCTCATCACTAAGCTAAGGACCATGGGACTAAACACTTCCCTCTGCAACTGGATCCTGGACTTCTAGATGGGCTGCCCCCAGGTGGTAAGGGTAGGTAACAACACATCTACCACGCTGATCCTCAACACGGGGGCCCCTCAGGGGTACGTGCACAGTCCCCCCTGTACTCCCTGTTCACCCATGACTGCATGGCCAGGCACAACTCCAACACCATTATTACGTTTTCAGATGACACAGTGGTAGACCTGATCACTGACAATGATGAGACAGCCTATACGGAGAGACCTGGCCGTGTGGTGCCAGGATAACAACCTCTCCCTCAACGTGATCAAGACAAAGGAGATGATTGTGGACTACAGGAAAAGGAGGACCGAGCACACCCCCTTTCTCATCGACGGAGTTGCAGTGGAGCAGGTTGAGAGCTTCAAGTTCCTTGGTGTCCACGTCACCAACAAACTATCGTGGTCCAAACACACCAACACAGTCGAAGAGGCCACGACAAAGACTATTCCCACTCAGGAGACTGAAAAGATTTGGCATTGGTCCTCAAAAGGTTCTACAGCTGCACCATCGAGAGCATCCTGATTAGTTACATTACTGCCTGGTATGGCAACTGCTCGGCCTCTGACCGCAAGGCACTACAGATGGTAGTGTGTGCAGCCCAGTACATCACTGGAGCCAAGCTTCCTGACATCCAGGATCTCTATACCAGGCGGTGTAAGAGGAAGGCCCTCACAATTGTCAGACTCCAGCCACCCTAGTCATACTGTTCTCCCTGTTACCGCACGCCAAGCAGTACCGGAGCGCCAAGTCTAGGTCTAAAAGACTTCTTAACCTCTCTAGGGGGTGTGGGACGCTAGCGTTCCACCTGGCCAACATCCAGCGAAATTGCAGAGCACCAAATTCAAAAACAGAAATACTCATTATAAAAATTCATGAAACATACACGTGTTATACATCGGTTTAAAGATTAACTTCTTGTTAATCCAACCACGGTGTCAGATTTCAAAAAGACTTTACGGCGAAAGCAAACCATGCGATTATCTGAGAACAGTGCCCAGCAGACAAATCATTACAAACAGTAACCAGCCAAGTAGACAAGTAACAAAAGTCAGAAATAGCGATAAAATTGATCACTTACCTTTGATGATCTTCATATGGTTACACTCACAAAACTCCCAGTTACCCAATAAATGTTTGTTTTGTTCGATCAAGTCCCTCTTTATATCCAAAAACCTCAGTTTTGTTAGCGCGTTTTGTTCAGTAATCCACTGTCTCAAACAACATCCGGTGAAATTGCAAAGCGTGAAACTCAACAAAACAGAAATTCTCATAATAAACATACATAAAAGATACAAATGTTATACACCAGCTTAAAGATAAACTTCTTGTTAATCCAACCGCTGTGTCAGATTTCAAAAAGGCTTTACAGCGAAAGCAAACCATGCGATTATCTGAGAACAGCACCCAGCAGACAAATCATTACAAACAGTTAGCAGCCAAGAAGAGGAGTAACAAAAGTCAGAAATAGAGATAAAATGTATCACTTACCTTTGATGATCTTCATATGGTTGCACTCCGAAGACTCCATGTTACACAATAAATGTTTGTTTTGTTCGATAATGTTCCTCTTTATGTCCAAAACCCCCCGTTTTGTTGGTGTGTTTTGTAATCCAATAGAACAAAGCGTGTTCACAACAGACAGAAGAAAAATCAAAGAAGTACCATAAAGGTTCGTAGAAACATGTCAAACGATGTTATAATCAAGCCTCAGGTTGTTTTTGTCATAAATAATCGATCATATTTCAACCGGACAAAACTTCATCAATAGAAAAGGAAAAACAAGAAAAGCACACTCCCGGTCACGCGCTGGAAATTTCCACTGTCCTCTCATTGAAAGTTGTGTTTCTCCCTCATTTTTCAGAGTAAAAGCCTGAAACAATGCCTAAAGACTGGCCACATGTAGTGGAAGCCATAGAGATCGTGAACTGGGTCATAAGTCTTTGTATGGTGGATAGGCTTTCAATGGAAAAACAGCCATTTCAAAATAAAAGCATTTCCTGGATGGATTTTCCTCAGGTTTTCGCCTGCCATATCAGTTCTGTTATACTCACAGACATTATTTTAACAGTTTTGGAAACTTTAGAGTGTTTTCTATCCAAATCTGCTATATGCATATCCTAGCTTCTGGACCTGAGTAGCAGGCAGTTTACTTTGGGCACGCGTTTCATCCAAAATTCCGAATGCTGCCCCCTACTCTAGTGAGGTTAAAACAGCTTCTATCCCCAAGCCATAAGACTCCTGAACAGCTAACCAAATGGCTACCCAGACTATTTGCATTGTCGTCCCCCACCCCCCACCCCCACACACACCCTCTTTTACACTGCTGCTACTCTCTGGTTATTATCTATGTATAGTCACTTTAACTCTACCTACATGTACATATTACCTCAATTACATCGACTAACCTGTGCCCTCCCACATTGACTCTGTACAGGTACCCCCTGTATATAGCCTCGCTACTGTTATTTTACTGCTGCTCTTTAACTATTTATTTGCATGTTTTACTTAACACTTATTTTTCTTGAAACTGCATTGTTGGTTAAGTAAGCATTTCACTATAAGGTCTACACCTGTTGTATTTGACACATGTGACAAATACAATTTGATGCTTCCAGTATGCATGTTGAAGGGGGTGTGTCATCTACGATCATTCACCTCCCTTCATTCAATTCCAGAAGTTTACTCGAAAGATGAGAGAACCATTCCTTCACCTCAAATGTCTGCATACTTGATCTATGGAAACACTAAGGAAGTGCTTGGGCTCCCCTCCAAGAGAGAAGTTTGTCTGGCTCAGTAAAACCTAACAAATTGTCCTCAACACTGAAATGGGCTAATTTTATGTGAATCAATGAGGAGGCGGAACACACCTCAATTCACACTATTGTTAGAAAATAAAACGTGTTAGAAAATAATTTGAAATTGGCAAGTAACAAGTGTTTACTGTCCTGTTGCGTAACAATCACAGTTTGGAACAGTGAGTGCATTCTGACATCAAGTGGATAAAACAGCTCACACTGGGGCGACCGTTAGAGATATTTGAAACTCACATGTGAAAAGGTTAAAGTAAACTTTTTGTCTTCAACATTCTAAAGGCCCCATTGTGACATCACTTCCAATATTCTATTTTATTGACTGTAAAATTTACCTCTTTGCCAACCACTTAGGCAAAAAGTTAGAGCATATGCAATCTTACTCCAATTCTCTACTATTCAAATCGGAACAAACATATCTGCTGACAATCAAAAGTTACAGCAGTTTGTCGGAGTTTAAAGTGATGAAAAGTAGCTAGCAAACGTCAGCGAACAGCTCTCTGTCTCTTCACTGAGATCCCAAACAGAGCCGTTGCTATGGATTCTCCCACACACAGAGGAGCACATGGGGCAGTGAAGGCAAATATTATTAGGAGGGTGAAGTGTGTGATTGAATTTAGAACAATAGTGTAATGACGATGAACAATTGTGAACACCAAGAAAGAAGCTACTTCCTTCTCAGGATCATACATCATGCTCTAAATAACTCAACTGGCTAGTTTTCCTGTCTGTAAAGAGAAGGATGGGTTGTACATTGGTCCTGCTACCCTGATTGGATAGATAGAGCGAAGCCGTCTCCGTTCACTCGCTTCATATTTCACCTAATCATTTCCGATCGCATGTTTCGGTCTAATCATTTAGATTACTGCGGCTTCCTGTCAGCCTGCTACTACGATAAATCATCAGGCGAGGACGTTTGCTAGCAGCTATCAATGTGAATTATATCCAACATATATTATGTCTTGAGTACAAGACACACAGACAGTCCCCCCCCCCCCCCCACACACACACACACACACACACACACACACACACACACACACACACACACACACACACACACACACACACACACACACACACACACACACACACACACACACACACACACACACACACACCTCTGCACACTGCTCCTAATCTGCAGCTTTTTTGTTCTATAAATCTGCAAATAGGTTTTTGGCCAACATCTACTTAGGCATAATAAAACACTTCTGTTTTTTCCTGTTCACGAGTATCAACTGTCAATTTATGGATACGATTACGAATAAGAGTATAGCCAGGTTGTCACACCCCTAACAACAACAACAACAACAACAAACTAGAATCTGATACGTAGGGAAACTTTCTCCAGTTTTTTATTTTCTTTTTTATTGCGTGTGAAAACGTCTGTTTTTACACGCATCAACATTGAGATTTTAATATGAAGGAGAGTTGTGTAGCCTATTCAGTTCAGTCGGTCAGCATCAGTGATTTGTATTTTTCTTTCTGAAACGGCACAGGAATGTCACGGTCTGTGTGTGTGTGTGTGCAGTGTGCGTGTAGGTCTACACTTGTGTAGCCGTTAGCGATGATGCTAATGATAAACTACTTCTGGTAGAGATGGAAAGGCTTTCCCAAAAACCTTCTCAATTAAAATGCTAACTACGAAGTGGCCTATGCATACCTGGTAGAATGATATGATTATTTAAATCAATCTAAATGGCCATTTGTTTTGCAAACTCATGCAAAACACACCCTAAATCTACATTTCTATTTTTCCCCAGACCTCAAAAGCGGCCCCTGATGTGGGTTTAAGCATTGTTGTGGATTTTATAGGGCCCTATGTATGCTATGCTCAGTTAACTTGTGTGTCCCCCTTGGGTTTAAAGGTGCTCAGAGGGAAGGGGTTCCCCTTTTCCGGCCAGTGGGTCCTCTTCTCACTGATCTCCCTCCAGCCTAGACAGGACTTCGCTGTCATCCAAATACATTGTGACATTTTTGTTTATTTCTATAAAAAGTTAAACAATGCCTCATTGTCTTCTGTGCTGTATTATTACAGTTTAGATATACTGTCATATTCTAGTAGCAGAGTGTATACAAGTGTAGTAGTCAGAGTGTAGTTATTTCTGATTGAATGTGTGATCTAACTGCCGCACAGTCCAAAGTAATATTTAATAAAAAAATATATTTCACTAGCCAAGTCAGTTAAGAACAAATTCTTATTTACAATGACGGCCTACAGCGGCCAAACACGGACGACGCTGGGCCAATTGTGTGCCGCCCTATGGGACTCCCAATCACGGCCGGTTGTGATACAGCCTGGATACAGCCTAACAAGGTTGATATAGTAGTATATCAACGTAAATCAGACCAATTATTTTTCTACATTTAACTTTGCCTATATGTACAGTAACTGCTTTTCTTTACATAGTCAAGTAAAACTTCTTCCACTACCACAAAAATACTTTTAAAGAGCTAAAGCAAGTCCCACAACTTAACTTCATGTAAAGGTACCATCTAGTTCATTGTGATCTTACAGGCAAAACTTATCCTAGATCAGCACTCCTACTCTGAGATGCTGTATGAATATGTGCCTGGGGTGTGGAGGTGACCTTCTTACTATTGAAACTCTATGGTTTATGCAGAGGTATTGTTCTAATAGATAGAAAGGTCTCTTCACATACAATAGCCTAGCCTGGTGCTCCAGTCCGTTCGTGTTTTAGCCAACTTCACACTCCAGCTCTCTTGTCTCTGTGGTCTTTAGAGTGTGGACACTCTAGTGCCTCCAGTCCAATCCTTATCACTCATTCATTCCCAGTGGAGGTGCATCTCTCATATTTCCTGTCGGCTTAAGGTCATTTACCCAGCAGGGCTCCGACTTTAAAGGGGCAATCTGGAATTAGTACATACATGTTTTAATTCAAATGGATGTCCAGTTCTTAGCTGTTTAGCAAAAAAGTGGCAAGGAGTCAGCTGTGTTCTTTGAATCCCAGATTGCCCCTTTAGTGAGCCTCTTAGGCTTAGTGCCAGAATGGACAGGGCCTGACCCACCCACTGTGGTCGATACTGAATTGTATTGGCACAAGCTTCTTAGGGACAAAATGGGTCAAAATCCAAAGCAAAATGTAATCTGTTATATGGAGTGTGTACCGAAATGTTGGACCAGTTTTCAATTAACTCTGCCTAGGCCGCATTTCCGGTTTCTGTTTAACACGACTATTTTCTTAGGAAGCACGTTTTATTCTCAAAACCAGAAACCTACACTGACAAGTCACCTGTTCTGACTGTCTGAGTATGCCTGTGACTCACAAAGTAGACAGTCCGGAGAGTATATCCAAGTGTTGACTTTTGACATCAGTACGAGATGGAGGGCCAAGCTCGCAGTGCCTTAGGAGGCCATTAGCATTCAGAGCTAGCGCTGCATGTCAAAAAGCCACTACGTCAAAAAAACAGGGTCGATGGCGGAACGGTGACCACAGGTCAGAAAAAACAAACGTCTCAAATTCCTTTTTCATAGACTTAAAGGTCTGTGCTGTGTTTTGGCGATTAGGTTGTGTTGATAGGTTTTTGTCTGCAGAGATTGACCAATGTGCTGGATTAGGAGACCCAGAATGTAACGTAATAGTTATTGTGAATGTCGAAACACATAAAGACACAGTAAATCATCCATTATCTTGCTATAAACGCAATCCGAGTTTGTACCCATAGTACAGTATGTATGTAGTATGTGTGTTTTGATGAATTATATGTCCCGTAGTACACTAACCCTTAACCAACTCACTGGAGTGATTTTTTTGGCACTTTGAAGATCGATTGATTATTATGTAATGGGTTTTTGACCATCTCTGAAAATCCTAGTGGATGGCTTATATAGCATCGCTATTGCCTTAAAGTTCCTGAGACCTGAAGCGCTGTCACCCCAGAAACAAAGATACCTTCTCTGGGTCAGTGGTACCGACAGAGCATCGTAAGTACGTTGTGTCGTGGGTTATAATCTCGGGTCAGCTCTGGATTTACCTTCCTCTTGGCCCGGAGCTGGCCGTGGTAGTTGTCAGATGAATTGCCTGGGATCTCTCCCCCCCACAGAGTCACCCCGACGATGGTGTAGGTGATGCCCATTACCATTAGGGGAAGCAGGTAGACCAGTACCATCACAATGATATGAAACCTGGGCACGACAGGGAGAAAAAAACAGAATGTAAACAAAGATGAAACAACAATGAGCAAAATGGCACTGGCCCATTTTTTAAGTGGATATGCAGGCAGAGAAGTAAGGGATGAGAGGAAGGAGGAAAATAAGAGTGAGGCAAACTAGACAGGCATGATAAAAAGAGCAGTTAAAATCTCAGAGAGAGAGGAGAGAGAGGACCTGTGTGCACTTCCAGAGAGGAGAAAAGCAGAAGGGAAGAGGGAAGAGTGCTAGTCAGATGATGTGTTTATACTGTAACACAACAAAAAGGGATGAGGTGAGATAACACATTGAGTTGTAGAGAGAGGAGTGAAAAGAATGGCTATGCTAAGCTAGCCCAGAGCAGGCAAGCTAATGATCTCTCTCTCAACTGGTACAGTCACATCTTTCCATAATACAACCCTGAAAAAGGCCACGAGCTGAAATAACAATAAATACGCTTTTCTATCAACTTCCACTGTCCTCCAAGAGTTGCGGAATATCCTCCTCACTTCAATTTGCTCCTTAATTAATTTGCCTTGGTTGGAGAGCGAGTTAGCGGCAGTGTTCCCATAATACATAAGCTGCCATAAAGTGTAACCATGTAAAACTGAGTGAAATGAAGAGGCTTATGATGATAAAAGAGGCTTAGTGTGATAAACATGTCTCATTTGAAGTAGTCGTATAGAAGTCTAGAATGAGGTGGCCTGGTGCGATGTACCGCTGCCAGCATGGGTTCAGATCTGGCCTACTGCTCTTTCAGCACTCTCCTACCTTTCACCTCTATCGCTCTCTATCCAATAAAAAAACAAAATACTTCAAAGATATATACTGTATACTTTTTTAACGGCTTGAAGGAGGCTAGTCTACAAAGGAGGCTACAGGGCTAAAGGTGTTGTTACTCACATGAAGGGGTCGTCCTCCTTGCGGGGCCAGGCCACATAGCAGATGGTCCGGCGGGGCAGGATGCGGATGGTGGAGTAGAAGCAGAGTGGGAAGGCCAGCACCACGGCCAGCGCCCAGATACACATGATCACCACCTTGGTGGCTGTAGCCGACAACCGGGGCTTCAGAGGGTGGATGATGGCCATGTACCTGCAGGGGTCAAGACGTTGAAATGGGGTCAAAGGTCAAACATAAGATAAGGGAAAGGGGGATACGTAGTTAGTTGTACAACTGAATGCATTCAACTGAAATGTGTCTACCGCATTTAATCCAACCCCTCTGAATCAGAGTAAGTCCTCTCTTTCAGGGTGTGTGGAGTCTTGGAAGTCCCAATCATGAATTTAGTTTTTGTAGTGGCAAATTACATAAATGAATGTGTGAATGTTATTTTACATTTTTGACATGCAATTTGAATTATTTAATTCAATTCCTGTACTGAATTGAGAAGGAATTGACTGTCTTTGTCTCCTGTGTTTCCAAAACACAAAGACGTTCAGAAATCCACTTGTGGTCTGGCAGTTTCTATTGTCGATTCATTCATATCAAACAAGAGGCTTTGGGGCAAAGCCACGGACAAAGCTGAATCAATGGATCGTCCAAATTAGTAGGAGATTACTCTGAACACGCTGTAAGCCTGGGGACACAATTTATTATGCTGCTGCATCCTCTTGTTTGCCTCACTTTATGACTGTCCATTACTGAGAGCCACGGCTTGTTGATGCTAATGATAATTAGCATCTCCTTTCCTTGAATGATGCACCTCGGACTCTGTTTCTGATAACTTTCAGAGCCCTGGCTGCCATCTCAATGACGGTTGGAAAACTCCCAAAGGGCCAGACAGCATTCCCTCAACACGTCTGAAATCACTTGGTATTTAGTCTGAGTGGCACTTGGGTCCTGGTATTGAGATGAGAGGAATTCAGAATTGATCAATTATACTTCAGTAGCAGTGTGTGTGCAGTGCAGTGCCACGCAGGGGGATGCTCTTTCAGTGCTTCATTGTATTTCATCACAGAAATCTCATGATGGTGTTTTCCTGAGGTCTTAAGTGAGGTACAAAGTACCACAAAGCAATACCCAAGGGCATCCAAGACCAAAATAGATACTTGAAATAAGGCATTTAAGTCATTTCTTTAGGCATAAAAGGGGTAAAGGATGGAAATAATGCATGAAAAGGCTAGAGGTTGAAAACACTGCATTAGCCTACACATCCGTCTTCCAAATTGTGTTCCCCTCATTTGCATCACAAAATTAGCAATTCAAGAATTTGAGAGTTTCATTCATTAAAGGCCCAGTGCAGTCAAAAACGTATATATATATATATATATATATATATATATATATATATATATATATATATATATATATATATATATATATATATGTATATATATCCACACTATGAGGTTGGAATAATACTGTGAAAATGATGACAATGACCTTTAAGTGAAAGAGCTGTTTGAAAAGACCGCCTGAAATCAGCCTGTTTGGCAGGATGGAGGATGGCCTGCCTGATGACACCACCTCTCTGCCAATAACAGCTAACTTGCTCTTTATTATGAAGCTATTCTTGTTTTGTTTTTTTACCATTTTAATTGAAAATATTCACAATAAGGTACTTAATTGTTACCCAGAAATTATTTGATATTGAGATAAAAACATCTGCATTGGATCTTTAATGATTTTCAGAGTTGAAACTTGCATAGTCTCAGCCATTAACATCAGTTAGAGGCTACTGTGCCTAACATGACCATCTAAGAATAACGAAGAATAATGAAGTGTGAGACTTGCTTGAAGAGTGTCAACTACCAACAATGTTAAATCTAAAATCAGTCCCATCTCAAAAAATACACTTGCTGACAGACTGGCACCTCGTCACACTCTTCCCGCCAAACGAGTGTGTGGGAGGATGTCTTGCCGTTTTTAATCAAAGGTGTGTGTAGGAGTCTTATCTGAAGTGCTGTTCACACAGCAAATGCGTTTCACTTCCACAGGAAATAGGGATGGAGGGGTGGAAGGGGGGCACATGTAGGGTTGGCCCCCACATTGCAACCCGGTGCCATTTCCAAGGCGACAGACTGTCTGGATTGCGCTGCGCATCAGTTCAGCCATGAAACAAGTAGGACTGGAGGTTATGTGTTTCAATCTGGATCAAATCTATGTTCTCTTGTTCTCTTTACCTCTGGTATTGGGTGATGAAATCGAAGCGACACTTAAAAAGATGGAATTTGTCTGCCTCGGCTGCAGGAAGGTCATTGAGAGCAGAGCCTAAAGGGTGCTCCTTTTGTGTTGTCGCAGAGCTGCAGGAGATACCAGCGCCTCACACTCACTACTTCTCCATTATCACACCATAGCTCTACAGTATATGATGTAACATAGGGATATTCATCAATATCGAATCAGCCAGAGTCCCATTTGATATGATAATCTCATTAAGTGACACCACAGAAGAGGAAGAGTCATTGAGGGATGTGTACGTGTTTTGTGTGTGCCAAGCCACTTGTGTTTGATGCAAGAGTATGTGCATGCCTTTGATGGAAGTGTGTGTGTGTGCATGCGTATATGTGTGTGTAGTCAATGCAAGCGGTGTGTGTGTGTGTGTGTGTGTGTGTGTGTGTGTGTTATTTTTACAAGCCAAGTCTGGCATCTGGCTTTGGCTAGGGTATAAACAACCCTTTAGGCTTGTGGTGTTGGGAAACAATTCCTGTCTTGTCTGTCTCATCTCTTTAGCAGACCATCGAAGAATGGTGTCAACAGAAGGACAGCAACATAGTGTTTGACTGACACCCCATTGAGTGAATACTATTCAGTTAAAATGCCAATTCCAATCAATCTGCTGTCAAATGAGTGAATCATTTAAATTCACTGCAACCAATCACTTATAAAAATAAGAGCAGAGCCGAGATGACTCTGTCATACAGTGCATACAGTGAGGGAAAAAAGTATTTGATCCCCTGCTGATTTTGTACATTTGCCCACTGACAAAGAAATGATCAGTCTATAATTTGAATGGTAGGTTTATTTGAACAGTGAGAGACACAATAACAACAACAAAAATCCAGAAAAATGCATGTCAAAAATGTTATAAATTGATTTGCATTTTAATGAGGGAAATAAGTATTTGACCCCCTCTCAATCAGAAAGATTTCTGGCTCCCAGGTGTCTTTTATACAGGTAACGAGCTGAGATTAGGAGCACACTCTTAAAGGGAGTGCTCCTAATCTCAGTTTGTTACCTGTATAAAAGACACCTTTCCACAGAAGCAATCAATCAGATTCCAAACTCTCCACCATGGCCAAGACCAAAGAGCTCTCCAAGGATGTCAGGGACAAGATTGTAGACCTACACAAGGCTGGAATGGGCTACAAGACCATCGCCAAGCAGCTTGGTGAGAAGGTGACTACAGTTGGTGCGATTATTCGCAAATGGAAGAAACACAAAATAACTGTCAATATCCCTCGGCCTGGGGCTCCATGCAAGATCTCACCTCGTGGAGTTGCAATGATCATGAGAACGGTGAGGAATCAGCCCAGAACTACACGGGAGGATCTTGTCAATGATCTCAAGGCAGCTGGGACCATAGTCACCAAGAAAACAATTGGTAACACACTACGCCGTGAAGGACTGAAATCCTGCAGTGCCTGCAAGGTCCCCCTGCTCAAGAAAGCACATATACATGCCCGTCTGAAGTTTGCGAGTGGCGTCACGGATTGAAACACTGTTAGTGCGCACCCCGCTAACTAGCTAGCCATTTCACACTGGTTACAAAGGCATAACAATGACCATAGGAGTTGACAAGAAAGCACAGATCCGAAGCATACTATAAATACACACATTTATCTAAGGGGTAGTGTTTCTCTGCACGGTCAACTGATGTGAAGTGGAGGCACAATAACACAACCCTCCGAGGCACCTCCATTACTGGAATGGATGTGTGTAGGCTTCCCCAGTGACACCCCCTGAAGACGCCATTAATAAGTTATTAGCGTCTGAAAATGAGCAATAATAGCGCGGGCTTGTGCCTATTTGTCAAACGACTAATTTGTTATTTCCAAGCTGTCTTGGCCGGGCGTTTTCCATGTGTAGGTTTTGGTTTCCTTGAGTGTAAGTAAAGTGGATACTGGTATTTCTGTGATGAAAAATGTATTTTTCCTTTTTGGTCATATGAGTGTATACCTACACACACAGCACTCACAAGCATGTGTACACACACACACACACACACACACACACACACACACACACACACACACACACACACACACACACACACACTACACAGATGCAAGTACTCATTAACTTGTTGCTAGTGGTTGTACTAAACAATCCTGTAATTATACAAGTTTCTTTTGTATACAATGTGAAAATAATCTATGTAGCTAGATAGTTAGAGTTTCTTCTCACTAGTATTTTCTTGGCTTCATAAATCTTAGTAAAATAGCCAATGGTGTCTAGTGGAGGCCATACGCAACCAAGGTCAACTTTATTTCTAATTATTTAAATTCACAAGATAGAATTAACACGTGTGTCAGCCATCGAGAACTGAACCTCAGAGATTCCTGAGCTTGGACGCTGCCATTGGATGTGACGCAAAGTGAGCACAACATGGACAATATAGCAGCTTTCATTGATTTCAAAGGAATCATTCCCTCAATGGCTGATGGCAACGCCAGATATCCGATGGCTATAGTGTAGCAGGGCCGTAATGATGACAAACCTACAATTACTAATATGCCAGAACATGCTACAGAAGCCTGACACCAGCTTCATCTAGATTTACAGTTTGAATCACAAGGACATTTCCAACACACAACCTGTAATATAGCTGTGCTCTGGATTGATGTCAGCAGTCTGGATATTCTATGTCTCTTGATATGACTGCCAAGGTAAGTTAAGATGGAATATAATATTTTTCACCTCCCCTGACTTCCATGAATAAGATGAAAAGCATTACTAAGTTCACGGTTACTAATAGTTTTAATCTTTTCATTATCTTCTGTGGTCGGTGCTGCTTTGAACCTCTCCACTGACTCATCTGCTTCACACATACACATAAAGGTATAAACGTACACACATGCTTTTTCGCAGGCATCCACATACTCATGATTACACATGAAATATACTGCCTATACCCCGCCCCCCCCCCACACACACACACACACACACCCTACTACCTGGATAGAATAAACAATGAAATGCACATTTCCTTAAACATGACAAAATGGAGCCATGGTGTGTGATCTCAATTCAATAACAATTTAAGGGAGACAGAGGGATACCAATTCTCCAGAACCTCATCAGCGTCACCATGTAGAGTAAATCCTGTTTTCTTTTACTGGTAGAAAATGCTTGTAAAGAATCATGAGAAGTGTTGAATAATAACGTTTATAGATCATCATCATATCATAATAAATAAATACCGTTAGTGATTTAAAAAGTAGGCATGATCAGCATCAGTTGCCTACCTATCAACGGCAATTGCAGTCATCGAATAGATGCTTGCGAACACGGAGGTGACGGGGAAAAAGTTTTGAAACCTGCAATAAGCCTCTCCGAAGTACCAGTCTCCGTGGGCAGCGTATATGAAATTAATTAAAGTGTTGAAGGCGGCCATGGATGCGTCCGAAAATGCCAAGTTCAAAAGGAAATAGTTGGTGACTGTCCGCATTCGTTTGTGGGCGAGAATTATCCATATAACAATGAGGTTTCCGAACACAGCCACCGCCAAAACGGAGCTGTAGGCGACCGACCACAGGGCAATGCGCCAAGGCGGCTGAACAAACTGATTCGTAAAGTTCCTCGTAGTTATGTTCGATCCATTGAGTGCCACAGCTGCCATTCTGACTTCAATGTTCACTTCCTACTGTGGAACAGGTCGTTTTTTCAGGCTGTGTCCTTGAAATGTTTGGAGAAAGAGTAGATAGCCCCACCACTGCGCGCGCAACGCACCTCTCTGCAAAACGCCAGTAAAAATACTCTCAACTTTGAATAAAACAACCTGTCACCTTCGACTCCACCGCAGCAGGGGCGGTTCCGTGGGGGGGGGGGGGGGGGGGGCAGTGCCCCTGTGAGTGCCCCTGTGACAACAATTTTGGACCCCCTTGTGGCCCCCCTAAATGTGGAGTATGAAATAGTTTTTACATAACACATTTTTGCTATCTTTCTTTTTTTACATCCGTTATTAGACAGTGGCAACGCGGAACACTAATGATTATGAACATGGTCTTTTGCCTGCTAATGCCTGCAATGCAGTGAAGAAAATGATACGACAACAATAACGTCTAATGTAACTGGCCCCTCTAACAGTACAACTGGCCCCAGCTTGGCCCCCCCAGTTGAAATGGTCTAGAACCGCCACTGCACCGCAGTCGCCTGAGCGCATCCCATTTAGAATTTTAGCTTTGAGTGCACGCCACTACTTCGGTAAAGATGGCAAGATGCGAAGTATAGTTTCCAAGCGCATCCTGTTGAATGTGAGCGCGATGGGACGGCGGAGCCCCCAAGCCTCTGCAGTATAAACTGTGCACACACATAATGACGTACCACCAGCTTCAGCTGGCACAAACAGGCTAGAAAGCTCGATTCATACTGGCACTGCTGGTTTTAACCTCGGTGAGGGACAAATAGGTCTGATCAGGCGTCTGCCTACGCTCAGTGAACCTAAAAAACACAATCCCGAGTGACAACACGATGTTTGAATATTTGGGAATCACTCCGCAAGCATTCAAATATCAGACAGCAAATCCATATTTCGAATGTTTTATCTTTTCACTACATTTGATTAATTCTGTCAAACAATTAGGTATTCGATTTGTTACTGATATCTTTGCAAATATTTACTTTGGAAAGATATGGATGTTTAACAGTTCTAATCAAAGTGCAAACAGTAGCCTGCTATATACCTTAAATGTTTCCACCATGGTATGAATCTCCTTTTAGGTTGATGCAGCCCATCCCTTACAAAAAAAGAAACGTCAACAAAATCACGTGAAAACAAATGCATTTGGTTCAGGTCCAAACACTTAAAAGACACACCCTCGTCCACTTACCCTCGCCATGTTGGAGACCGGTCCAAATGATTAGCCAAGCAAGGGAAGTTTGCAAGTAAGCCCCCCGGCCCTCGTTTTCAGTCGGCTTTGCGAGTGTACCGTTATGTTTACTCTGGGCCTGAACTTTTTCAGTATTATTCCAACATCATCAAGAAGTCCAACAGAGTGAGGGGTTACTGCTTTTAGGATGACAAGGTTTGAGTGAGCGTGATAAACATGATCTGGGTTCAAGTAGTTATTTGCTTTCTTTTATATACTTTTGGAGAGTTTCATTTAGCCCGCCTGTAGATTCAGATAGGTGGGGTTTGCACTTTTGGGATGAGTGCATTGGTTCTATTGCACCAGGCAAGCGCAATCAAGCACAGATAAAGTGTTTGAAAGAAAACAAGAACTATCTGAACCCAGGTTTAGACAGACATAGTAATAGTTGATGCCAGAAGATTTCCTCATGATGTACTGAATCAATGGGGTTTTGCTGTTAAGTTGCCTGATAATGAAACCCAAAATAACATTTGATGGTGTGTGAATACTGAACACAACACTCACCCAAGAGTAATCCTTAGAAGAGTAGTGCATCTATGCCAGGTGAGGAAAGTGCGTGCATGCATGCATGTGCATGCGGGTCTGCATGTGAAGTTTCTGTAATCTTCTTTTATTGTGGATACCAGTCACACTTTACATTAGGATCCCGAAAACCTGTGGGCCTATGCAATTACTGCAACTAACTGGTGCAGTTAACTTATTACATAACTGTTTCCCTCTGAAAACAGATAATGCATTTGTACTGTAGAATTCAATTACATGTACACCAATCCAGACACAGTATAGGCGCTTCTCCACTAAATGAGTTATCTGTTCCTATAGACAATATAGTATATTACAATAACCACGCCGTGACTTTGAGGTACATTTACAATGAAAGTAATACTATTCCCTGTTCATACCTGAAACTCCTGCTTTTCTCTCTCAGGAGTTTGTACAACTTACTGTGACATTAAGGAATATACCCTAGTAGCCTAAGAACAATTAAATAAAAGAATTCAATGTACGTTAATGTTGTAATTGCGCACACATTGAAGGAATTTCTGGATTAGGACCTCTTCTGTTAGTGAGCAAGCCATTAGAATAAGTACACTGGTAGAACAGTGTACTTATTCTAATGGCTTGCTCACTAACAGAAGAGGTCCTAATCCAGAAATTCCTTCAATGTGTGCGCAATTACAATGATATTTTAATATGGTCAATTTCAGAAAATTGTATATAACATTAACATACTGTTGACAAGTAGGCTATAGTGTAATGGAATGTTTTGCCTTGTGTGGTAAGTTTTGTGGGTAAAATTATGTAGGTGTCATAACCAGCCGTAAAATAACTACCATGGTAGGTTTTGTTGGATTTACACTCTTATGTAGGTGTCATAACCAGCCATAAAATCACACAATATATGTCACAACAGGGCTAAATATATGTGTCAGGACAGTGTTATGACCATATTATAACAGGTTATGACAAGCTATGTCAGTTGTTATAACATGGCTATGACCGTATTATGACGCTAGGTGTCAAGTAAAGTGTTACGAAAAAGACGATTGGAAATTAGAAAGTTGGTGAGCTAAGAAGAAAAAGAAGAAGCATAGGATGGGAGACAATAACACCTTTTAGTGGTCCATTATCAGTGGTAGGGGCTGTCTAATCAAAACATAAACCAGTTATGCATATACTACAGGCATATAGTGTTGAGAGGTTTTACTCCGCCCAAAATCTGTCCACCAAAATAAGCCCACGAAGTGACTCATTTTTGTATGGAGGTCAATGCTAGAGGGTCGAATTTGGTCAACAAAAAATGTCATTGCTAATTTGCTACGCGAGGCTCATTTGATCGAATAGAAGTTTCGTAATGGTTAGGTTGTTAGGAATGCACTGATGTAAGTGGACACACGTGGCATTTCGGCAACTTTGAAAAAAATAACATTATATTGGGGTTGGACCTGTTGTCATAGAGATAGATAGAGAACTTATCATGCATATAACTTATCAATCTTTATGACAACAGGCACACCAATTCATCGCATGAACATTTCCATTGAGGGCTTCACCATTTTAAAGTAGTCAACTGGGTGGGGATTCCTATGAGTTGGGAGCAATCAGCCAATGAAGAAGAAGAAAATTGAATATTTTAAAATAGCCCCAATGGCGCTGCCCATGCTGTCACAGCATTTTAATCGCTTATCAAAATGAAAAGAAACCAATAAATACATTTAATCAATAAAATTGTAATTTTTTTAAATTATTTTGGCAACCTCACTGCAGTTCCCCCGTGACCCCAACTTTGAATAACACTACCTAAGAGGGAAGCAATGTATTGGACCCTGCGTTCTATGTGGTAGGTTTATGCAAGTATGGACATTATATTGTAGCCTGGAGGGAATATCATATAGCCTACATATCACAATCTCTGTATCTGAAGTCAAGCCTATTATGTTTTCCGTTACTTCCATCTCTTCTTCCCGCCTTTTGTCTCCCCACCAATCAGTCAATCAAATGTATTTAGAAGCCCTTTTTACATCAGCAGTTGTCACAAAGTGCTTACACAGAAGCCAAGCCTAAAACCCTAGAGAGCAAGCAATGCAGATGTTGAAGCTCGGGGGTTAGGAAAAACTCCCTAGAAAGGCTGGAGCCTAGGAAGAAACCTAGAGAGGAACCAGGCTCTGAGGGGTGGCCAATCCTCTTCTGACTGTGCCGGTTGGAGATTCTAAGATTACATGGTCATTAAGGGTAGATTGCTCTTCTAGATGTTCAACACATTCATTGATGACCAGCAGGGTCAAATAATAATCACAGTGGTAATAGAGGATGCAACAGGTCAGAACCAATAAATTGATGAACAGAATACGGTCTACTCACTTCACCTAACTCGGACTTAATGAATTCATAAAAAATGCATCAGCTGTTTTCAAACACAATTACTGAGTAGCCTACCCTAATTACAATCGCACATTCGGTATAACAGGAGTGATGCTCACATTAATTGAATGATTACACAAGAGGGATCAATGTTTCACTGGCTCAAATGCCTTTTCGAACAGTATCCAAAGTAATTGCTGGGGAACAGTTCGATGGTAATGATTTGAACCATAAGCTACACGATTTGTAAGAGGAAAACCAATCATCAAGCACTTTTGTAAAGCAGCGCACCTGCACTGGCTCGGGACTCGTTGGGTGGAAGGTTTATTGCCATGACGACCTGTGAGCAAGGGCTTTATGCCAAGCGGCGTGAGGTGGGAGCTTCCCCTCCTTTCAGAAACGCTGTGGTAAATGCAAGTGACAGCAGCATTGGCAGAGATTTCATGGCTGTCACTTGGGGTTCTGATGAGGCCAAGAGTTTTCTCCCTCCCTGTCTCGTTCGTTACGCACTGACTACCCAAAATGGAAATCGCCAAAGTGGAGGGGAGTTAGGAGGATAATTGCTTAAAACCCCCTGATTTAATACCCACTTATTTTGCTGCAGTGGCGCTGTCGGGTTTAAACCCATACCTTCAGGGTCAATGTGTAGTCCATAAAGGACCAGGTCACTTGGAAGAAGCCATTCTGTACTTGCATAAAGCAGGGACAATACAATAATCTGATAAGAATCTGTTATTTTTTCAGCAGTCTGAACAGCCAAAAAGCACATGGAATCAGATATTTCAAGCCACATTTCAAACCACCTTCGTAGGTGGTTTTAAATCAGATACAAATCTGATTCCTGGCCGTGTGACTTGTCTGAACAGTCAAATCTGATTTATTTGCTCTCAAGTGGTTTTTAGCATATCTTGTTGTTTACTATTTACTCTGTTGACAGTTTTGACAAGAACATGTGGTAGCTAAACTAGCTTGTTAATTGTTTACAAACAAATAAGTGAATGTGCTAGAAAGCGAAACAGCTACCTAGATAGCTAGTTGACTGCTGTGGCTAGCCAAAAATGAAAAAAAAGTGGGATCATCTTATCCTTTGAGGCTTTAAAAGTGGTTTTACACTAGGTTTTTGAACATACAAAGCTACTGGGAAACGTCCATGGCAGGCATTGTTGTCACCTAACTTCTGTATGATAGGAAGCATAAGTACCACCACCAATCAACCTACACCACTGTGCACACACCCGTTGTTACTATGGCAACTAGTTTAGCCATGTCAACAAATGACTGCTGTCTGAACACACAATTTCGATTTGATCACTTGTAACTTGCTGTTCGGACAGTCAGTAATCCAAAACGGTTTTGAAAAACAAAACTGATTTGAGCATTAAGGCCTGCAGTGTGAACAAGGCTTAACTGGTCTTGAGATGCCATTAAAACTACAGGTCTTGCTCCCCACTACAAAGATCAGATTTTCAGTTCACTTCCCAAATGCTACGGTCATGTTATATTCATTCAATACATTTAAGACCGATGACAAGCCCAAGGCCATATTGTGCAGCGGTGTGTGTTAACTATGGTTTTCTCACAGATATTCCGCAATGGATATTGGATACATGGTGTTAAATACTGTATTACCTCAATGTGAATTGCCAATGGTGTTGTAGTGCTCTAGACCCAACACCCTCTCAAAACCAAATCATATCCATACTGTAAGAGAACGCAATTAGGTCTCCTTTGGGAAATCACCTTGTATATACCATTTTATCCTATCCACACTCTAGAGAAGCCATGATTCACTCACCATGGTTTAAATCGATTCTGGTCTACTGGGGCATTTCTCTATTAACAACACAAAGGCCTTCCACAAGGAGTGTGCGAATGAAACATTGTTAGCTAACTAACCAACACACAAAATGATTTAAATGGTTTGGGTCCTTTGCATCAAGGCAGGATTATATGGATGAAAAAAAAGTAGTTTAGTGTGATGAGAATAAGGACAGAAAAATAGGCTAGAACAGAGCCAACTAATTACCTCTTTCTATATTGTGTGTACTGTATGTGGGCATGTAAACTGTATAGCCCAGTTGTAAGCCTACATACAGCATCTATGATAGCATTGGTCTTATTAAAGAGGTAGTCAAGCATAAGGGTTGTGTTCATCAGGCATCAAACAGAAGAAAGCGGACTGAAAAAGGGAGGGGCTACCTGGACTAAGAAATGTTTTTTGTTCTTAAAAGGTTTTACTACGGTATGCATTACTGAACACAACCCTTTTCCCATTGGAGGCATATGGGTCTTCCAAGAACCACATACACTCAATCTAAGGGTGGACTCTATATGAACTCAGAGAACTATATGAAACCCACTTGGCCCCAACTGATATCTGCTACTGATCTTAAGACTCCCTTCTAGGCTGCTTTTCATTTTGTGCTGCTGTGGTTATTACTGTGTCTCAAACGACCCCCAAAACGATACATTTGTGGAATGAAATGAGTGTCCCTGTGTGGGCTCCTTCGCCTGTCTGCTTCATTATCTTACCTTTAGCCTAGGCTAGCCTACTTCTAATTATGTGCCGTTGTGGTTAGTTATTAGGCCTACTGTGGCTCAGTTAGGAAGCTAAAATGCTACATTGGTGAGTGGAAATTGTGTATGCTCAATTAGAGTCCGTCTCCTGTCTGTTTCATTACAGGGTATGAGATATTTCTTGGCAAGAGCTAATATCTGTTTGGCGCTGCTATCACCAGTCTGATTGATGAAGAGGGACTCTGTTGGTGGAGTCTCACTTCGAGCTGCCGAGAAATCAGGGATAACTGTCCAAATAGGCTGTTAAATGGAATGGGCATTATTTCTCTCATAGTCGATGCTCGGCTGCACTCACGTAGGCTACCGTTATCTATACTGAACAAAATGATGAACGCAACATGCAACAATTTCTAAGATTTTACTGAGTTACAGTTCATACAAGGAAATCAGTCATACAAGGAAATCAGTCACATTAATTAGGCCCTAATCTATGGATTTCACAGATACCTTAAAAAAAATTTAGGGCATCAGAAAACCAGTCAGTATCTGGTGTGACCACTATTTGCCTCATGCAGCGCGACACATCTCGTTCGCAAAGAGTTGATCAGCCTGTTGATTGTGGCCAGCGTAATGTTGTCCCACTCATCTTCAATGGCTATGTGAAGATGCTGGATATTGGCAGGAACTGGAATACGCTGTTGTACACTTCAATCCAGAGTATCCCAAATATGGGTGACACGTCCGATGAGTATGCAGGCCATGGAAGAACTGGGACATTTTCAGCTTCCAGGAATTGTGTACAGATCCTTGCAACATGCATTACCATGCTGAGACATGAGATGATGGAGGTGGATGAATGGCATGACAATAGGCCTCAGGATCTCGTCACGGTTTCTTTGTTCATTCAAATTACCATAGATAAAATGCAATTGTGTTCGTTGTCCGTAGCTTATGCCTGCTCATACCATAACAGCACCATCACCATGGGGCACAACGTTGACATCAGAAAATCGCTCGCCCGCACGACGCCATACACGTGGTCTGCAGTTGTGAGGCCAGTTGGACGTACTGCGAAATTCTCTGAAACGACATTAGAGGCAGCTTATGGTAGAGAAAAACTTAAGGTGCACCTGTGTAATGATCATGCTGTTTTACATTAATCAGCTTCTTGATATGCCATACCTGTCAGGTGGATGGATTATCTTGGCAAAGGAGATATTCTCACTAAAATGTAAACAAATCCGTGCACAACATTTTTGAGAAATAAGCTTTTTGTGTGTATGGATAATTGTTGGTATCTTTTGTTTCAGCTCATGAAACATGGGAACAACACTTTACATGTTGCGTTTATATTTTTGTTTAGTGTAGATCTGAAAGTAAGAACCTGGCTATCAGTTTTGTCGCCATTAGTTTTTTGGTCCCATGGCGTGGACCCCCTGGGTAAACCCCCTGGCAGTGCAGCAGAGTTGCGATACCATCACTGATGAATTGCGTTTTATTTCAGTGGTGGTGGGAGAGGTAATCACTCTTTCTTGCTGTTTTCTTTCATAGTCTTTGTCCTAAAGTTGCCTACACATGTCTGTAACACACAGTGTTGAAAATGTATTGTCTAATGACAAAAGCAATGGACACACCTGCACACATCTGCACAGACAACACACACACACACACACACACACACACACACACACACACACACACACACACACACACACACACACACACACACACACACACACACACACACACACACACACACACACACACACACACACACCGAAATAAAACAAACACACACACATCTGGCCTACTGCCAGGGTAGAATAAACAATCAAATGTTTCCTTAAACAGGAAAGAATGCAGCCAGGGTGTAACCATGTAAAGCAATGTACTTGTACATGTTTTTTGCTGGGGATTTTTTTGTTGTAAAAATTCATGTGAAGTGCAAAATAATATACATATACAGACACATGCACACCAGTCTTTTGACTTTCTTCATTACTATGTACAGTGAGGGAAAAAAGTATTTGATCCCCTGCTGATTTTGTACGTTTGCCCACTGACAAATAAATGATCAGTCTATCATTTTAATGGTAGGTTTATTTGAACAGTGAGAGACAGAATAACAACAAAAAAATCCAGAAAAACGCATGTCAAAAATGTTATAAAATGATTTGCATTTTATTGAGGGAAATAAGTATTTGACCCCCTCTGCAAAACATGACTTAGTACTTGGTGGCAAAACCCTTGTTGGCAATCACAGAGGTCAGACGTTTCTTGTAGTTGGCCACCAGGTTTGCACACATCTCAGGAGGGATTTTGTCCCACTCATCTTTGCAGATCTTCTCCAAGTCATTAGGGTTTCGAGGCTGACGTTTGGCAACTCGAACCTTCAGCTCCCTCCACAGATTTTCTATGGGATTAAGGTCTGGAGACTGGCTAGGCCGCTCCAGGACCTTAATGTGCTTCTTCTTGAGCCAGTCCTTTGTTGCCTTGGCCGTGTGTTTTGGGTCATTGTCATGCTGGAATACCCATCCACGACCCATTTTCAATGCCCTGGCTGAGGGAAGGAGGTTCTCACCCAAGATTTGACAGTACATGGCCCCGTCCATCGTCCCTTTGATGCGGTGAAGTTGTCCTGTCCCCTTAGCAGAAAAACACCCCCAAAGCATAATGTTTCCACCTCCATGTTTGACGGTGGGGATGGTGTTCTTGGGGTCATAGGCAGCAATCCTCCTCCTCCAAACACGGCGAGTTGAGCTCCATTTTGGTCTCATCTGACCAAAACACTTTCACCCAGTTGTCCTCTGAATCATTCAGATGTTCATTGGCAAACTTCAGACGGGCATGTATATGTGCTTTCTTGAGCAGGGGGACCTTGCGGGCGCTGCAGGATTTCAGTCCTTCGCGGCGTGGTGTGTTACCAATTGTTTTCTTAGTGACTATGGTCCCAGCTGCCTTGAGATCCTTGACAAGATCCTCCCGTGTAGTTCTGGGCTGATTCCTCACCGTTCTCATGATCATTGCAACTCCACGAGGTGAGATCTTGCATGGAGCCCCAGGCTGCTTGGCGAGGGTCTTGTAGCCCATTCCAGCCTTGTGTAGGTCTACAATCTTGTCCCTGACATGCTTGGAGAGCTCTTTGGTCTTGGCCATGGTGGAGAGTTTGGAATCTGATTGATTGCTTCTGTGGACAGGTGTCTTTTATACAGGTAACAAGCTGAGATTAGGAGCACTCCCTTTAAGAGTGTGCTCCTAATCTCAGCTTGTTACCTGTATAAAAGACACCTGGGAGCCAGAAATCTTTCTGATTGAGAGGGGGTAAAATACTTATTTCCCTCATTAAATGCAAATCAATTTATAACATTTTTGCCATGTGTTTTTCTGGATTTTTGTTGTTGTTATTATGTCTCTCACTGTTCAAATAAACCTACCATTAAAATTATAGACGGATCATTTCTTTGTCAGTGGGCAAACGTACAAAATCAGCAGGGGATCAAATACTTTTTTTCCCTCACAGTACACTTTAATAAGACAATTAATTGAACCAAAGGGCTTTCTCTGGTTTCTATGAATAATGACAAGGCAATTGAGGAAGAATATAGATTAATTAATGAGATTCATATTTGGGCTTCCCATGAGATGTGAGACATGACCTAATGCCCTGTGTCACGTCTGTCGTCATGGGTAATTGTTTTTAGTATTTCTCCTCTCTTCTCTCCCATTTATCAGTTCTTGCCTCTAAACACATTAAAGTTATTGGCCAAATACAGCATGACAGTAGAAGGGAGGGGAGCTGAACATAGTTACACTAAAAATGGAAGCAGTACCATAAGGTAGAGGTCATTATACTATGCGATTTAAAGTAACGCTCTGTTATATCTTGGCTTGAACATTTGGAGGCTATGTGAGCAGCATATACAGTGCCTTCGGAAAGTATTCAGACCCCTTGACTTTTTCCACATTTGGTTACATTACAGCCTTATTCTAAAATTGATTAAATAAAATCCTCAGCAATCTACACAAAATACCCCATAATGACAAAGTGCAATTTTTTTTTTAAATGTTACCAAATGCATTAAAAAAAAAACTATTTACATAAGTATTCAGACCCTTTGCTATGAGCCTCGAAATTGAACTCAGGTGCATACTGTTTCCATTGATCATCCTTGAGATTTCTACAACTTGATTGAATTCCACCTGTGGTTAATTCAATTGATTGGACTATCACTTGAATTCAGGATAAGACCCAGATGATAAGACCCAGACTATCAATAACTCAGGATAAGACCCAGATGCAGACAGCTAGAATCACAGATGTGTATTGACCCAAACAGGGGGCAGGCAAAAGACAGGTAAAGGCAGGCATAGGTCCGTAATCCAGGGCAGAGTCAGAAAGGTACAGAACGGCAGGTAAGCTCGGGGTCAGGGCAGGCAGAATGATCAGAACTGGGGAAACTAGGAAACAGAAACTTGAGAAAACTGGAAGATGGGAAAGAATGCTGGTAAGACCTGACAAGACAAGATGAACTGGCAACAGACAAACAGAGAACACCGTAATAAATGCACAGGGGATACTGGGAAAGATGGGTAACACCTGGAGGGGGGTGGAGACAAGCACAAAGACAGGTGAAACCGATCAGGGTGTGACATGGACATCATTTGGAAAGGCACACACCTGTCTATATAAGGTCCCACAGTTGACAGTGTATGGCAAAGCAAAAACCAAGCCATGAGGTCGAAGGAATTGTCCATAGAGCTCCGAGACAGGATTGTGTCGAGGCACAGATCTGGGGAAGGGTACAAAACATTTCTGCAGCATTGAAGGTCTCCAAGAACACAGTGGCATCCATCATTCTTAAATGGAACAAGTTTGGAACCACCAAGGCTCTTCCTAGAGCTGTCTGCCCAGCCAAACTGAGCAATTGGGGGAGAAGGGCCTTGGTCAGGAAGGTGACCACGAACCCGATGGTCACTCTGACAGAGTTCTAGAGTTCCTCTGTGGAGATGGGAGAAACTTCCAGAACAGTAACCATCTCTGCAACACTCCACCAACCAGGCCTTTATGGTAGAGTGGCCAGACAGAAGCAACTCCTCAGTAAAAGCCACATGACAGCCAGCTTGGAGTTTACCAAAACGCACCTAAAGACTCTCAGACCATGAGAAACAAGATTTTCGGGTCTGATGAAACCAACTCTTTGGCCTAAATGACACTTGGGTGTCACGTCTGAAGGAAACCTGGCACCATCCCTACGGTGAAGCATCGTGGTGGTAGCATCATGCTGTTTGGATGTTTTTCAGCGGCAGGGACTGGGAGACTAGTCAGGATCAAGGCAAAGATGAACAGAGCACAGTACAGTTAGATCTTTGATGAAACCTGCTCCAGAGCACTCAGGACCTCAGACTGGGGCAAAGGTTCACCTTCCAACAGGACAACGACCCTAAGCACACAGCCAAGACAACGCAGGAGTGGCTTCAGGACAAGTCTCTGAATGTCCTTGAGTGGCCCAACCAAAGCCTGAACTTGAACCTGATGAAACTTCTCTGGAGAGACCTGAAAATAGCTGCGCAGCAACACTCCCCATCTAACCTTACAGAGCTTGAGAGGATCTGCAGAGAAGAATGGGAGAAACTCCCCAAAAACAGGTGTGCCAAGCTTGTAGCGTCACACCCAAGAAGACTTCATGCTGTAATCGCTGCCAAAGGCACTTCAGTAAAGTACTAAGTAAAGGGTCTGAATTCTTATGTAAATGTAATATTTCTGTTTTTTATTTGTAATAAATAAGCCAAAATTAAAAATAAAAAAACTATTTTTTCTTTGTCATTATGGGGTATTTTGTGTAGATTGATGTAGAAAAAAAGATTAAATCAATTTTAGAAAAAGGCTGTAACGTAACAAAATGTGGATAAAGTCAAGGGGTCTGAATACTTTCTGAAGGCACTGTATATTAAATGCAATAACATCAGCCCAGTTCACAATTATAAGAGGAAAACATTGGGAGGGGTTGAGATTAAAATCAGATTGAAAATAGCATTTTTGTGTAATTCCACATTGATAGAAAGAGGAGCGCGTTGTCAGACACTGATAAAATGAGTGTATATGGTTGAAATTGGAGCAGTTTAGAGTGGATATTCAGGCTGCATTCTAAAACATTTAACATAATAGGCTACTGATGTAAGCTCCAGACTTTAACATACTACCAACATATTTTACAAATATGGAATACCAACTGGGATCTTTTTGACACCAAGAAGAAAATACTGGAAAAAGCAACAATAATAGCAAAATTATCAACTTAATTCTTATCAAAACATCATTAGACATGTAAATAGTGTCATCTAAAATAAACATTTTTTAAAAGTGTTATTTTAGCAAAATTCTGTCAAACAAAATATATTTTTTCCTTATATAACGTGCAGCTTTTTTCCAAAGTACAATCCATATAAGTACTAAAAACAAGATTTAACATAATTTGATTGTTATATCATTTAGTTTTTAGAATGTTGTAAATACAAATGTTGTCATATTTGTGTGGTAAAAACAATTTCCATTTAAAGGGGCGGTACACCAACATTTTAAATCCCTCGAGACATTGACCCAAAATATGTCTTGGTTTTCTTTATTTACTGCTAGTGAAACAATGGGAGTAGTATGGTCTATGGCAGGATGCTTCAAAAAGCATGCCCAAATCCTCAGTCACTTTAAACCAAATGTTATAACACAAATACCATAACAAGTTGCACATATAAAATATTGAAGGGTATTATAGGAATTTTGGTATTTATTTTATGAATACACACCAATACAGCACTACGTGTACATTCAGAGGGTAGTTGGTTATTGTATCACAGTTCTACCAAGTATTTATGCCATTGACAGACCTTTATGAGCTGTTTTGACTGCAACTAAGCATATATCTAAGGTAATTGATTTTGTACACGATCATACTTAGTTATAACCAAAGGTGAGTACATAAGATGCTCCATCTGTACAGGTGATCTGTCTATCAGGTCGAGATCACTCCAACATTTCCCCCTCCACCCTCTGAGGATATGTATACCTTAATAGTATGTATCCAAAGAAACCTGAATTCAAATAAATACATTTTTAGATTTGCCCTAGAATAACTTGTTTTCAGGGAATACACATCAATACAGCTCTCTGTGTAGATTCAGAGCGTATTCTAGTTGTGTATTGCAGTTCTATCAATAATATATACCATTGGAAGACCATTGTCCATTGTCAGATTTTAAATGCACAAAAATACGATAATCTTGGTTTTATACACAGTCATACGATATGTGGTATAGAAAAGTACATTCTTAGGTGAGTACATGGGGAGCTATATCTCTGCAGATTATGTCTATCTGTTCAAAACCATCACTGATACTGGTCCCCCTCCACCCTCTGGTGTTATTGATAACTTATATCTACGGATAAACCTAGATTCCAAACAAGGGCCTATTAATCAAATTACTATAGTTGGAATGAGTTGTTTTTGGCTAAAAGTCCATATTGATACAGAAACACTAACCAATGACAGATGTATTAAGAAAACATTGATTGACAAATTATGAAACATTTGAAGAATTTAATAAACTAATTTTGGGCTATGCTAAAAAATATTTATCTGGGGTCAAAATGACCCCAGTCGGTAGTTTGAGGGTTAACTACAGCACAAAAGCCAAACTTGGGCAGTATTTCTTCCAACTGGCAGTTTGCCAATTCATATCATGCTTTCCTTGTGGTCAATTTGTGTATTACACAAGGGGTCCAAAAGTTGAAAAAAAAGACCGGTATGAAAGTGCTAGTTTTATGGCCTCTGGTGCTCTCTAGTGGTTAAATTATATTTGAAAAAGTCAAATAATCTCTCTGGAGGCTGTAATAAATCTATTCCATCAGGTTTCTAGAATCAGATTTCCCAAAAGCTGAAAACCCTTCAACCAGAAAAAATGTCAGCAATACAATTGAATACTTTGAGTAATAAATAGCCTTTTGTTTTAACCAGTAATAAGACTTTCATTCAAGCAGGTTTTATTTTTCTAATGGTCTATATCCAGTTAGCTCAAATTGTGTTAAGATCACACGAACAGTGTTTATTTTATCTTCACAAAAACTCCTTGTCTACTTCAATCTTCTCCTCCTCTTCTGCCTCTCCTTCCCTTTTCTCCTCCTCCCCTCCCTCCTTCTCATCTAGGTCCTCCTCTGCCACATCCTTTCCAGTCAGCTGCTCCATCTCAGCGATGCGTTCCCTCATGGCCCTCTGGCTGGTGTTATAGTCTCCCAGCAGCTTCTTCAGCTTGGTCTGCATTAGCTCCAGTTTGCTGTACATGTGATTCACCTTAAATAAAAAAATCACATTTAGAATGTTGTACAATGTAAAGTGCAATCTTAAAGTCCTACTGTTTGTGCATTAAAATACTAAAATCAAGAAACAACTAACTCTACAAAAAGGCAGTTCTGTAAAGGTAATATATTTTAAAGCAGTGTTTTAAAAGATACCACCTTCTCGATTTCTGTGGTTTCGGGGATAATTTGGGAAGGGTCCAGTTCCAGCAGGCCGTCGTTCAGCAGGATCTGACAACCTTTTTCCTCCAGCATGCCCTTGGCTTTCGGGTACTCGGTCAACGACTCCATCAGGTCAACCAGGCAGAAGAGATCTGAGTAGCCAATGCTGCAGATGTTTGCCGTCCGCCGGTTCCCTGCCTTAGAACCCTTTATCGCTAGGATACTGATCTCGCCAAGTAGTGCCTTCTCCCAGTATGCAGAACTGCATGACGCCATTGTCAGCTGCCACCGCCAGCTTGCCCTCCTTGACAATATACTTCTCACGGCCGATGTCGCCCTTCTTACAGATGTAGTTGCTGAGGCTGAAGACCTGAGGCTGCAGCTTGAGCACCAGCTCAATCAGCAGGCCTGCTTCGCATTCAGCGAAGATGCGGACCTTCTTGAGAGTATCCAGGTGGACATTAATGACGATTTCGGCCCCAAGCTTCTCGGGTAGATAGCGCAACATCTCCCTTTCGTCCTGAGCCTTGTCGTTGGTCCACAGGTAGTCGAACGACCTCTGTAGAGGTGTTATAGGGAGAAAAGGACTCATATGAATAAAATACAACTACCTACCATTGTGACGCACCACTTGCCCTTCCAACCTCACAATGGGCGCTAACATAATTTCTATGAAGTGTAACAGTGCACCAACATTTGAGTCAACAAATCCTCAGTACTTTGATGGCTCCAGACAGTCTGTAGCCTTTCCGAACCCCACACATGCACCTGCATGTACTGCTTGATGTTGTCGATGCGTGCCTGAAACTCGACCCGCGTGGCGCTGATGTTGCCCACCAGGGTGGTGAAGATAAGCACACCCACCAGGAAGTTCAACACATGAAATAAGAACTGAGTCCAGCTCCGGTGATGGCATCTCGCCGATGGTGGTGAGCGTGGGCCAGTAGAGGCTGAAGGAGTACTTCCTCCCCAGTTCGCCTAACTCTGGCTCGTCCAGGTCATTCAGATCCGGGTAGACCCAGGGGTCAGAGCAGAAGCCGATGGACTGGATTAATTGATTATCAGATTTGTGTATAATAAATGTACACCATAAAGGTACAAAAATCTTAGAGGATAGTAAATGAGAGAATTAATAGTACTCCGAGTGGAAATTTACTTGCAGGTGAATAAGAGGATAATATGAAATTACACAAAATAAGAATTTACTCAAAGCAATTTTAGCCTTAGACTTTGTTATATATAAAAATGGAACCTTTGCAAACCACCAAAATAATAACTTATTTTATACCCTCAAAATCCAATCCATGCCACTAACTAACTATATATTTTAAACAAACTCTATATATATTTTACACAGTACATTTTTACTTGGCTGTTATAATGGTCCAGTTGTACATGACTGCTATTGTGATGAACAGCCAGTTTTAGTACAGACTGCCCGCTGGGTTGATGACAAACGCTTCTTTGGGCCTGCAAAGAAAGGAGGATGGAGAAGTCAATGTAATATTTAAAACATTATACTTATTAATATCGTACAATGATATCAGTATATGGCGTCGGGTGAAATGTTTCATACACACCCCTCCTTTAACTCTTTCTCATTTTCCTCTTTCCTCCTTTCTCCTCCTGCTCTTTTTGCTTCTTCTTTTCTTTCTTTTTCCAGAGATAGTCACTGGAGACGTCCTCGATGCACTTACTGATGAAGCCAGTGACTGATGTGGTGTACTCCTCAATGCCATCAGAAGAATCCCAGAACATATTCCAGTCTGTGCTAGCAAAACAGTGCTGTAGCTTAGCATCTGCTTCATCTGACCACTTTTTTATTGACCGAGTCACTGGTGCTTCCTGCTTACATTTTTGCTTGTACGCAGGAATCAGGAGGAGGGAATCATGGTCAGATTTGCCAAATGGAGGGTGAGGGAGAGCTTTGTATGCGTCTCTGTGTGTGGAGTAAAGGTGGTCTAGAGTTTTTTTCCCCCTCTGGTTGCACATTTAACATGCTGGTAGTAATTAGATAATTAGGTAAAACTGATTTAAGTTTCCCTGCATTAAAGTCCTCGGCCACTAGGAGCGCCCCCTCTGGATGAGCGTTTTCCTGTTTGCTTATGGCCATATACAGCTCATTGAGTGCGGTCTTTGTGCCAGCATAGGTTTGTGGTGGAAAATAGACAGCTACGAAGAATACAGATAAACTCTTGGTAAATAATGTGGTTTACAGCTTATCATGAGATCAGGGGCGGAAATCCTGGGGGGGACGGGGGGGACACGACCCCCCCATCCTGGGAAAAATATGATTTGTCCCCCCCAATATATCACTGAAACATAACTATGTAATTTAAATAATATTAATAATACGCAATGAAAGCAATTGTGCTGATTATAGACACTTAATAGCGCGTTTTTAAGTTTCAAAAGATTGCGACCCCCCCACCCTTTGCCTCACAATGGTTTGATCCACTGCCAGTTCCTTAGTTGGCAAGGTAACAGAGGGGTCGTATCTACTGTCTGAAATGCACTCAATGAACGTAACTGACATGAGGTTAATCTAGTCAATCGCACACACACACTAGCTGAATATGCAGAGCTAGCGCGCAAATATTAACTATTAAGCTAGCTAGTACCTATTCCATTTATGTGGCGTCGTCAAAGATGGAATCTTTGCTATCGTCAATTTATTCCAAGATCAGCATGCAGATGATGTAAGTTAGTGCTTCAAAGTCCCTGTGATAAGGTTAGCGATAAACTGAAGTCCAAACTGAACAGAACTACACTCTCTTCTACCATTGTCTTAAATATATTTAATGGTCTCGTTGCAAAAGCTAAATTGTCGCAAGGGAACTTTTATTTATTTATTTTATTTCACCTTTATTTAACCCGGGTAGCAAAGATTATAGCAAACACCACTGAAACTGAATTGGTGCTCGCTAGCTTTGCAAATTCAGCTATTGTTGGAAGCCAGCCAATATGAAACAAACTATTAAAATTACAAAAGGTTGCAGCATATGTTGTGTAAATGGGGAACTCATACAGCTGTCAACTCTTGTCATTTTAATCCGTTTCACATTTGCTAGCTACCTTTTAGATCGAAGCCCAAATAGAATGATAGAAGATGATAGAAGCCCATCTCCTACCTTAAATAACCTACACACTGTGTGTGTAGCCAGCCAGCCAGGTAGAAAAATGGCAGAAAAATAAAAGACGGACATCAGAGTATTTTTCAATACACCAAAACGCATAGTAAGAACCCTAGTAGCCTAATATCTCAAAGACTAGTTGATAAAATGTTCATAAGAAAGAAATGAAATTCTAATGGAAATGTTTCACAATGATGTCATTAGGCAGAGCAGGCAACAGATGGCACACAGACAGCAGAGTTGGGGACAGATATGCAGGGACAGACTGGCAGAGACAGGGAGTCTCAGGTAAGTTTGTTGAGTCTTTGTTTGGCAACATTATGAAAAAGGTTCTCAATTTTTTGGACTTGTAAAATAGGAACATCATTGGAAAATGCCATGGATACCCCCACTCTCAACTTAAACTGGTGACTGAACTAAGATTTGTTAAAGGCAATGGTATTGCTGTTGTGATTAGTTGTGTAGTTTTGGGTACTGGTAGTTTGGAGTACGTCAAACACCTTATTTTTTTGTTTCCTCAATATACATTTACCATATTACAATGTAGGCTATGTGTTACAGTACTACTTTTGGTGTCCCCCTCAGGAATTGCTCTTGAGAAAATTTCATGTAATTGTCCCCTCCAAAGTTGATATCAGATTTTCGCCCCTGCATGAGATACTCTACCTCAGGCAAGCAAAACTTTGAGACTTCCTTAGATTTCATATACCAGCTGTTGTTTACAAATATACATAGACCCCTACCCCTTGTCCTACCAGAGGCGGCTGTTCTATCCTGCCGAAAAAGCGTAAAACCCGCCAGCTGTATGTTATTCATGTCGTCGTTCAGCCACGACTCAGTGGAATATAAGTTGGTAGGATATACGTGTTCCTAGTTCGTCTATTTTATTATCCAATGATTGTATGTTGGCTAATAGGACCAATGGTATAGGCAGATTACCCACTCGCCGTCGCATCCTTACATGGAACCCAAACATACACTACCGGTCAAAAGTCTTAGAACACACTCATTCAAGGGTTTTTCTTTATTTTCTACATTGTAGAATAATAGTGAAGACAAACTATGAAATAACACATATGGAATCATGTGCTGGCCGCCACTGAAGGCTCTGGGCTGCAGACCTCCGCTGAAGGCTCCGGGCTGAGGAGCGTCGCTGGAGGCTCCGGGCTGGGGAGCGTCGCTGGAGGCTCCGGGCTGGGGAGCGTCGCTGGAGGCTCCGGGCTGGGGAGCGTCGCTGGAGGCTCCGGGCTGAGGAGCGTCGCTGGAGGCTCCGGGCTGAGGAGCGTCGCTGGAGGCTCCGGGCTGGGGAGCGTCGCTGGAGGCTCCGGGCTGGGGAGCGTCGCTGGAGGCTCCGGGCTGGGGAGCGTCACTGGAGGTTCTGAACTGAGAAGTGTCACTGGAGGCTTTTTACGTGGAGCAGGAATCGGTCTCACCAGACTGGGGAGATGCACTAAGGGCCGAGTGCTCACAGCAGGCACCGGCCGTACCAGGTTATGGATGCATACTGAACGTGGAGCAGGAACCGGTCTCAACGGACTGGGGAGACGCACTGGGGACCAAGTGCTCAAAGCAGGCACCGGCCATACTGGGTTATGGATACGTACTGGAGACTTGATGCGTGGTACTGGCTTAGGTGGCGCCAGACTGGTAACACGCACCTCAGGACTTGTGCAGGGAGCAGGAACAGGACGCTCCGGACTGGGTATGCGCACTGGAGGTCTGATTCGTGGAACTGGCTTAGGTGGCGCCAGACTGGCAACACGCACCTCAAGACGAGTGCAGGGAGCAGGAACAGGACGTACCGGTCTATGTAGGTGAACTGGAAACCTGGCATGCTGAGCAGGCCTACTCCTTCCGGGTTCAATGACCATCTTCGCCCTACACCGGCGAGGAGCTTGCACCGACCGCACCGGGCTGTGAGTGCGTATGGGCGATATAGTGCGCACCACACCGTAACTCATCGCTCGCTCCTCAGCACGCCCCCTCCGCCGTGCTCTTTCTGCCAGTACTTCTCTTCGGATTCTCGCGTCGAGCTCCGTGCTTGACTCCTTGACTGGCTTCTGTCTGCTCCACGGCTCTCTCCGATAGGCACAGGAAGTTAGATCAGGGCTCCCCCTGATGTCGACAAACTCCCCTTATGCCCCCCCCCAAAAAAAATGTATGGGGCTGCCTCTCCACCTTGATTATTGGTGGATATAGCGCTTCGTAGTATCGTCGCTCCCTCTTGGCTTCCTCTAATTCCTCCTTCGGGTGACGATACTCCCCAGCCTGGCTCCAGGGTCCTTTTCCATCTAATATTTCCTCCCAAGTCCACGACTCCAAGTACTTTTTCTCACACCACTTGGTCCTTTTATGGTGGGTTGTTCTGTCAGGGCTTTCAGAAGGATCGGACCAATACGCAGCGTGATCGTAGTTCCACATCTTTTATTTAATCGTGAAACTAAATGCCATATAAAATAAACTTGAAAATACAAAAAACAATAAAGCGTGACACAGAGCAGGCATACACTACTCACAAAATTAACAACCCACGGCATACAATTGGAAAACCCCCTACATAAATATGATCTCCAATCAGAGGCAACAAGAAGCAGCTGCCTCCAATTGGAGATCAACCCAAACAAAACCCGACATAAAAACAGAAAACCTAGAACCCAAAACATAGAAATAACAACCCAGACTGTCAACCAAACACCCCCTGTCACGCCCTGACCCATCTACTATAGAAAATGACCTCTTACACTGGTCAGGACGTGACAATAATATTTTTCCTTGTGGGAACACATATTGAAAAACATCCCCCCAAAAAAATCCAAGCTATAAAGTGAAGGGTATTATGGGATATAGATATATATATATATTTTACAATTACTGTCAAACAAAATGTCAGCGAAAGACTGATAACTCGGGGAGAGGGAAGAAAAAAGAAAATGTGAAATACACTACCGGTCAAAAGTTTTAGAACACCTACTCATAGTGAACACATCAAAACTATGAAATAACACACATGGAATCATGTAGTTACCAATTTTATTTTAAACAAATCAAAATATGTTTTATATTTGAGATTCTTCAAATAGCCACTCTTTGCCTTCATGACAGATTTGCACATACTAGGCATTCTCGCAACCAGCTTCATGAGGTAGTCACCTGGAATGCATTTCAATTAACAGGTGTGCTTTCTTAAGTGAATTTGTGGAATTTCTTTCCTTCTTAAGGCTTTCGAGCCAATCAGTTGTGTTGTGACAAGGTAGGGGTGGTATACAGAAGATGGTATTTTACCCAATAGGGCTAAGTCCATATTATGGCAAGAACAACTCAAATAAGCAAAGAGAAACGACAGTCCATCATTACTTTAAGACATGCAGGTCAGTCAATACGGAAAATTAAGAACTTTGAAAGTTTCTTCAAGTGCAGTTGTATCAAGCGCTATGATGATACTGGCTCTCATGAGGACTGCCACAGGAATGGAAGACCCAGAGTTACCTCTGCTGCAGAGGATAAGTTCTGTTCCGCATGTGTATTTCCCACCGTAAAGCATGGAGTAGGAGGTGTTGTGGTGTGGGGGTGCTTTGCTGGTGACACTGTCTGTGATTAATTTAGAATTCAAGGCACACTTAACCAGCATGGCTACCACAACATTCTGTAGCGATACGCCATCCCATCTGGTTTGGGTTTAGTGGGACTATCATTTGTTTTTCAACAGGACAATGACCAAACATACCTCCAGGCTGTGTAAGGGCTATTTGACCAAGAAGGAGAGTGATGGAGTGATGCATCAGATGACCTGGTCTCCACAATCCCTCGACCTCAACCAAATTGAGATGGTTTGGGATGAGTCGGACCACAGAGTGAAGAAAAATCAGCCAACAAGTGCTCAGCATATGTGGGAAGTCTTTCAAGACTGTTGGAAAAGCATTCCAGGTGACGCTGGTTGAGAGAATGCCAAGAGGGTGCAAAGCTGTTAAGGCAATGGGTGGCTATTTGAAGAATTTCAAATTTAAATATATTTTGATTTGTTTAACACTTTTTTGGTAACTACGTGATTCCATATGTTTTGTTGTTTTTAAGTAGAAAATAGTAAAAATAGAAAAACCCTTGAATGAGCAGGTGTTCTAAAACTTTTGACCGGTAGTGTACGTCCCCGATGTCTCCGTCTCTTTCTCCTGCGAATGACGGGATGAGGGCCTTGTCGGGTGTCTGGAGTAAATCCTTTGAATCCGACTCATTAAAGAAAAAAAATCTTCTTCCAGTATGGGGTGAGTAATCACTGTCCTGAAACATTATGTACAAAAAAACGTTAACAAATAACGTGAAAACACACACCATAGCACAATTGGTTAGAGGACCGTAAAACGTCAGCCATCTCCTCTGGTGCCACTCCAGAATGAATTAATGCATTTTATTTTACAATAAATACAAAAATACATAATAAAGTTGCCTCATCCATCCAATAATACACAGAAATGTATCTTGCCTTTCACAGCTTCTCACACGGTCATAATAAAACATCAGTGGGTGTGTGACGTTTGGAAACTCTGGGATTGCCTCCGATACACAGGGGGCATCGCAATAGTTTAAAGTGGCTTCCTACCACCATCCCCTTTCCTGTGTCTGAAAACACAGAAGGTAAATCTGTGTGTTGGATACCGCTGGGGAGCTTGATCTTTTAGCACCCCAGTTCCATTTAGAGCAATTTACAATTGATACAAATCAGACGGTTGGGTTGCTTTTACATACCTGCTACTATACCACACCTGTGTTTTGGTTAGCTCACCTTGAGTCCCTGAACAGTGGGGAACAGACAGTGGAGTAGGAATTAGTCTCAGTAGGGGCCGGCTTTTACCCTCTCTCCTGCTCTGTCAGCACTTTCTATTCTATCCCTCTGATCCTATTAAAACAAGCCAGCTGGGTAGAAGTTTCCTTCAACCACAGATCTAGGATCAGATTACTCTTCCTTAAATTCTAACATACACCGAGTGTACAAAACATTAGGAACACTTTCCTAATATTTAATTTCACCCCCTTTTGCCCCCAGAACAGTCTCAATTAGTCGGGGCATGGACTACAAGGTTGTCGAAAGGGATCTACAGGGATGCTGGCCCATGTTGACTCCAATGCTTCCACAGTTGTTTCAAGTTGGCTGGATGTCCTTTGGGTGGTGGACCATTCTTGATACACAGGAAACTGTTGTGTGAAAAAACCCAGCAGTGTTGCAGTCTTTGACACCCTCAAACTGGTGCGCCTGCCACCTTCATTACTACCATACGCCGTTCAAAGGCACTCAAACATTTTGTCTTTCCCATTCACCCTCTGAGTGGCACACATACAAAATACATGTCTCAATTGTCTCAAGACTTGAAAATCCTTCTTTAACCTGTCTCCCCTTAATCTACATTGATTGAAGTGGATTTAACAGGTGACATCAATAAGGGATCATAGCTTTCACCTGGTCAGTCTATGTAATGGAAAGGGCAGGTGTTCCTAATGTTTTGAACACTCAGTATAAATTATAAGGAGTTTGAAAATACATATGATCCTGGATCAGCTTTTATGGGCATCCTCTGAGTACCTGGGGATGTGTACTAATCATCCACTGTGGCCCAAGGGCTCCTCCTGATGGTAGTATTGGAGATTGATTTCACTGTTTATTGACAGCAGGGTCTTACCAGGGACGGAATTAAATACGATCAATAGTAGATCCACGTTAAATAGTATGATTAGTGAATGCCATAATGTATTTATTTTGTTAGACACTTCACCCTATTAGCTGAAATCTTTTTTTTCACAGGCATTTTAGCTGTCGCGCTTGCTGTTCGTTTAGAACAGATTCACTAATCATGGGAATTTGTCTCGCTATACAGACCTTGTCTCCCTCCCAACCCCCTGAGCAGGCCTGCTCCGCCCGTGGCTAAACCCAGTGTGAGAAGCATGCTAACAAACTTTTGTGCTATGAAACTAAATAAATACTGCACTCTTACCCAGGGGTGGAAATCCCAGGGGGGACGGGGGGGACACGACCCCCCCATCCTGGGAAAAATATGATTTGTCCCCCCCAATATATCACTGTAAACATAACTATGTAATTTAAATAATATTACTAATATGCAATGAAAGCAATTGTGCTGATTATAGACACTTAATAGCTCCTTTTTAAGTTTCAAAAGATTGCGCCCCCACCCTTTGCCTCACAATGGTTTGATCCACTGCCAGTTCCTTAGTTGGCAAGGTAACAGAGGGTTCGTATCTTACTGTAAATTAGTGCTTCAAAGTCCCTGTGATAAGGTTAGTGATAAACTGAAGTCCAAATGAACAGAACTACACTCTGTTCTACCATTGTCTTAAATATATTTAATGGTCTCGTTGCAAAAGCTAAATTGTCGCAAGGGAACTTTTATTTATTTATTTTATTTCACCTTTATTTAACCCGGGTAGCAAAGATTATAGCAAACACCACTGAAACGGAATTGGTGCTCACTAGCTTTGCAAATTCAGCTATTGTTGGAAGCTAGCCAATATGAAACAAACGATTAAAATTACAAAAGGTTGCAGCATATGTTGTGTAAATGGTGAACTCATACAGCTGTCAACTCTTGTCACTGCAATCCGTTTCACATTTGCTAGCTACCTTTTAGATCGAAGCCCATATAGAATGATAGAAGATAAGATGGTAGAAGCCCATCTCCTACTGTAAATAACCTGCACACTGTGTGTGTGTGTGTGTGTGTGTAACCGATGTGAAATGGCTAGTTAGTTAGCGGTGGTGCGCGCTAATAGCATTTCAATCAGTGACGTCACTCGCTCTGAGACTTGAAGTAGGGTAACAATGCTTCGTGGGGTGTCAGTTGTTGATGTGTGCAAGGGTCCCTGGTTCGAGCCCGGGTTGGGGCGAAGAGAGGGACGGAACCTACACTGTTACATTGATGCTGTTGACCCGGATCATTGGTTGCTGCGGAAAAGGAGGAGGTCAAAAGGGGGGTGAGTGTAACCGATGTGAAATGGCTAGTTAGTTAGCGGTGGTGTGCGCTAATAGCATTTCAATCAGTGACGTCACTCGCTCTGAGACTTGAAGTAGGGTTTCCCCTTGCATTGCAAGGGCCGCGGCTTTTGTGGCGCGATGGGTAACGATGCTTCGTGGGGTGTCAGTTGTTGATGTGTGCAAGGGTCCCTGGTTCGAGCCCGGGTTGGGGCGAAGAGAGGGATGGAACCTACACTGTTGCGTGTGTGTGTGTGTAGCCAGCCAGGTAGAAAAATGGCAGAAAAAAAGACGGACATCAGAGTATTTTTCAGTATACCAAAACGCAAAGTAAGAACCCTAGTAGCCTAATATCTCAAAGACTAGTTGATAAAATGTTCATAAGAAAGAAGTGAAATACTAATGGAAATGTTTCACAATGTTGTCATTAGGCAGAGTAGGCAACAGATGGCACACAGACAGCAGAGCCGGGGACAGATATGCAGGGACAGACTGGCAGAGACAGGGAGTCTCAGGTAAGTTTGTTGAGTCTTTGTTTGGCAACATTATGAAAGGTTCTCAATTTTTTGGACTTGTAAAATAGGAACATCATTGGAAAATGCCATGGATACCCCCACTCTCAACTTAAACTGGTGACTGAACTAAGATTTGTTAAAGGCAATGGTATTGCTGTTGTGATTAGTTGTGTAGTTTTGGGTACCGGTAGTTAGGAGTACGGCAAACACCTTATTTCTTTGGTTCCTCAAAATACATTTACCATATTACAACGTAGGCTATGTGTTACAGCATTACTTTTGGTGTCCCCCTCAGGAATTGCTCTTGAGAAAATTTCATGTAATTGTCCCCTCCAAAGTTGATATCAGATTTTCGCCCCTGCTCTTACCCACAAAATGTATTTGCTACATTCATGATAGTGTTAGACAAAGCAAGGAAAGTGAACTTCAAACCATGATGTACTTTTATTGGAACTTGCAGCGGTTGTTGGTAAGTAATGAATCTGCTAGCTTCTCATATGACTTATTGCGTCTTTAAAGGTAATTTCAGACTGAGTTGACATATGCAGCATTTACCACGAATTTGGGAACATTACCATTAAAAGGTGCATAGCCAACAAAGAGCGATGGGATTGAATCCCGGCCAAAATGACGAGCTACATATGGACAGTACCAAAATAAATGATCTAATGACTGCCTCCTCGCTGGGTAGATTGTATACCCCAGAGGTAGAGAGGTAGAGAGGTAGAGAGGTAGATAACATTCTATTGGTTGTAAGAATTTTGTATAAGCATTTTTAAATAAAAAAAATTCACATTTTTCAATCCGGCGTCGTTTTGCATGTCAATACATAAACCATGTGCCATGGAATCGGTACATCGAAAATCTCTTCCCAACTATTTTGCTGTATATATGGCACAGCTGTCATTTTTTTGGTCCTTAAATGAAACTGGTATATATTTTTATTTATCGCAATTTTCTTTAACCAATTTTGGTCTTTAATGCAGGGCCGACAGACAAGTTCCTTACTTTTTCTCCCTTCCACTTGCCTCTTCCATTTTTGCGGTAATGCTGCAATTAGTTGGTTGTGATTTTGTGTAGAGCACACATTTCCATATATCTGTGTTAGCTGCATGAGTGACAACTCCACCAGTCCTATTTATGATATCATATGCTCCAATTTGAGCAGCAGCAGCTGAAAAATTAGCTCCTACAAATATTGAAATTTACATGGTTTTTAGAGTGAAGTACATCGGAAAAAAGCAAAAGAAAACTGCAAGACTGAATAGGAGAAAAAACAAGCAACAAACAAAGAAGATAGGCTTTTGAAAAATAACTATTTTTCATAAAATTGTAGTCATCTTAGCTAGCTGAATTGTTTACCAGTTGCTAAGCACTATGTGTCTGTCTATCCCTGTTCTCTCCTCTCTGCACAGGCCATACAAACGCTTCACACCGCGTGGCCGCTGCCACTCTAACCTAGTGGTCCCAGCGCGCACGACCCACGTGGAGTTCCAGGTCTCCGGCAGCCTCTGGAACTGCCGGTCTGCAGCCAACAAGGTTGAGTTCATCTCAGCCTATGCTACCCTCCAGTCCCTAGACTTCCTGGCGCTGACGGAAACATGGATTACCACAGATAACACTGCTACTCCTACTGCTCTCTCTTCGTCTGCCCACGTGTTCTCGCATACCCCTAGAGCACCGAGCCAGCGGGGTGGTGGCACTGGAATCCTCATCTCTCCCAAGTGGACATTCTCTCTTTCTCCCCTGACCCATCTGTCTATCTCCTCATTTGAATTCCATGCTGTCACAGTTACCAGCCCTTTCAAGCTTAACATCCTTATAATTTATCGCCCTCCAGGTTCCCTTGGAGAGTTCATCAATGAGCTTGACGCCTTGATAAGTTCCTTTTCTGAGGATGGCTCACCTCTCAAAGTTCTGGGTGACTTTAACCTCCCCACGTCTACCTTTGACTCATTCCTCTCTGCCTCCTTCTTTCCACTCCTCTCCTCTTTTGACCTCACCCTCTCACCTTCCCCCCCTACTCACAAGGCACGCAAAACGCTTGACCTCATCATTACTAGATGCTGTTCTTCCACTAATCTCATTGCAACTCCCCTCCAAATCTCCGACCACTACCTTGTATCCTTTTCCCTCTTGCTCTCATCCAACACTTCTCACTCTGCCCCTACTCGGATGGTATTGCGCCGTCCCAACCTTCGCTCTCTCTCTCCCGCTACTCTCTCCTCTTCCATCCTATCATCTCTTCCCTCTGCTCAAACCTTCTCCAACCTATCTCCTGATTCTGCCTCCTCAACCCTCCTCTCCTCCCTTTCTGCATCCTTTGATTTTCTCTGTCCCCTATCCTCCAGGCCGGCTCGGTCCTCCCCTCCTGCACCGTGGCTTGACGACTCACTACGAGCTCACAGAACAGGGCTCCGGGCAGCCGAGCGGAAATGGAGGAAAACTCGCCTCCCTGCGGACCTGGCATCCTTTCACTCCGTCCTCTCTACATTCTCCTCTTCCGTCTCTGCTGCTAAAGCCACTTTCTACCACTCTAAATTCCAAGCATCTGCCTCTAACCCTAGGAAGCTCTTTGCTACCTTCTCCTCCCTCCTGAATCCTCCTCCCCCCCCCCCCCCTCCTCCCTCTCTGTGGATGACTTCGTCAACCATTTTGAAAAGAAGGTTGACGATATCCGATCCTCGTTTGCTAAGTCAAACGACACCGCTGGTCCTGCTCACACTGCCCTACCCTGTGCTTTGACCTCTTTCTCCCCTCTCTCTTCAGATGAAATCTCGCGTCTTGTGACGGCCGGCCGCCCAACAACCTGCCCACTTGACCCTATCCCCTCCTCTCTTCTCCAGACCATTTCCGGAGACCTTCTCCCCTTCCTCACCTCGCTCATCAACTCATCCTTGACCGCTGGCTACGTCCCTTCCGTCTTCAAGAGAGCGAGAGTTGCACCCCTTCTGAAAAAACCTACACTCGATCCCTCCGATGTCAACAACTACAGACCAGTATCCCTTCTTTCTTTTCTCTCCAAAACTCTTGAACGTGCCGTCCTTGGCCAGCTCTCCTGCTATCTCTCTCAGAATGACCTTCTTGATCCTAATCAGTCAGGTTTCAAGACTGGGCATTCAACTGAGACTGCTCTTCTCTGTGTCACGGAGGCTCTCCGCACTGCTAAAGCTAACTCTCTCTCCTCTGTTCTCATCCTTCTAGACCTATCTGCTGCCTTTGATACTGTGAACCATCAGATCCTCCTCTCCACCCTCTCCGAGTTGGGCATCTCCGGCGCGGCCCACGCTTGGATTGCGTCCTACCTGACAGGTCGCTCCTACTAGGTGGCGTGGCGAGAATCTGTCTCCGCACCATGCGCTCTCACCACTGGTGTCCCCCAGGGCTCTGTTCTAGGCCCTCTCCTATTCTCGCTATACACCAAGTCACTTGGCTCTGTCATATCCTCACATGGTCTCTCCTATCATTGCTATGCAGACGACACACAATTAATCTTCTCCTTTCCCCCTTCTGATAACCAGGCGGTGAATCGCATCTCTGCATGTCTGTCAGACATATCAGTGTGGATGACGGATCACCACCTCAAGCTGAACCTCGGCAAGACGGAGCTGCTCTTCCTCCCGGGGAAGGACTGCCCGTTCCATGATCTCGCCATCACGGTTGACAACTCCCTTGTGTCCTCCTCCCAGAGTGCTAAGAACCTTGGCGTGATCCTGGACAACACCCTGTCGTTCTCCACTAACATCAAGGCGGTGACCCGATCCTGTAGGTTCATGCTCTACAATATTCGCAGAGTACGACCCTGCCTCACACAGGAAGCGGCGCAGGTCCTAATCCAGGCACTTGTCATCTCCCGTCTGGATTACTGCAACTCGCTGTTGGCTGGGCTCCCTGCCTGTGCCATTAAACCCCTACAACTCATCCAGAACGCCGCAGCCCGTCTGGTGTTCAACCTTCCCAAGTTCTCTCACGTCACCCCGCTCCTCCACTCTCTCCACTGGCTTCCAGTTTTGTTTTGTAACAGTATTTTTATTGGAGTTTCACAATTTTCACCCATATTAAGAGATACAACAACAAGGACAAGGCAAAAAAAAAACGCACTCACTTACACATATCCGTATGTATGCATGCACCCACACCCACACCCCCCACACCACATACATACACACCCACCATTTCTCTCCCCGCTCAGCGCTTCTCTCACCCCATCCCCCCCATTGCGTCTCTCAATACATACATTTAATCAAACATGAACAGAGAAAAAAAAATAAAAAATTATAATAAAAATAAATAAATAAAATACAAAAAAATTAAAATACATGAAAATAAAGAGCTCAGTTTAAACCAAGAAGTTGAGTTCCCCACATGGAACGTACAGTGTAATTCTGAAATACATAGATCACCATTCTAAGAGAATCCTTGCAGCATAATAGCTGACACTTCAGGTTCTAGGTAATTTAGGTAAGGTTCCCATACTTTGTAGAACTGATCTGTCTTAGAATGCAATGTACATGTCAGATATTCCAGCGGTACCCATTCAAATAGTATCTTATGCCAATCTTTAATAGAGGGAACCTTATCACTAATCCACTGTAAAAGTATGTTTTTCCTTGCTGCGAAGGTGAGGATGTTGTAAAGCCTCCTCTTACCCACAGAAGTTACATGCCTACTAGGTAGACCTAACAGTAGAGAGACTGGGTCCAATTCTAGATCGACCCCTAGGATCTTTTCAATTTCTTGCAGAACACCAGACCAATATCTTTGTATTTTGGTACATGACCATAAACAATGTGTTAGGGTGCCTGTATCAGTTTTACATTTAAGACATTGAGGAGAGGAGGAAGAGGGGCTAAAAGCATGTCTGCGATTTGGGGATATATGCAATCTGTGTATTATTCTTAATTGAATTGCTCTAGTACGATTACATATAGATATTGTTTTTGCATATTTCCAAATGTCCTCCCACATCTCTTCATCAATAGTAACAGACAGTTCTTTCTCCCACACTTGTTTCACCCTCTGTGTATCGACAGCGGAAAAGGACCTTAAAGCATCATAAAGCAGACTTACAGACATTTTCCTTTGTGGGAAAAAAAGCATTCTTTCAATGACAGACATATCAGGGTTGCCAATTAAGGTGGTGCTCTTCAGAATATAATGCCTTACTTGTAGGAAACGGAAAAAGTCCTGCTTTGGGAGTTGATATTTCTCGACCATCTGCTCAAATGACAATAAAATCTTATCTGCAAATAAGTCATTTAGTCTGCGTATGCCCTTATTAAGCCAAACGTTAAAGCCAGCATCCAGCAATCCTGGAGCAAAATCTGGGTTGTTAAGAATTGGGGTAAGAGCAGAGGTTAGTTTGGACCTTCCCAGGAAACGTTGAACTGACTTCCATACTTTGAGTGTGTTAAGTGTAATGGGGTTGTTACAATGATCTTTTACAGACTTGAAACTTGTGAAAAACAGAAGATCCTGTAAAGGGTATTTTGAAAGAGAAGTCTCAATGTCTAACCAAATAGAGGAGTCATCGTTTGTGATCCAGTCTGAAATATAACATAGGTGGGCACACCACTGATAGAACCTGATATTGGGCAGATCCAAGCCACCCATAGAATTTGGCAGCTGCAATATTGCCATCTTAAGTCTTGGCTTGCGTTTACTCCATATAAAGGAACTTAGCCATCCATTTACATCCTTTATTACCTTATTGGAGAGTAATACTGGGATCATTTGGATTGGGTAGAGTAGCCTAGGTAAAATGTTCATTTTCAAGAGGGATATTCTACCCAACCATGAAATCGGAAGAGAGTTCCAGCGCTCCAGATCCTGTCTTATTGTGTCGAACAAGGGAACAAAATTGGCTTTGTACATTTGTTGGAATTTAGGAGTTACAGATATACCCAGATACGTAAAACCTGAGGGAGACCATTTAAAAGGGAAGGGGGGAGAAGTATTAGGTACAGAGTGAAGGTTACCAAGTGGCATAGCCTCTGATTTAGTGAGGTTAATCTTGTAGCCTGAGAATTCGCTGAATAACTCAATAATATTAATAAGAGGTGTGATTGAAGTCTCGGGATTAGAAATGAATATCAGGACATCATCAGCATACAAGCTTATTTTATGGTGAACATCGCCAATGAGCAGCCCCTGTATAGCAGGCGTTGCCCTGATGGCCTCGGCCAGTGGTTCCATAACAAGTGCGAATAGGAGGGGGGACAAAGGACAGCCCTGTCTGGTACCTCTGTGTATAGGGAAGCTATTTGACCGTAGTCCATTAGTAAGGACAGCAGCCTGAGGGTCATCATATAAAACTTTCACCCATTTTATAAAGTTGTCCCCCAGTCCGAATTTATTTAGAGCAAAGAATAGGTAAGACCACTCCACACGATCAAATGCTTTCTCAGCATCTAGGGAGAGCACAAGACCATCCATAGCACTTCGTTGGTAGACTTCAATTACATTAAGAAGCCGTCTGACATTGTTACATGACCTGCGTCCCTTAATGAAGCCAGTTTGGTCTCCTTTCACAATTAGCGGCAGTGAGTCCTCTAATCTTGTGGCTAGAATTTTAGAAAGCAATTTTCTATCCACATTCAGAAGGGAAATTGGTCTGTACGAGGAACAAGACTCCGGGCATTTTCCCTTTTTGAGAATAAGTGATATGTTGGCTTCTCGCAGCGTTTGGGGGAGCTGGTCATTTGAAAATGAGTGGTTAAACATATCACGCAATGGCTCAAGGATCAGGCCATGGAATTCTTTATAGAACTCACTACAAAACCCGTCCGGTCCTGGGGCCTTACCATTTTGCAGATTCTTAATTGCGGACAATATCTCTTCCTCGGTAATAGGGGCATTAAGGAGAGACCTCTGTTCTTCGGAGATAGTAGGGAGCTCAATCTTAGAAAAGAAGTTCTCCATTAACTTGGCTGCGTCATTTGGCAGTTCTGAGGCATAAAGATTTGCATAGAATTTCTTAAATGAGTCATTTATCAATTTATTTTCATATAAATGATTGCCATCAGAATCAGTAATAGCTGCAATTGACTGTGAGTCAGCTCTCTTTTTAGCTAGGTACGCCAAGTACTTTCCTGGCTTATCGCCATGTTCATATAGCTTTTGCTTGACAAATCTAATTTTCTTTTCAGCGTCCTGTGTTAGGAGGGAGTCCAACGTTGATCTAATGACTGATATTTCCTTTAATAGGGCAGGAGTGGGAGTTTCAATGTAGTCCTTCTCTTTAGTTCCTAATTCACCCTCTAGTGTTTTTTGCTTTTCACGCTTTTTCCGCCTCTTAGTGGCTGCGTATGACATAATCAGACCCCTGGCGTACGCCTTACAGGTTTCCCAAAGGAGTGAGGGGTTATCTGTTGATTGAGAGTTAATAGAGAAAAATGCCTTAAACTCTGTAATAAAATATGATGTGAATGTATGGTCTTTAAGAATGGTTGTATTCAACCTCCAGTGTCTTGACTGATTGAATGCCCAGTTGAGTTTTATGTCCAGGATCACCTCCGCATGATCAGATATGACTATGCTTCCTATCCTAGCGGATAAAACCGACTGCAGTGACGTCCTGGGCATAAAAAAGTAATCTATTCTAGTCTGACATCCATGAGGTGCAGAGAAAAAAGTGAACTCTCTGTTGGAGGGATGAAAAGCTCTCCAAACATCAGCATACCCCAGATCGTCACAAATAGCCGTAAGTGACTCAGCTTGAGGAGAGAGTGAGGCTATACCACTGGGAAGCTTATCAATAAGGGGGTTCAACAAACAGTTAAAATCTCCTCCAACCACTGCAGTGTCTGAGTTTAATTCTGAAAAGTCTAGAAATACCTTAGTGAGGAAGTCAGGGGGGTGGGCAGGGGGGAAGTAAATATTCATTATGGAAATGCTCTGCCCTTGTAAAGTACCATTAATTATAACAAAGCGACCCAATTTATCTTTCACACACTTCAAGACCTTAAGTGGTAGGTTCTTTTTCACAAGAATTGCTACACCTCTACTTCTGGATGTAAATGATGAGAAAAACACTTGACCATACCCCCCTTGTTGTAATTTCAGATGCTCCTTATCATTCAAATGAGTTTCTTGTAATAGGGCAATATCAATATTTTCTTTTTTCAAAAAGGACAGTATCTTCTTCCTTTTAATGGGGTTATGGCTCCCTCTAATGTTCCATGTACATATACGTAATCTGTTACCTGCCATTGCGCTTTGACGATTCAATATCCAGACTGAATTCTACTGTAAAAATGGGGTGGTACCTTTTTCCATGTGTTGAACTCTCCTCTATCTCACTGAGCGTAAACAAACGATATGAACCCTGAACTCGAACTATACTAAACCCAAAAATTAAACATGAAAAGATCCAAAAGGGGGTTTTCCCACTAGCTAACATGCAGGGGATTTCAACTCTCCAATGTAGACTCTTAAGTCCGCATTGCCACTCAATAGCCTCATCCTTTATATATGTGGAAATTAAAATCAATAGAAGATTGAGGCTATTCCACCTAAAACCAAGCCTGGGCACCAATATAGGTTCACACATATCTCAGTCTGAGCTAAGGCGGCAGTTACTTTAGCAAGAAAAATAATAACAATACGAATGTCACTGAACAGGAGCACATGAGAACTTACACCCCTGTTTCATGATCAGATTAAAAATAAAATAAGACGTTATCCAATGCAGCAGCCTCTTCAGATGTGTAGAGTTTTTTAGGCGATCCGTTGACCATAATCTTCAATGTGGCCGGGTACAGCAGTGCGTAGTCGATCTTCATTCTCTTGAGTCGGGCCTTCACCTCATCAAACGCTTTGCGCCTTCGTACAACTGCTGTGGAATAATCATTGAAGAATGAGACCTTTGGACCTTTACGTTGACTACCATCAGAACCGATGTTTCTAGCCGCATCCATGACGCGCTGCTTGTCGGTAAAGTTGTGGAACTTTATAACCACTGGTCGTGGGCGCTGATTGGGACCAGGTATCGGTGCTTGAGAGCGATGTGCTCTGTCTAGCTTCACCCGACCAGCCTTAGTGTCCATTTGTAGGTAGCCAGGGATCCATTCCTCAAAAAATTTTACTGAACGTGTCCCTTCAGAATTTTCCGGGAGTCCCACAACACGTATATTGCATCTGCGTCCTCGATTATCCAAGTCGTCAATGTGCTCCGCCATTTCGCGCACCTGTTTCTCAAGTGCTTTTATCTTAGTGTCCATGGATGTAGTTGAAGTTTCCACAGTAGCAATTCTTCCTTCCGCCTCATCAACACGTTTGACAACCCTCTGTAGTTCAGCTGAATGGCCTGCTATTGCTTCCAGGACCGTTCTTATCTTAACATCGATCACTTTAGTAATGTTATCCGTCATCCTTTGAATCACCAGGTCCATTGTGCCTGGATCTGTAATGCTGTTAGATTCGCTAACGTTAGCTAGCTCCTCCTGCACATCTACATGGATGGCGGTTTTGGTCGACTTCTTAGTAGCTCTGTTGGGCATGTTGTCGGGGATTTTTGAGAAATAGTCGCCAAGACTCATTGTAGGGTAACTTATTTAGCCAATTCTACCACTTTTTCAAGCTAGGAGATTAATGAAAGAATATAAATTTACGAATACCGCGTGAGCTCGCTGAAACACCGTGTTCTCTCTACGGCGCCATTTTGTTCCCCCCGCCATTTTGTTCCCCCCGCCATTTTGTTCCCCCCACTGGCTTCCAGTTGAAGCTCGCATCCGCTACAAGACCATGGTGATTGCCTACGGAGCTGTGAAGGGAACGGCACCTCCATACCTTCAGGCTCTGATCAGGCCCTACACCCAAACAAGGGCACTGCGTTCATCCACCTCTGGCCTGCTGGCCCCCCTACCTCTGAGGAAGCACAGTTCCCGCTCAGCCCAGTCAAAACTGTTCGCTGCTCTGGCACCCCAATGGTGGAACAAGCTCCCTCACGACGCCAGGACAGCGGAGTCAATCACCACCTTCCGGAGACACCTGAAACCCCACCTCTTTAAGGAATACCTAGGATAGGATAAAGTAATCCTTCTAACCCCCCCCCCCCCTTAAAAGATTTAGATGCACTATTGTAAAGTGGTTGTTCCACTGGATATCATAAGGTGAATGCACCAATTTGTAAGTCGCTCTGGATAAGAGCGTCTGCTAAATGACTTAAATGTAAATGTAAATTTACAAAGATAAATAAAAAAGGTTATCAAAAATAGTTTTTTTTATCAATTAGTATATTTGAGTTTAACCACAATATTTGTTGTATTATTTGTTCTGTCTTTTAAGGTGGATTAAACTGAAATTGTAACCAACTTTCTATAGCTTGTTTAAAAAATAACAATATTTTGGAGATTATTTCATTTCAAATAACCGAAAGTGAGTGGTTGAAATCTGAATAAAGGGAAAAAGGCAATTCTTGATCATGGGTTGAGACATTTTTGCTAGAGAACCAGTTTGGATTTAAGTATAACTTTTGTATGACTGATGCCTTTTAGTGAGAGGATGAATGCTTTAATATTTAATCATTTCTGCCCTTTGAATTCATATTCATTATATAAATAGGCCCTTTTCATTTTGTCTGGCTTGCCATTACAAATAAAATTGAATATTTTTTGCTCATATCATTTTAAAAGAACAGTTCGCTATGTGTAGGCAAAACCATAAGCAAATAGGTCAACTGTGATATGACTAAGGAGTTAATCAGGGTAATTTTTCCACAAATAGACAAGTATTTTCCTTTCCATGGTAGCAAGAACCTATCTATTTTGCAAACTTTCTATAAAAATCTATTGGAGTGAGAGTATTTATTTATTTCTGGATATCTATACCGAGTATGTCCACATCCCAGTCAGATCATTTTATTGGTAAACTACACGGTAATGTAAAAGTTGTATTTTTTTGTGATCCAATATGTAATATAGCACACTTATCATCATTTGGTTTTAATCCAGAGAGGTTATAAAATGTATCTAGATCCTCTGAGGCTGTGGAGGGATTCTAATTGTGGATTTAAAAGAAAACATGAATCAGTGTACAATGACACCTTTTTTTAAGCCCTGGATCTCTAAACCCTTAATATTATTGTTGGATCTGATTTTAACAGCTAACATTTCGATGGCAATAATAAATAGATATGCCAATAGTGGACAACCTTGTTTTACTCCAATTGACAGTTTAAAACTTTGAGATGTTGCAATTATTTACTATTTTACACCTACAGTAGGGTTACTATACATAACTTTAACCCATTTTAAAAGAGATTCTCAAATTGAAATATTCCAGGCATTTATATACAGTTGAAGTCGAAAGTTTACGTACACTTAGGTTGGAGTCATTCAAACTCGTTTTTCAACCACTCCACAAATTTCTTGTTAACAAACTATAGTTTTGACAAGTCGGTTCGGACATCTACTTTGTGCATGACACAAGTAATTTTTCCAACAATTGTTTACAGACAGATTATTTCACTGTATCACATTTCCAGTCGGTCAAAAGTTGACATACACTAAGTTGACTGTGCCTTTAAACAACTTGGAAAAGTCCATACAACTTTGTCATGGCTTTAGAAATTTCTGACAGGCTAATTGACATCATTTGAGTCAATTGCAGGTGTACCTGTGGATGTATTTCAAGGCCTATCTTCAAACTCAGTGCCTCTTTGCTTAAAATTATGGGAAAATCAAAAGAAATCAGCCAAGACCTCAGAAAAAAAAACTTATTGTCCTCCACAAGTTTGGTTCATCCTTGGGAGCAATTTTCAAATGCCTGAAGGTACCACATTCATCTGTACAAACAATAGTACGCAAGTATAAATACCATGGGACCACACAGCCGTCATACCGCTCAGGAAGGAGATCCGTTCTGTCTCCTAGAGATAAAAGTACTTTGGTGCGAAAAGTGCAAATCAATCCCAGAACAACAGCAAAGGACCTTGTGAAGATGCTGGAGGAAACAGGTACAAACGCATCTATATCCACAGTAAAATGAGTCCTATATCGATATAACCTGAAAGGCCGCTCAGCAAGGAAGAAGCCACTGCTCCAAAACCGCCATAAAAAAAAGCCAGACTACAGTTTGTAACTGCACATGGGGACAAAGATCGTACTTTTTGGAGAAATATCCTCTGGTCTCATGAAACAAAAATAGAACTGTTTGGCCATAATGACCATCGTTATGTTTGGAGGAAAAGGGGGAGGCTTGCAAGCCGAAGAACACCATCCCAACCGTGAAGCACGGGAGTGGCAGCATCATGAGGGGGTGCTTTGCTGCAGAAGGGACTGGTGCACTTTACAAAATAGATGGCTTCATGAGGAGGGAAAATTGTGGATATATTGAAGCAACATCTCAAGACATCAGTCAGGAAGTTAAAGCTTGGTCGCAAATGGGTCTTCCAAATGGACAATGACCCCAAGCATACTTCCAAAGTTGTGGCAAAATGGCTGAAGGACAACAAAGTCAAGGTATTGGAGTGGCCATCACAAAGCCCTGACCTCAAGCCTACAGAAAATTTGTGGGGAGAACTGAAAAGGCGTGTGTGAGCAAGGAGGCCTACAAACCTGACTCAGTTACACCAGCTCTGTCAGGAGGAATGGGACAAAATTCACCCAACTTATTGTGGGAAGCTTGTGGAAGGCTACGCGAAACGTTTGACCCAAGTTAAACAATTTTAAAGGCAACGATTAAATACTTATTGAGTGTATGTAAACTTCTGACCCACTGGGAATGTGATGAAAGAAAATAAAAGCTGAAATAAATCATTCTCTCTGCTATTATTCTGACATTTCACATTCTTAAAATAAAGTGGTGATTCTAACTGACCTAAGACAGGGAATTTTTACTAAGATGTCAGGAATTGTGAAAACTGAGATTAAATGTATTTGGCTAAGGTGTATGATGTAAACTTCTGACTTCAACTGTATCAACTCCAGTCGTACTTTAGCAAAGGCCTTTTCAAAGTCAGCTATGAATACCAGGCCAGGTTTCCCAGATATTCCATAGTGTTCTATTGTTTCCAGTACTTGCTTTATATTATCTCCAGTGTACGGTCCATGTAAAAAAAAAAAATGTCTGATTTAGGATGAATATTATCTGACAAAACCTTTTTAATTCTATGCGCTAAGCATTTAGGTAGAATTTTTGCATCACAACACTGAAGTGTAAGAGGCCTCCATTTTTTTCAATGGACTGGATCTCAACCACACACACGCACACACACACACCTTGGATCCTGTTTCAGTATTAATGAAATCAGACTTGTTGAGTGTCTGATAATCTACCATTTATATATTAGTGGTTAAAACGTGCTAATAACGGTCCTCTGAGTATATCAAAAAACTTTTGTATACCTCCACTGGTATGCAATTATTACATTTGAATTGGAATAGTAACAGAAATGCAATTTGAATGAAAGGAATTAGAATTGAATTCAGTAAAATTCTATGAAATTCAAATGCCTCTTCTATTATATATTAGGTGTAGTCTATACAGATATACATTAAACATCAACAATGTCGTTATATACATGCATATAAAAAATATTGTTGAAGCAATTGATTTTGAGGACAAACTCTTAAAATGAATGATCAAGGAAAACAAAACCTGTGTGTAAATATTCTAAGTTATTATATTTCATTAATATTTCATATTTCATTAAATTGTCCCTAGAATTTCTAAGCAAACGGCTGGAGGTAGGGCTTTCTCCTATAGAGCTCCATTTTTATGGAATGGTCTGCCTACCAATGTGAGAGACGCAGACTCAGTCTCAACCTTTAAGTCTTTACTGAAGACTTATCTCTTCAGTAGGTCCTATGATTAAGTATAGTCTGGCCCAGGAGTGTGAAGGTGAACGGAAAGGCTGGAGCAACGAACCGCCCTTGCTGTCTCTGCCTTGCCGGTTCCCCTCTTTCCACTGGGATTCTCTGCCTCTAACCCTTTTACAGAGGCTGAGTCACTGGCCTACTGGTGTTCTTCCATGCCGTCCATGGGAGGGGTGCGTCACTTGAGTGGGTTGAGTCACTGACGTGGTCTTCCTGTCTGGGTTGGCGCCCCCCCCCCCCCCCCTTGGGTTGTGCCATGGCGGAGATCGTTGTGGGCTGTACTCGGCCTTGTCTTAGGACGGTAAGTTGGTGGTTGGAGACATCCCTCTAGTGGTGTGGGGGCTGTGCTTTGGCAAAGTGGGTGGGGTTATATCCTGCCTGTTTGGCCCTGTCCGGGGGTATCATCGGATGGGGCCACAGTGTCTTCTGATCCCTCCTGTCTCAGCCTCCAGTATTTATGCTGCAGTAGTTTATGTGTCGGGGGGCTAGGGTCAGTCTGTTACATCTGGAGTATTTCTCTTGTCTTATCCGGTGTCCTGTGTGTATTTAAATATGCTCTCTCTAATTCTCTCTTTCTCTCTTTCTGTCTTTCTCTCGGAGGACCTGAGCCCTAGGACCATGCCTCAGGACTACCTGGTATGACTCCTCCTTGCTGTCCCCAGTCCACCTGGCCGTGCTGCTGCTCCAGTTTCAACTGTTCTGCCTGCGGCTATGGAACCCTGACCTGTTCACCGGACGTGCTTGTTGCACCCTCGACAACTACTATGATTATTATTATTTGACCATGCTGGTCATTTATGAACATTTTAACATTTTAACATTTTGACCATGTTCTGTTATAATATCCACCCTGCACAGCCAGAAGAGGACTGGCCACCCCTCATAGCCTGGTTCCTCTCTAGGTTTCTTCCTAGGTTTTTGGCCTTTCTAGGGAGTTTTTCCTAGGGAGTTTTTCCTAGCCACCGTGCTTCTTTCACATGCTTTGCTTGCTGTTTGGGGTTTTAGGCTGGGTTTCTGTACAGCACTTTGAGAATATCAGCTGATGTACGAAGGGCTATATAAAAATAAATTTGAAATTTGATTAAATCACTTACATTTTGTTGAATATGAGAAGAATACTACATTTCCCTGAAGTTGACGCTGAGGCCTTCAAAAAGAAGCAAAACAAATGAAACGGTTGGTTTAAATATAATTGGCTATTCTAAGCACTAAGGTTAAAAGAGTATATGAATATTGTTTCCAGAGAAAAGTCTCATACTTTTTAGTAATTGGAAGTGTTACCTGTCAGACTCAATAAAACTCTCATGTTCCATGACTGAGAGGAATTTCTTTGAATTGCACCAAATTCAATTCTGAATTGATTTCTTATTCAACATGTCGGAGAGGCATGCTTGTTCTACAAAACATATTTCTATCTGAATGTTCCAAAACGTTGCGTCCTACTGAACACGCCCCAGGTGACTCGACTCGTGACTTGACCATTGGCATTGGTGACTCGGATTTGGACTCAAGCACAGGGGACTTGGGACTCGAGGTTTAGTTACTTGACCACATCACTGGCGAAACAGTCATTAGCTCCCATTCAAACTCATTAGCCCCCGTTCTACTTTTGGACATCAATGTGGCTGAAGTGTCTGTGGAACGTTGATAACAATGGCAATGACGCGACCAAGTGATGAAGGTGCAACCCATACTACTTTGCGGAACCATGTGGTGTGTCTCTCTGAAATGACAAACTTTTGAAACCTTTTTAAAACCCAAATACACTACAAGTTTGCATTTACAAGAAAATTCTCAACAACAAAAGATTGATGGAAAAAAATATCCTACCTCTGTATGTAGGCTAAATTAGGAATTAACATGGCTAAATAGTTGTTATATATTCTTATGTTTGTCATATTTCTGCTGTTGGGAAGAGAATAGGATGTTATGCAGAAAAATATGTTGGTAGCATTACTAGTTATTGTTTATGGCCCTCATAATAAATAATTACTTTTGGAGATTAAGTAGATTACATTTAGTTACATGTAACTGGATAATGAGGCAATACAAATGTGATGTGACTAAAATGAAGAGCATTTAGTTGACTAAAATGGCCTACTGTTTTTGTGATTTTGACAATAACTAGACTAAATCATTATTCAAATGAAAATAAAGTGTGACTACCCACTGGGCACACACTGTTTGAGTCAAAATTGTTTCCACGTCATTTCAATAAAAATAATTTGAACCAACATGGAATAGACGTTGAATTGACGTCTGTGCCCAGTGGGTAACACTTACTATTATTTTTGTCAAAATTACTAAGACCAGACAAATTCTAAAAACAGAGTACCAAAATTAAAACTAAAATATTTCATATTACTGATGACCGAGAGTTCTCCTAAACATCCACTGGGGGGCAGAGACGTGTGTGCAGTCTCGTTACAACTTCAGGATAGGCCAGAAAATTGTGACAAAGGGATTTATGGCTGATTTAAGATTATATCGATGTTCTGGTGAAAATGTATTGGTCGCGGGTGGTGACACAATGGCCGCAATGGCATTTATCTTAGAGAATATAAGGTGACTTCGGAAACTATTCATACCCCTTTAACATTTTGTTACATTACAGCCTTATTCTAAAATGTATGAAATAGTTTTTTCCTTCGTCAATCTACATACAATACCCCATACTGACAAAGCATAAACAGGTTTAGAAATGTTTGCTAATTTATAAAAATTATAAAATATGTAAATATTACATTTACATAAGTATTCAGACCCTTTAGTCAGTACTTTGTTGAAGCACCTTTGGCAGCAATTACAGCGTTGAGTCTTGGGTAAGGCGCTACAAGCTTGGCACACCTGTATTTGGGGTTTCTCCCATTCTCCCTGCAGATACTCACATGCTCTGTCAGGCTGGATAGGGATTGTTGCTGCGCAGCTATTTTCAGGTCTCTCCAGAGAAGTTCGATCGGGTTCAAGTTGGTGCTCTGGCTGGGCCACTCAAGGACATTCAGAGACTTGTCCTGAAGCAGCTCCTGGTTGTCTTGGCTGGGTGCTTAGGGTCGTTGTCCTGTTGGAAGGTGAACCTTCACCCAAATCTGAGGTCCTGAGCACTCTGGAGCAGGTTTTCATCAAGGATCTCTCTGTACTTTGCCAAGTTCATCTTTGCCTCGATCCTGACTAGTCTCCCAGTCCCTGCTGCTGAAAAACACCCCCACAATATGATGCTGCCACCACCATGCTTCACCATAGGGATGGTGCCAGGTTTCCTCCAGACGTGATGCTTCACATTCAATCTTGGTTTCATCAGACCAGAGAATCTTGTTTCTCATGGTCTGAGAGTCTTTAGGTGGCTTTTGGCAAACTCCAAGCGGGCTGTCATGTGCCTTTTACTGAGGAGTGGTTACCCTCTGGCCACTCTACCATAAAGGCCTGATTGGTGGAGTGCTACAAAGATTGTTGTCCTTCTGGAAGTTCTCCCATCTCCACAGAGGAACTAGATCTATGTCAGAGTGACCATTGGGTTCTTGGTCACCTGCCTGACCAAGGCCCTTCTCCCCCGATTGCTCAATTTGGCCAGGCGGCCAGCTCTAGGAAGGGTCTTGGTGGTTGCAAACAAATTCCATTTTAAGAATGATGGAGGCCACTGTTTTGGTACCCTTCCTCAGATCTGTGCCTCGACACAATCCTGTCTCTGCACTCTACGGACAATTCCTTCGACCTCATGGCTTGGTTTTTGCTCTGACATGCACTGTCAACTGTGGGACCTTATATAGGCAGGTGTGTGCCTGTTCCAAATCATGTCCAATCAATTGAATTTACCACAGGTGGACTCTAATCAAGTTGTAGAAACATCTCAAGGATGATCAATGGAAGCAGGGTGCACCTGAGCTCAATTTAAATGGATTAAACATAGGGATGCACGATATATTGGAATCGGACAATATTAGATAAAAATGCCAACATCAGCATCGGCCCGATGTCTAGTTTAACACCATTGTGCAAAACCGATGTCAAAGCTGATGTGCATACCTATATGATGTAATGATGCCACAAAAAATACAGCGCTACACAGAACAAAAGCAGAAAAATACTAAGCGCACACTTCCAACAACTAAACAAGTTCAAGTAGTGCAGTCGTTTGAAAGAGTAAGAACATTTCAGTGAGTCAACTCAAAGGTGAAATCCATTAACGCCAAGATAATGGAATTCATTGCCCTTGACAATCAACAGCTTTCGCCGACTGGTCGAGCACCTCAATCCCCAGTACACACTACCAAATAGGAGCTATTTTTCAGATGTTGCCCTACCAAAGTTACACAGTTTTGTTGAAAAGTACATCCATGAGCTACTTGCTATGGGCGTTTCTGCTATTAGCTTCACGACTGACGTTTGGACCAGCGATGTCAGCCCCATGAGCATGCTGAGTCTGACAGCACAGTGGGTCGATGAGAATTTCGTACTGAGGAAAGCCATATTGCATGCTCAAGAATGTGCTGGTTCTCATACTGCTGCTGCCATTTCAATGGCATTTGAGAACATGTTTGAAACTTGGAAACATGAACACACTCCTAGCTCCATTCGAACAACTGACTCGAGAAGTAAGCTCATCAACTGCGTCTGCAGCAGACGTGATACCCTCTGTCAAGGCATTGAAACGCCTGCTCAACAGAACTTCTGACACAGACCGTGGGGTTAAAACGTGCAAATGTACTCTACAAGAGGCTGTGAACAAGCTATTCGTGGCATTATTTCTGAGCCTCTTTACTGTGTCACCACCATGCTCAATGCTAGGTACAAGTACCGCTATTTCGATGCAGACAAGAAACAGGGTTTACGTTAAATGTTAGACACAGCTGGACAAGATGTAAACAGACACAGTGACAGTGCGCACTGAGGAAGGGAGGCCACTGACAGACCGACGCTAAAACATACATTCAAATGAATTAATTTGATATAATCGCCCAGTCCTAACTGAACTGTGCTGTCAATCTTGTGAAACAGACACCATGATTGGATCAGATTTGGATTGACCAAATTTGAACTACTTTTCAACGTCCAATGACGTCCGGTGTCAGTCGGTGCTCAGTGGGTACAGTAAATGGAAAGAGAGTGGGGATCATGGGTAGTTGTCCTTAAGAGCTGGGAGAGGTAATATTAAAGGCGTCCGTATACCTAGGCCTTTTCTCAATTGCATACTCCTCGCGTCCCCTCTCCTCTTCAAAACCCATTGGAGGAGAAGGTCAGAGGGGAGGAACCTATGGCTTTCTCATCCAATGGGTTTTGAGGAGACGAGAAGAGGACACTTGGAGTATGCAATTTAGAAAAGGCCATAGGCTGAGTTTGCTCCTAGCAGAACTCGGTTAGGCAAAGTGAACATCTGTGCTCGCATACTCTCTGAAGATCTTCGCTTGAAAAACGGATATGCAATATTACTGATTTGTCCCTCTAGAGCCACCATAGCAACAACATAGCCAGTCATAATACACTTCATGGCAAAATGCAAACTCAGCAAAAAAAGAAACGTCCCTTTTTCAGGACCCTGTCTTTCAAAGATAATTCGTAAAAATTCTAATAACTTCACAGATCTTCATTGTAAAGGGTTTAAACACTGTTTCCCATGCTTCCCATGGTTCAGTGAACCATAAACAATTAAGGAACATGCACCTGTGGAACGATGGTTAAGACACTAACAGCTTAGGCAATTGGTGTCACAGTTATGAAAACTTAGGACACTAAAGAGGCCTTTCTACTGATTCTGAAAAACATCAAAAGAAAGATACCCAAGGTCCCTGCTCATCTGCGTGAATGTGCCTTAGGCTGAATGGATGGACAGCTAATCATCCTCGCAGTGGCAGACCATGTGTAGCAACACCTGCACAGGATCGGTACATCCGAACATCACACCTGCGGGACAGGTACAGGATGGCAACAACAACTGAGTTACACCAGGAACGCACAATCTCTCCATCAGTGCTCAGACTGTCCGCAATAGGCTGAGAGAGGCTGGACTGAAAGCTTGTAGGCCTGTTGTAAGGCAGGTTCTCACCAGACATCATCCACAACAAACCCACCATCGCTGGAACAGACAGGACTGGCAAAAAGTGCTCTTCACTGACGAGTCGCGGTTTTGTCTCACCAGGGGTAATGGTCGGATACGCGTTTATCATCAAAGGAATGAGCGTTACACCAAGGCCAGTACTCTGGAGCGGGATCGATTTGGAGGTGGCGGGTCCGTCATGGTCTGGGGCGGTGTGTCAAAGCATCATCAGACTGAGCTTGTTGTCATTGCAGGCAATCTCAACACTGTGCATTACAGGGAAGACATCTTCCTCCCTCATGTGGTACCCTTCCTGCAGGCTCATCCTGACATGACACTCCAGCATGACAATGCCATACTGCTCATTCTGTGCATGTTTTCCTGCAAGATAGGAATGTCAGTGTTCTGCCATGGCCAGCGAAGAGCCCGGATCTCAATCCCATTGAGCACGCCTTGGACCTGTTGGATCGGAGGGTCAGGGCTAGGGCCATTCCCCCCAGAAATGTCTTGGAACTTGCAGGTGCCTTGGTGGAAGAGTGGGGTAACATCTCACAGCAAGAACTGGCAAATCTGGTGCAGTCCATGAGGAGGAGATGCAGCTGGTGGCCACACCAGATACTGACTCTTACTTTTGATTTTGACCCCCCCTTTGTTCAGGGACACATTATTCCATTTCTGTTAGTCACATATCTGTGGAACTTGTTCAGTTTATGTCTCAGTTGTTGAATCTCAGTTGTTGAATCGTATGTTAATTTTGCAGAAAATAAACAGTTGACTGTGAGAGAACGTTTCTTTTTTTCTGAGTTTATGTGGACACCTGCTCGTTGAACCACACATTCAAATCAAATCAAATTGTATTTGTCACATGCGCCGAATACAGGTGTAGACCTTACAGTGAAATGCATACATACAATTCCTTAACCAACAATGCAGTTAAGAAAACAAATAAAAAAAGTAACAAGTAAAAGTAACATGATTAAAGAGCAGCAGTAAATAACAATAGCGGGGCTATATACAGGGGGTACCAGTGTCAAGGTAATTGAGGTAATATGTACATGCAGGTAGAGTTATTAAAGTGACTATGCATAGATAACAGAGTAGCAGCAGTGTAGAAGGGGTGGGGGGGATTAGCAATGCAAATAGTCTGGGTAGCCATTTGATTAGCTGTTCAGGAGTCTTATGGCTTGGGGGTAGAAGCTGTTCAGAAGCCTCTTGGACCCAGACTTGGCGCTCCGGTACCGCTTGCCGTGCGGTAGCAGAGAGAACAGTCTATGACTAGGGTGGCTGGAGTCTTTGACAATTTTTAGAGCCTTCCTCTGACCCCGCCTGGTATAGAGGTCCTGGATGGCAGGAATCTTGGCCCCGGCGATGTACTAGGCCGTACGCACTACCCTCTGTATTGCCTTGCGGTCGGAGGCCGAGCAGTTGCCATACTAGGCAGTGATGCAATGCATCAGGATGCTCTCGATGGTGCAGCTGTAAAACCTTTTGCGGATCTGAGGACCCATGCCAAATCTTTTCAGTCTCCTGAGGGGGAATAGGTTTTGTCGTGCACTCTTCACGACTGTCTTGGTATGCTTGGACCATGTTAGTTTGTTGGTGATGTGGACTCTAAGAAACTTGAAGCTCTAACCTGCTCCACTACAGCCCTGTCGATGAGAATGTGGTGGGATCGGTCCTCCTTCTCCTCAATCATCCCCTTTATCTTGATCACATTGAGGAAGAGGTTGTTGTCCTTGCACCACACGGTCAGGTCTCTAACTTCCTCCGAAAAGGCTGTCTCATTGTTGTCGGTAATCAGGCCTACCACTGTTGTGTCATCAGCAAACTTAATGATGCTGTTGGAGTCGTGCCTGGCCGTGCAGTCATGAGTGAATAGGGAGTACAGGAGGGGACTGAGCACGCACCTCTGAGGGGCCCCCGTGTTGAGGATCAGTGTGGCGGATGTGCTGTTACCTACCCTTACCACCTGGGGGCGACCCGTCAGGAAGTCCAGGATCCAGTTGCAGAGGGAGATGTTTAGTCCCAGGGTCCTTAGCTTAGTGATGAGCTTTGAGCGCACTATGGTGTGAACGCTGAGCTGTAGTCAGTGAATAGCATTCTCACATAGGTGTTCCTTTTGTCCAGGTGGGAAAGGGCAGTGTGGAGTGCAATAGAGATTGCATCATCTGTGGATCTGTTGGGGCGGTATGCAAATTGAAGTGGGTCTAGGGTTTCTGGGATAATGGTGTTGAAGTGAGCCATGACCAGCCTTTCAAAGCATTTTATAGCTACAGACATGAGTGCTACGGGTCAGTAGTCATTTAGGCAGGTTACCTTATTGTTCTTGGACACAGGGACTGTGGTGTTCTGCTTGAAACATGTTGGTATTACAGACTTAATCAGGGACATGTTGAAAATGTCAGCGAAGACACTTGCCAGTTGGCCAGCACATGCCCGGAGTACACGTCCTGGTAGTCCATCTGGCCCCGCAGCCTTGTGTATGCTGGCCTGTTGTCCGGAACATCTGATGCTCTCATGCATGCCTCAGTGTTGCTTGCCTCGAAGCGAGCATAGAAGTGATTTAGCTCGTCTGGTAGGCTCATGTCACTGGGCAGCTCGCGACTGTGCTTCCCTTTGTATGTAATAGTTTGCAAGCCCTGCCACATAAGACGAGCGTTGGAGCCGGTGTAGTATGATTCAATCATAGCCCTGTATTGACGCTTTGCCTGTTTGATGGTTCGTCGCAGGGCATAGCAGGATTTCTTATAAGCTTCGGGTTAGAGTCCCGCACCTTGAAAGCGGCAGCTCTACGTTTAACTCATTGCGAATGTTGCCTGTAATCCATGGCTTCTGGTTGGGGTATGTACGTACAGTCACTGTGGGGACGACGTCCTCGATGCACTTATTGATAAAGCCAGTGACTGATGTGGTGTACTCCTCAATGCCATCGGAAGAATCCCAGGAACATGTTCCAGTCTGTGATAGCAAAACAGTCCTGTAGTTTAGCATCTGTTTCATCTGACCACTTTTTTATAGACCGAGTCACTGGTGCTTCCTACTTAAATTTTTGCTTGTAAGCAGATATCAGGAGGATAGAGTTGTGGTCAGATTTACCAAATGGAGGGCGATTGAGAGCTTTGTACGCGTCTCTGTGTGTGGAGTACAGGTGATCTAGAATTTAACATGTTGATAGAAATTTGGTAGAACTGATTTAAGTTTCCCTGCATTAAAGTCCCCGGCCACTCGGAGCGCCGCCTCTGGGTGAGATGACAGTCCATCATTCCTTTAAGACATGAAGGTTCGTCAATACGGAACATTTCAAGAACTTTTAACGTTTCTTCAAGTGCAGTCACAAAACCATCATGCTCTATGATTAAACTGGCTCTCATAAGGCTCAGGCCTTCATGGTCAAATTGCTGCAAAGAAACCACTACTAAAGCTCACCAATAAAAAAAGAGACTTGTTTGGGCCAAGAAACACGAGCGATGGACATTTGACCGGTTGAAATTTGTCCTTTGGTCTGGAGTCCAAATTGGAGATTTTTGGTTCCAACCGCTGTGTCTTTGTGAGATGTGGTGTGGTGAACGAATGATCTCTGCATGTGTATTTCCTACCATAAAGCATGGAGGAGGAGGTGTTATGGTGTGAGGGTGCTTTTCTGGTGACACTGTCTGATTTCTTTAGAATTCAAGTCACACAACCACCATGGCTACCACAGCATTCTGCAGCGATATGACATCCCATCTGGTTTGGGCTTAGTGGAACTGTCATTTGTTTTTCAACAGGACAATGACCCAGCACACCTCCAGGAAGTGTAAGGGCTATTTTATCAAGAAGGAGACTGATGGAGTGCTGCATCACATGACCTGGCCTCCACAATCCCCTGACCTCAACCCAATTAAGATGGTTTGGGATGAGTTAGACCACAGAGTGAAGGAAAAGCAGCCAACAAGTGCTCAGCATATGGGGGAACTCCTTCAAGATTGTTGGAAAAGCATTCCAGGTGAAGCTGGGTGAGAGAATGCCATGAGTGTGCAAAGCTGTCATCAAGACAAAGGGTGGCTACTTTTAAAGAATCTCAAATATAAAATATATTTTGATTTCTTGAACACTTTTTTGGGTTACTAAATTATTTCATATGTGTTATTTCATAGTTTTGATGTCTTCACTATTATTCTAGAATGTAGAAAATAGTAAAAATAAAGAAAACCCCTTGAGTGAGTAGGTGCTCTAAATCTTTTGACCGGTAGTGTACACAAAATACTCTATCAAAGTGGAAGAAAAATTCCAACCTTTGTAAAAAATTCATTAAGTAAAACTATCTTGATTAACGTAATTTCCGGACTATTGAGCGCACCTGAATATAAGCCGCACCCACTGAATTTAAAAAAACATATTATTTGGAACATAAATAAGCCGCACATGTCTATAAGCCGCAGGTGCCTACCAGTACATTGAAACAAATGAACTTTACACAGGCTTTAACGAAACACGGCTTGTAACGAAAATAAATAGGCTTTAACGAAACACGGCTTGTAACAAAAAATAAAAAATTAGCAGTAAACAGTAGCCTACCAAGAACGTCATTGGTCACTATCTTCCTCCTCCTGTGCACTGAAACCACTGAAGTCATCTCCTTTCAAAAATATTTCAAAGCGGGAAAAATCCATATATTAGCCACGTCATTGTTTAAGCAGCAAGGTTCAATGCGTGGGAAAAAAGTTGCGGCTTATAGTCCGGAAATTATGGTAGATAAGTATTCAACCCCCTGAGTCAATACATGCTAGAGTCACCTTTGGCAGTGATTGCAGTTGAGTCTTTCTGGGTGTCTCTATGAGCTTTCGCCACCTGGATTGTGGAACATTTGCCCATTATTCTTTGCAAAATTGTTCAAGCTCTGTCAAATTGGTTGTTGATCATTTCTAGACAACCATTCTTGCCATAGATTTTCAAGTAGATTTAAGTCAACTGTAACTCGGCCACTCAGGAACATTTACTGTCTTCTTGGAAAGCAACTCCAGTGTAGATTTGGCCTTGTTTTTATGTGTCCAGTGTCTGGTGGAAAGCACATTGAACCAGGTTTTCCTCTAGGATTTTGCCTGTGCTTAGCTCCATTTAGTTATTTTTTTATCCTGAAAAACTCCCCAGTCCAAGCATACCCATAGCATGATGCAGCCACCACTATACTTGAAAATAATGAGTGTTACTCAGTAATGTGTTGGATTTCTCTCAAACATAACAATTTGTATTCAGGACAAAAAGTGAATTGCTTTGCCACATTTTTTGCAGTATTACTTTAGTTCCTTGTTGCAAACAGTATGCATGTTTTGGAATATTTTCATTCTATACATGCTTCCTTCTTTTCACTCTGTCAATTAGGTTAGTAACTGTTTTAAAGTCACCATTGGCCTACTGGTGAAATCCCAGAGCGGTTTCCTTCCTCTCCGTCAGGAAGGTGTATTGGTACACTATCCAAAGTGTAATTAATAACTTCACCATGCTCAAAGGGATATTCAATCTGTTTTTTTTTTTTTTTTAACCCATCTACTAATAGGTGACCTTCATTGCGAGGCATTGGAAAAGCTCCCTGGTCTTTGTGGTTGAATCTGTGTTTGAAATTCACTGCTAGACTGCGGGACCTTACAATTATCTGTATGTGTTGGGTACAGAGATGAGGTAGTCATTCAGAAATCATGTTAAACACTATTGCACACTGAGTGAGTCCATGCAACTTATGTCACTTGTTAAGCAAATTTTTACTCCTGAACTTTAGGCTTGCCATAAGATGTTGAATACTTATTTATTCAAGACATTTCAGCTTTACATGTTTTATTAATTTGCTAAAATGTAGCAAAAAAACTCAAATTTGACATTATGGGATATTGTGTGTAGGCAGGGCCAAATGTAAATGTAATCAATTTTAAATTCGGGCTGTAACACAACCAAATGTGGAAAAATTCAAGGGGTGTGAATACTTTCTGAAGGCAGTGTAAATGAGGCTGTCATCTGAGCCAGAAATTTATAGGGATCCCCTCAGGCTCATTGGTGACCACGATGTTTGCCTAAGACCTCGATGTAGGAGAAAATGCAACAGTCAGGTTTTCTCTGACGACACGTAATGATTTCAATTCTAAACACCGATTCGTTTTACATATTTGAATTGGTCTTATTCGGATACCATTTAACTTAAAGGGACAGTTCATCACAAAATCAAAGTTAAGATTTAGGTTAGTTCAGATCCTTGTCTTTAAGGTTAATGTTTTTAGAGCTCAAAGTTGGTCTTATGTTGCCCTCATTCCAGGCCATTGTGTAGATCCAGCTATACCCATCAATCCAAAATAATGATGATGAGCACCATATCATCTTTATCTATGTCTTCATGTAGTCTCTCTCTGTCAGTTACTGTCAGTCACTCACTCGCTCACTCACTGATGAGGAACAGGGCCACTTTGACTTAGTCAGAGCGGAGACATACGGAGCTATTCACCCAGAACGCCAAGACATAATACACCCTGACAGTGGTTGCCACCGACAATGGAACTGTCCCCCTATAGGAGACAGCCGTCATTCACCTCTAGGTGCCCTGACTTCTTTTGCATAATGGGATTGATATTGGCCCAGTTCTCACTGAGTACTACGATGACATGCCCGTACATGTTTGTCATTTACCTTTACCAGTTGCTCTTATCTAGGGCATCATGCAATTAAGTTACATTATCTCATAATATGTAATGGAGACAACTGATGATTACTGTGGATGGTTTGTAATTCTAGTGTAATTACAATAATTAGTAGTATTTCTAACATGATTTGCACTACTTAAGTCTGCATTGGCAATTAGAAATGTAATGGTTTGAATTGAAGTTGAATTCAACCCATGTTCAGGCTGCAGAGAAACAGCACGGTGGCAACCACCCCCAAAGCGTGCGAGTCTTCTCCGTGAGGGAGGACAACAAACCCGGCACTGTCTCGGCTCCATCACGTTGGGGTTTCTGGAGGACGTAGAAGTTGGAACGCGTGTGTTCACCTTCAACGCCAGAGACGGCGATGGGAGCCTGGCCAACAGCGGCCTGCGTTACTCATTGACCTTTGACCCTGAGCTGGGCAGGTCAGGAGGGTCATCGTTGTCGTCCTCAACATCATTTGCTTTCCGTATACACCCGCTCACCACCCGCTTCCGTATTCACCCGGCACCTTCACCACGACCGCTCCCCTGGACCGCGAGAGGACCGTGAACTTCATGTTCATGGTCACCGCCCCCGACCCGGCAGCGAGGGTGGCCGACCATAATTTCGTGACTGTGGCTGCTCAGGTGTTCCTGCTGGATGTGAATGACAACTGTCCGGCTTTTGTCTCCCAGGACATGGCCCTCGTGATGGAGGACGTGGAGGTGGGGAGCCTGGTGCATCGTGTGGTGGGTGTGGATGATGACATGGGTGAAAGCCACCAGGTCACCTGTTTTCTCTGGGAACAAGGAAGGGTTCTTTACTTTGGAGGAGAAAACAGGTATGCTCTTGGTAGTATTTTAATGAATGACGAAAATATGATTCTGGAAAATGTATGAGGAATCATTTACCTCCAATACAGTCTTTCCATAGTTTAATTTCCAGGCGAAGCACAAAGGCCCCCAAAGCAAAGCATCCAGGTAGCCTGATGAATCACACTAAATTCCTCCGCTGCTCTGTCGTTCGCTACATACTTTAGTCTGAGACTGCCATCAATGAAGTTGTTTGTGGTGACAAGGGGCGTTGTACAAAAGTCCTCAGCGATTGGATTGTCTCTAACCAATCAAAGTATTAAAGCCAATGATGAGTTTTCAAACCGCTGCTTTACCCACATGTGTTCTGGCCCAACCAACCCAATTGGTGTCTGGATAAATCAGACGGCCCTGAATGTGTTTGCATTTGGTGAAGGGTCTGGGAGGTACTCCGATCAATAAAACTAAAGTCTTTGAGCGTGGCAGAGTGTTTGGCCGGAGCAAGGAGTCTGGATAGCCAGGCAAACATCCAGATCCTCTGGCATCAAAATTGTAAAATGAATCACTGATCTACGAATCACTTTGCATCCCAAATAACTACTCGTTATGTGATCATGATTAGTGATTCTGCGCCTTGCCTTGCTCAAACTGATCCCTTCAGACAAACTGAGTCTATTTAGGTTGGGGTTAACAGAGCAAGTTAGGGGCCCACTCTGTCAATACAATGGCAGGGAAACACTGCCACAGTACATCAGTCTCAACTCTCCTCTTCTCCCCCCGTAGGTCTGCTATACCTTGCATCCCCTCTGGACTACGAGCTCCAGTCATCCCACTCCCTGACCATCCAGGTCTCAGACCAGGGGCTCCCCTCTTTCTTCTACCCAGACCCTGAGGCTGGAGATGGGGGACGTGAACAACCAGCCTCCCCTGTTCCAGCAGGACGTCTACACAGCCAGCGTTGCCGAGAACAGAGAGCCTGGGGAGAGCGTGGTCACTGTGTCCTCCACAGACAAGGACTCCGGTACGTACCACTCTGGACACTGTTATTTTTTCAAATTGTTTCATTGTTCAGTTCGGATGCAGAAAAACATTAAGTCGCACAGTTTTCTCTCCATGTTCAGCGCTTCAATTATTTATTGGAGATATTGTTCTGCACCGCAGCGCTAGCTTGCACCTCATCTCAAAGTAAGAAGTAAGCCTTGTCCGAGCCAAAATGGTCTACAGGGAAAGAGCCTCTCCTGTTTCTGTAGCATGAGGCAGTTTGTAAAAGTACATCCCCTGGAGATCACAGGGTCTTACCCCCTTACCCCCAATCCATCTCCTTACCCCCAATCCATCTGCTTACCCACAATACATCTCCTTAATGCGGAGTGTCAAGCAGAGATGCATCAGGTCTCATTTTGAGTTTTTATGAATCGACCGGTGATCAAACCCCCAACCTCTGGGCGATCAGGACAAAGAGAACCATGGGCAGAATAATACTCTAGATAACCTAGAGCCCACATCACTCGTTGTAGACAAACCCATCCACGGTTTAGATGTTCACAGTGGTCACAATACAGTAGATCAGTCTATCCTCTAGGTGGCAGCATCAGCATATGAATTATGCTTTGAGGTAGCCTATCTTACTGTGGTTGAGCTGAGTCCGATCTGTCCCGCGATATAGTGGTCAGCAAACACTGTTGGTTATCCCTTCTAACCCAATATCCTGACCATAAAATTGTATTTGGTAAAATAACCAAGTTGGCTATGGTTTGGATTGCGGTTTGGGACACTTTTTTATACTTACATTTGATCCATATGTTGCTCTCTCAAACTGTTCACTGTCCAATGGTAGAATATTAAGGGAAATCATTTTTTATATGAAATATCTATAGCTTATCGAAACATTTTGGGATTCCTGTGTCTTTTCTGCTATCTCAAATAAGTATTTAGAAAGTTCAACTATTGGGTAACCTTGTGTCCTGAAAAGCCACACACAGGTCTATCATTCCCCCATTTTTCCTCCCCCCCCCCTATCCATATGTGGTTCATGTCAATCACCAGTATTTCACACTGACGGGGGGGGGGGGGGGCACCATTAACCGACAATCCAGCTCAATCCGTGAGTTTTTTAGTAGAGCCCTAGAGGCCTGACAGGTCAAGAATTTCTACTTCTCCATTTGTCCCATATGGCACTCTATTCTCCACATAGTGCACTACTTTTGACCAGAGCCATTTGGGCCCATGGGACCCTATTCCCTACATATATTCCCAATGGGCTCTGGTCAAAAGTAGTGCACTATATAGGGAACATGGTGCTATTTGGGACGCAACCTTTGGGTTTGATTGAAAGGGAGGCAGCTCCCCTGATCTCGTCTTGTACTGTTTGCTTTCTCTGCGCAGGCTAGTTCAAACACGCATTACACTCACGCCCCAAATGAATCGTGTTCACACATCCACACGTTGGCCCTGTTTATTGTAACACTTTGCCCCACCGTAGCTCGCCGGCCCCCAAAACAAGTTTCTTCATTTCTCACCCAAATATTGAAAGTTGAGGAAGAAGGTGGCGCGAGGGAGGGGGTGGTGTTTTAAACACCAAGGAGGTGTGTGTGTGTGAGTGTATGTCTGTTTCAGCATGTGTCTCTATGCGCGTCCATATGGGTGTATGTGTGTGTGTGAGACATTCTTGGGGGTGAGAACAGTGTCCAAGAACAACAAGCAGAGCGAAAGCCCTCGCTCCTCCAGGAGATGTGAAAGGTTCCACTGATGAGTCCATAATCCCAACCATCTGTGCTAATAGGCGTCATGTTTTCATCCTCCAATCACCTGTCTCTGGAGTGGCCAGAATCTGTGGCGTGCCTTGATGGCCACTCTCTCTCCATCTCTCCCACAATCATTTATTTGATTAACATTAGCAAATTATTATTTGACTGACACCGGGTGGAAAGTTGAAGAAGGTTGTTTTTTTTGCGCCAGTGGTTGATTTTTGTCTCCCGCTTCGGTGTGGAGAAATCTTGAGGAGAGACTGGTTGCTCAGTACTTGGCTCCAAACCTTACTTTAGGGATGTGTCCAGCTTACGTTTTTTTGGTAATAAAAACAAACAAAAAATGTATTTGTGGAAAATACTAAATAATGGATGTTTACATACACTACCGGTCAAAAGTTTTAGAACACCTACTCATTCAAGGGTTTTTATTTTTACTATTTTCTACATTGTAGAATAATAGTGAAGACATCAAAACTATGAAATAACATGGAATCATGTAGTAACCAAAAAAGTGTTAAACAAAAAATATATATTTTATATTTGAGATTCTTCAAATAGCCACCCTTTGCCTTGATGACAGCTTTGAACACTCCTGGCATTCTCTCAACTGGCTTCACCTGGAATGCTTTTCCAACAGTCTTGAAGGAGTTCCCAAATATGCTGAGCACTTGTTGGCTGCTTTTCCTTCACTCTGCAGTTCAACTCATCCCAACCATCTCAATTTGTTTGAGGTCGGGGGATTGTGGAGGCCAGGTCATCTGATGCAGCACTCTATCAGTCTCCTTCTTAGTTAAATAGCCCTTACACAGCCTGGAATTGTGTTGGGTCATTGTCCTGTTGAAAAACAAATGATATTCCCATTAAGCCCAACCAGATGGGATGTCGTATCGATGCAGAATGCTGTGGTAGCCATGCTAGTTAAGTATGCCTTGAATTCTAAGTAAATCACAGACAGTGTCACCAGCAAAGCACCCCCACAGCATAACACCTCCTCCTCCATGCTTCACGGTGGGAAATACACAGATCATCTGTTCACCAACACCACATCTCACAAAAACACGGCGGTTGGAACCAAAAATCTCCAATTTGGACTCCAGACCAAAGGACAAATTTCCACCGGTCTAATGTCCATCGCTCGTGTTTCTTGGCCGAAGCAAGTCTCTTCTTCTTATTGATGTGCTTTAGTAGTGGTTTCTTTGCAGCAATTTGACCATGGAGGCCTGATTCACGCAGTCTCCTCTGAATAGTTGAAGTTGAGATGTCTGTTACTTGAACTCTGTGAAGCATTTATTTGGGCTGCAATTTCTGAGGCTGGTAACTTTAATGAACTTACCCTCTGCAGCAGAGGTAACTCTGGGTCTTCCATTCCTGTGGTGGTCCTTATGAGATCCAGTTTCATCATAGTGCTTGATGGTTTTTGCGTCTGCACTTGAACAAACTTTCAAAGTTCTTGACATTTTCTGGATTGACTGACCTTCATGTCTCAAAGTAATGATGGACTGTCGTTTCTCTTTACCTATTTGAGCTGTTCTTACCATAATATGGACTTGGTCTTTTACCAAATAGAGCTATCTTCTGTATACCCCTACCTTGTCACAACACAACTGATTGGCTCAAACGCATTAAGAAGGAAAGAAATTCCACAAATTAACTTTTTTAAGAAGGCACACCAGTTAATTTAAATGCATTCCAGGTGACTACCTCATGAAGCTGGTTGTGAGAATGTCTAGTGTGTGCAAATCTGTCATGAAGGCAAAGAGTGGCTATTTGAAGAATCTCAAATAATAAACATATTTTGATTTGTTTAACAGTTTTTTGGTTACTTAATGATTCCATGTGTTATTTCATAGTTTTGATGTCTTCATTATTATTCTACAATGTAGAAAATAGTAAAAATAAAGAAAAACCCTTGAATGAGTAGGTGTTCTAAAACTTTTGACCGGTAGTGTATTTCACATTTCCTTTTTTCTTCCCTCTCCCCGAGTTGTCAGTCTTTCGCTGACATTTTGTTTGACAGTAATTGTAAAAATATATATATCCCATAATACCCTTCACCTTATAGTTTGGATTTTTTGGGGGGATGTTTTTCAAAAATGTATTATTTTATACAAAAATAAAGGATTTAGTCATAGTAGAGCTTCAATTCGTGGTGGGTTATTGACATGTTTGTGAATTGTTCAGTCTAGCTCGTGTTTTTGACAAGTCCCATGCCAACTATGTCCAGCATACTAGATCATTCATACCCTTTTCATAATACTGAGCCAAACTGTCTGGAGCTGGCCTGGTTATGTATTCACCATAGTTAAGTATTCACCATAGTTGCTGGAACTATGAGAAAATAAAATAGCAGAAGCAGCACACTACTGTTCGGATTGGCCCTATAGTGTGCATCAGACATTTGTGTTTAGAGTTGCTTATGTACACTGCCGTACATGTAGTTCCAGTTATATCATTAATAAAAAAACAAATGTTTGGGGTTGGACGCATTGGGATTTTTGTTCTACGACCCAACGTGCACAGCCTTTGACTGTCCCATTGCTGTGTAATTATTGCCATGGTGATTGCTTATCTCACTTGACCGCTGACCTTGGATGTCACCCACATATCCCCCTCTCGAAGTTACCCTGAACCACTGGTCCAGGGTCAGATTTTTTATTTATTGTCCTAATGGTTCATTGCCTGTATTTACAAAGATTATCAGAGTACGAGTGCTGATATATGATTAACTTTGCCTTTTAGATCATAATGAATCAAATAATATTGAGGTTCCGCTAAATGAGCAAAATTAAATGTACCTTTTTTATTTTAAATATTTTAATAAATGAAACAGTACAACACCAGCCACTATAGTCACCATATCCACTAGACAGGGAAGAGACTATACCCCACCTTCACCCCTGACAATTAGTGGTGGAGTTACATTTCTCCCGTAAAAGTGTGCGGTAATGTCAACCACATGTGGAGATCTGCGCTGGCTGGTGCCTGATGTGGTGCCTGATGTGGTGCCTGATGAGGTGCCTGATGAGGGCTGCTCTACCACTTGACCTGCCTGTTGGGTAGGGCTGGGGGTGAAAGGGGTGGGGGGGGCTATGACTAGGTCAGGGACATCAATCTGTGTGTCTCTAGTACTCGTGGCACTTTCCCTACTGCCGCCTCTCCCTGTTCTTCCTCCAAACCACCAACCTGGGTAGTGTTTCGTTAGGGCACGCCGTAGCAAAACGTTTTCCAACGGTTAACAAGTGTTTCCTATTGGACACGTTCAGATACCTATCCGTTTCGAAGCATTTTCATCTGTTTTGTGCCTAAGATGAGCATTGGACTAGGCGGTGGTGGGGGGGGTTTCAAGATTGTTGTGTGTGCGCGCGCGTGTGTGTGCGCATGCGTACATGGGTGATCCACTAGCATTGAATCAGACTGCAGCACTTGGTGGGGCTCATGTAGAGGTTAGACAAATATTTTCCTTTATTTAAGTGACAGATCATATCGTGAGGTGATTTACCCCTTTAGCACTGGTTTCAATCTGAGAATCAGAAAAGGCCTCTGTCCCAAATGACTCTTTCTCTCCAGGCAAGCCCCTAAAAATGGTCTGTGTCTCAAATGGCACCTTATTCCCTGTCATTTGGGACATGTAGGTGGGCTGACCTGACATGCTAAACGGCGACGTCGTTATTAATGTGCCCCTAAACTTCAAGCGTCTGTCCCCCAAATAGCACCCTATTCCCTATGGTGTAGTGCCCTTCCTTTGACCTGAAATGGCACCCTGTTCCAGAATTTTGTATAATGCACTTATTTTGGTCTGGTCAAAAGTAGTACACTATAAAGAGAATAGGATGCCATTTTGGACACAGCCCAATATGTCTAAAAGGAGCCTTGTGGAATTTGCTGGGTTATCAATCATATTGCGAGAAGAAAAAAGCAGTTAATTGGTTTTAATGGAAAGCGTGAGTGAGTTTTGGTGAGACATGCTGGAGCGGTAGACTAGCCGTAGCAAGGGTTGTTAATATTGAAATGGTTCGTTTTCATGTGCATGCCTGCCATTTATTGAACAATGTCCTATTTATTACATGGTCCTTGTTTTGAATGCCTTTGCTTCATGAGCTGGACTGATGGTGCCATGGCTACGTGCCCACAACCTTGAAACTGTTTTCGTGTGTCTCTGTTGGACCAGAGTTCAAATAATATTGTTTTCTAAAATACTTAATTTCTGCTTGATTGAGCTTGCATGGCACAATGGAACCAAAATATATTTCCAAACCCTGTCTATCTGGCAGGCTAAATCAAACACAAAGTATTTGAAAGAATTTGTCATTTTGTGTACCATGCATCTGATATCGGCTGGATGTGAACAGTACTCTACCTGGAACTAACTGTCCATCTATCTCTCTACCACAAGAGAATGCTGCGGTATGGTACAGCCTGTTGCCCGGCCCAGGCTACGACTTTTTCTCCATTGACCTCCACTCTGGAGAGATCTGCACCATCTCCCAACTGAATGGGGAGCTGTACCAGCACTAAACCCTTAGAGGTTATACACATTACACACAGCAACTCATTACCGTTAAAGCTGCAGTCATTTCAGGGTGCTGTGATGTCCTCTGTACTTGTTTGTAGATGGAGGTGTTGAGTCAATCTTGAGAATATGATTGTGTTTTTTATTTTTGTATGTGTGTTGATTCCTTGTATAAGGGTGGATTTCAGTTCAGTGATGCCCAGTGTTAGGGGCGGACATATCTGGGGATATCAGCCAGAGTGGAATTGTAGCCTCATTTAAATGCCCGATTATGCGATACGTGGAGACAGTTATCCTGTACAGCAGTCCTCTCTCATTTAGGTCACCTCTTGGCTTGTCACATCTGTTTCCACCATCGGGCTTAATAAAATATCTTGAATATTTTCAACCCTCTTTCTCTTGCTCCTTCTCTCTCCCTCTCTTTGTTGGGTTCTCTCGCTTCCTCTATCGCTCCCTCTCTCTCATTCTCCCTCTTTCTTGTGCTCACTCCTTCGTCGCTCTCTCTCACTCCCTCTGTCTCCCTCTCACGCTGTCCCTCTTCCTCCCTCTCTCCTCCGCTCTCTCACCACCATTCTCTCTCCCTCTTTCAATCTCTCTCTTTCTTGTTGTATGGTTCACAGACAGAGTCCTAAAGAACTCGGTCTACCCACTTTATGAAAGCAACATTATTCACCAGATTTGATTAACGTAGAGGCACGTCTAGACGTTACAAGGGTACGTCCCAAATGGCACCTGATTTCCGAAATAGTGCACTGCTTATAGGGAATAGGGTGCCATTTCCGACTCAGTCTCAGCTTTGTGGGTAGACGCATGTTCCACGGACTGTTTTGCTTTCTTGGCCTAGGGTATTTTTCGTGTGCTTTCTCCCCCGCCTCATGCGAATACAATTACATCCAAAATATGCAATAATATTTTGTGATTAAACTGCTTTCAGATGTGCACATGACGATATTTCAATCAATCAAATGTATTTATAAAGCCCTTTTTGCATCAGCAGATGTCAGTCGGGACTGAGTTTGAACAATTTAAATCTACTAAGGAAATGTAATCACAGGAAAGCTGCAATGTCTTGAAGCTGTGCCAAAATCGACCCGGTGATTGTGAAATACCAAGAGACGTCGGGCCAATTTTCCACTGGTACGGTCAGATGAAAACAAGGGGGGAAATGAACCCTGAAAAAAAAATTAGTTTCATATCATATTTGGGGGGGCAGTATAAGATGTTGGTACAATGTAGAGAAGCTGTGAAAGAAGTACGTCTTCAGTTATGACTTTCAAAGGACAGTCTATTTCGTTAAGTTTAACCGGAGTGTATTGACTTATCCCTCCAGGTGGGCGTTTCACCATCCATGCCACCATGGGCGCCGTCAGCACCACGCGGGCCCTCCACCAAGAGGAGAGGCCCAGCTACACCCTCTACATCCAGGCCAGCATTGGCGGCCAACCCTCCCCCGTCAACTCCTCCACCCATCTCCTGGTGCTCCTGCTGGACCAGAACGACAACAGTCCCTCGTTTCACCGCAAGAGTTACCGCGCTTCCCTGGCTGAGGGGCTCCCCGAGGGGGCAGAGGTGCTGCGTCTGGAGGCCCGGGACCCGGACCAGGGCCCCAACGGCGAAGTGACATTCTCTCTGGCCGAGGACACCCTGAGGGCCTTCTCGGTAGAGCCCGCCACGGGCGTGATTTGGACCACCCGGCCGAATCACAGAGAGAGCCGCGCTCAGTATACCTTCAGGGCCGTGGCTACCGACAGCTGCGCCAGAGGTCCACCGCGGTTACCGTGAATGTGGAGGACGCTGACGCACCTATCTGCGCGGAGAACAGTCCCATCCCATTCTGACCACTGTCGCCGTCCACTGCAGTCACCGTGGCGACAATCTTGCTTGGGATCGTCTCCACGGCGACCCAGCCGACAACGGGACTGTGTGGTTTAGCTTGGTGGAAAACAACCCGTCAATTCATCAGTTTCTTGGGTGCTAAGCTGCAGGTGTTGGCTGCAGACCAGGGGAGGCCAGCTCTCACCTCTACCTGCCTGGTCCTTATTTACTTGAAGGGAGAGGACGAGCCATTGCACTTCACTGAGACGCTCTACAAAGCAGTCATGGTGGAAAACAGCAAAACTGGTACGGAAGAACTGCTCTAACATCAGTATATTAACAACTATTCAAGACACGTGCATTGATATGTACCAGACCTGGTTTCAACTAGTATTTGTTTTCTATCAAAAACGTCCTTGATTGAACTTGGCTGCTGCAATGGAACCAATAGAGTAATCCTAAAAGTGTCAACCCAGCCCATCTGGCACTCCAGTCAGGCTCAATCAAACACTTAAATCTGCTGTGTATGTTCAATACTTTATCCAAACTCTTTACTGGCGTCACTCTATTACGAGGGTCTCAAACCCTTTGAGTTCAGGTGAGTGCTAAAAGCCTGAGACTTATCTTCCATTTTTCCATCTCTTCTCCTTCCCCCTCCAGGCTTGTGGATGGGAAACGTGGTGGCCCACGACCGAACCGACGACGGACAGCGAATCGAATACAACATTTTCAACGGCAACGAGAACAGCGCCTTCACCATCAACCGACACACAGGTATGAACTGAACCTTTCCAATACTAAAAAACAATATTTATTATGTGGTCCAGTGGTTAGTGCCACCATCCCCGGCACACATGTATACCAGAGTCAGCATGTGTTTAAATCCAGCTCAGTACCTTTTTGATTCACAATCTCTCCCACCTTTTCTCTTCACTGTCCTAATCTTCAATAAGTACATTAAAACCCCAAAAGAACTTGTTCTTCTCTGAAGCTGGAATCAAAGACATTGCTTAGGCTCCAGTGTACTGGTTGGCATAAGCCAGCTAGGATTCTTTCATTAGTTGCCTGCCGCAAGAACTTCCAACATGCTTGTCTTTTCTTCCTTGGTCGTTTTTCAACGCCAGGGACACACCAAAGCCAGAACTTCCACCCATCATGGTTACTACATGATTCCATATGTGTTATTTCATAGTTTTGATGTCTTCACTATTATTCTATACTGTAGAAAATAATAAAAAATAAAGAAAAACCCTGGCATGAGTAGTTGTCCAAACTTTTGACTGGTACTGTGTGTCTGTCTGTGTATAAATGCAGTGGTGTAAAAATACTTTAAAGTACTTCTGAAATAGTTTTTTGGGGTATCTGTACTATACTATTTATATTTTTGACAACTTTTACTTTTTACTCCATACATTTTCTTTCCCTGACTCCCAAAAGTACTTGTTACTTTTGGAATGCTTAACAGGACAGGAAAATAGTTCAATTCACTGAGAACATTCCTGGTCATTCCTACTGCCTCTGATGTGGCGGACTCACTAAACGCTGAGTGTTGGACTAAATGTCTGAGTTTTGGAATGTGCCATTGACTATCCGTAAAATAAAAAAAAATTAAAAAGTGCTTTGGCTTGCCTAATAGAAGTAATTTTAAATTATTTATACTTTTTACTTTTGATACTTTAGTATATTTTTGCAATTACATTTTCTTTTCATACTTAAGTATACTTAAAACCAAATACTTTTTGACTTTTACTGAAGTAGTATTTTACTGGGTGACTTTCACTTTTTCTTGAGTAATTTTCTATTAAGTTATCATGACATTTACTCAAGTATGACAATTGGGTACTTTTTCCCGTGTGTGTGTGTGTGTGTGTGTGTGTGTGTGTGTGTGTGTGTGTGTGTGTGTGTGTGTGTGTGTGTGTGTGTGTGTGTGTGTGTGTGTGTGTGTGTGTGTGTGTGTGTGTGTGTGTGTGTGTGTGTGTGTGTGTGTGTGTGCGTGCGTGCGTGCTTTACAAAACATTAACACCTGCTCTTTCCATGACATGGACTGACCAGGTGAATCCAGGTGAATTCTATGATTCCTTATTGATGTCACTTGTTAAATCCACTTCAATCAGTGTAGATGAAGGGTAGAAGACGGGTTAAAGAAGGCTTTTTAAGCCTTGAGACATGGATTGTGTATGTGTGCTATTCAGAGGTTGAATGGGCAAGACAAAAGATTTGAGTGCCTTTGAACGGGGTATGGTACCAGGTGTCAAGCACACCAGTTTGTGTCAAGAACTGCAATGCTGCTGGGTTTGTCACGCTCAACAGTTTTTTGTGTGTATCAGGAATGTTCCACCACCCAAAGGACATCCAGGCAACTTGACACAACTGTGGAAGCATTGAGGTCAACAAGGGCCAGCCTCCCTGTGGAAAGCTTTCGACACATTCTAGAGTCCATGCCCTGAAGAATTGAGGTTGTGGGTGCAACTCAATATTAGGAAGGTGTTCATAATGTTTGGTATGTGTCTATCTATACTGAACAAAAATATAAACGTGACAATTTCAACAATTTTACTGAGTTACCGTTCATATAAGGAAATCAGTCAATTGAAAAAATGCATTAGGGCCTAATCTGTAGATTTCATAACCGGGCAGGGGCGCCCACTGGAGAGCCAGGCCCAACCAATCAGAATGACTTTTTCCCCAGAAAAGGGCTTTATTACAAACAGATATACTCCTCAGATTAATCAGCTTTCTGGGTGGCTGGTCTCAGACGATTCCGTGGGTGAAGAAGCAGGATGTGGAGGTCCTGGGTTGGCGTGGTTACACGTGGTCTGCGGTTGTGAGGTCGGTTGGATGTACTGCCATATTCTCTCAAACAACTTTGGAGGCGGCTTATGGTAGAGAAATGAGCATTCAATTCTCTGGCAACAGATCTGGTGGAATTTCCTGCAGTCAGCATGCCAATTGCACACTCCCTCAACTTGAGACATCTGTGGCATTGTTGTGTGACAAAACTGCACATTTTAGTGGACTTTTATCCCCAGCACAACGTACACGTGTAATGATCATGCTGTTTAATCAGCTTCTTGATATGCCACACCTGTCAGGTGGATGGATTATCTTGGCAAAGGAGAAATGCTGACTGAGAAGTAAACATATTTGTGCACAAAATTTTTTGAGAAATAAGCTTTTTGTGCAAATGGAACATTTCTGGGATTTTATTTCAGCTCATGAAACATGGGACCAACACATTGCATGTTGCGTTTTTTTTATATTTTTCTTCAGTGTATATACAGTATATGTCTATCGATCAATACATCTTCTACCTACAATCGAGAGATGCACATTTCATTATAAAAATGTTGATTCCAGATTCTATAAATAATGCAGAGTTGATTTATATTCCTGGTAATGTCATGCTGTGTGTTTCCTTTGACGGTCCCACTGGCTAGTCATAGTAATGTAATGGTGTTGTGTTCCCAGGTTGGTACTGCGGGCGTCAGACAGGGGGAGCCCTCCCCTGGCAGCACCGCCACCGTCCAGGTGGTGGACATCAACGACAACAACCCCACCATTCCCCCCATGGAGCCTGTGGTCATAGCAGAGAGTAAGACACCACCCCTCTCAAATGGTACCCTTTTCCCGTTACAGTGCGCTACTTTCGACCAGGGCCTATATTTTCGAATCACATCATTTTGTGTGTGTGTGTGTGTGTGTGTGTGTGTGTGTGTGTGTGTGTGTGTGTGTGTGTGTGTGTGTGTGTGTGTGTGTGTGTGCGTGCGTGCGTGCGTGCGTGCGTGTGTGTGTGTGTGTGTGTGGTGAAAGGATGAAGTCGCTCTGTAACAGGCCCGCGGGCTGTTGTGCCTGAGGCAAAGCTCTGTCCTTATGCCACCGTTCTGAAGGAGTGAAGATCACTTCCTGAGACAAATTTCTTGGGAGACAAGCCCACCCAGTGAGCAAAATGTGTTGAAATTGGTATTTCCAACCAAAAATACATATTTTCAATGTCTTTTCAATGTATTTTGCTCATAGAGCAGTTCTCAGCCCAGCACTGACACATTGATTTAACTAACCAAGGTTTTTATGATTAGTTGAATCAGGTGTTATAGCGGAAGTCTGGAACAAAAGCCATTTTTATTGATTGAGGGGGATATCCAAGAGAATTGTTAACTTTCGAGAATGTTTCAGTTTAATTTGTAGTACTAAATACCTGTAGAGATTAAGTAGGACCTGTACACACAACTGTTCTTCGGCTCAGGCCAGTACCCCCTATGAAGTGGTGTGCATTTGACTATATAGACTATTTGGTACTAAATACCTCTTACACTGTTATCTTGTTGGTCACTAGACCTCCCAGCGGGCTACATGGTGAGCGCCAGCGACGTGGACCTCAGCTCCACTGTGACCTACAGTTTTTCGGACAACGCCAGCCGGCTGGGAGCTTCGCCATCAATTGCTACACAGGCGTGGTGACCCTGACGCAGATGCTGGACCGTCAGGAGCAGGCGGTGCACAGGCTGGTGGTGTGGGCCTCGGACTCCCTCCACCTGACCACCTGGTAGGAGTCCTGGGAGAAGACGGGCACGTTGTCGTTGACATCCAGCACTTGAACCAGGACCTCGGACTCCCTCCAACTGACCACGGCCGAGGTCCTGGTTCCAGTGCTGGATGTCAACAACAATGTGCCCGTCTTCTCCCAGGACTCCTACCAGGTAGCTAGAGCTACAATCTGTCTTTTAATGATGGATTACAAGACAGTTATAGTTAAGGAACACAAATCCCTCACCACACAAACATCTACCTTGTGGTGAGCCTTTCCACATTAGCAAAAAAGTATTGTATAGATGGCAGAAATGAAGTCCTTTAAAATGTAAACATGACTGACTCACTGAGAGGATGAGGGGATTTGTATGTCAAGTTGGACAATGTCTGATCTATCCATGTGACACCATTGTACTCCCTCAATCTTCAGTGATGTCTTGTGACTCAAAGTCCTCCTTGAGATGTTTATAAATGTATGTATTTTTTCCTGGGAATTTACATAAGATGTCTGTTTGTTTGCACCCCCAGGTGAAGTTGCCAGAACTGTCTCCTGCCAACATGTAGATCCTGACTATGGCTGCCATAGACCGAGACTCTGGGCTTAACAGCAAACTCGGCTACAAACTCCTCTCGTCTCCTCTATACGGCTTCTACATACACCCAGACAACGGTAAGCACTATTAGATTTACCAATTAGATTCAAGTTAAGTGACGTGAAACGCTACATGAATAGCTTTCATCAGAATTAGCCTGATCAGATAGTCAACTCGCCTGTTCTAATTATAAAATATTTATACTTTAGTATTTAGTGTTCTTTTTATTGAAGAGATTGGAGGGATAAAGAGAGAATGCGTCACTGTGAAAAATGTGTAGGCCGGATACCACCCTATGCCGAAGTGTACATATGTGCACCAGAGGCTACGGCCCTAACTGCTGTCCCATCCAGTCCATTCTAAATAAATTTTTGTCAAATTGAAGAGTAACAGTGGAACTTATTTAGGCATGAAGTCTGTAAAGTGAAGAAATAGGCCTAATCCTCCCGCGATGCTACAAAATGAGCTTCTCTTAATTCCTACGATTCAGCCTGTCAAAATGTAGCAGTAAAAGAAAAGTTACCGCCACATGCTTTCAAAGGTTCACGTCTGAAGGCTGTCTGGCAGCCCGGTTTTCATATTCATCTTTTATATTCCCTTTGTTTAAAATCAGATTTTTCCTAGCACGGTGCGCTTATTTTCACTCAGTGCCAAGAAATGGGGGTTTGTGCCAACTGTAAGTATATGCCCAGTTCTACACATCAAGGGTTATCCAGAGTATTCACACTGTCAGTAGCCTCCGTTTCTCCATCCTTTCTCTTTTTACGGGCTTGGATGTGTGAACGAGTGCACTGGAGGGGAGAGAGAGGAAAAAAGAAAGGGTGACTGGGAGAGATTGCTGATGAGAGGTCACTGATATACAGGTCTGTTTAAGAGCCGGGTCTGTTATCTCCCGTCTCGAGAAGCCCAGTTAAGTCATCGCCCTCCCCAACCCAATGAGTGAAGACTAATTGAAGCCGACAAGAGGCTAACGCCAAAGATGTATCTTTTTCTTTCTTGAAAAAATTATTTGTAGCCGCCTCCTTATTAAAGTCGCTGGCCCTCGAAAGTAACATCTGAGAAATGTATTCTCCATGTTTTGTGGTTCGAGTAACTAAATGGGAAGTGAAATTTGGATTGGTGTCAATATTAGAATTGAGCCTCTCGGAACCGTGTCTTTATCCTAGCTCGAACCAGAAACACATACTGGCTTGTTCTTTTGTGTTTCCTCATATTTCCAGCACTGAAATACGTTTTAACTTATGTGAATGTGTTTCAAGATGAGTTGCAATATTATAGGAGGCTGGGTAATATCCCAAACTGATTTGGCAATACAATAGTAGTCAATTCCATGTATTGAAAAGGACCAATCTTGCTTGGGTTTTCAGTCTCCGTTTTCTGTGCTCACATCAGTAAACTCAATCGATTGTTCAACATTCTCAAAAGAAACTTCAGCCAAAAGCCCACAGAATGCACTTCTATAGAGAGCATTAAAGCCACAATCCTGAATTTGGGTTTCAGTCAAAAGGCAGCCCCACCACTCGGTTTGCTATAAAGCTAAGGAATGCAGCTGGAGAAATGTAATCACTCTCAGATTCATAGACTGAGCTATGGATGAAACCCATGAGGTAGTGAGTGATCTTATTGTACAGGTTTTGCGGTTGCCAAAACCTGTAGGGACTTTCCTGGTTAAAGGGGCATTCCACCAACGTTGCTCTTTGATAGGCTGTTCTTTACCATAATAACAGCTAGAGAGCTGTGAGTTGTGTTTACAGTCAGCATGGTAAAGCCTCCCTCAGCAGCTGTAGACTGAGTGGACACCTGAAACACGCCCCTACATTAGACAATGCTAAAATAGATCATTTTGAGTGTTTGTCTAATAATGACGATATTTTCAAAGAGGAGGGGGATGCTGCCGCGGGTCAGGGTGAGAGATGGAGGAGAGCATGAGGGGCCACATCCCTCTGTGGACGGCTCCTTCAGCTCGCTGTTGTCTGGAGGAGCAGCTCCAGGGCAGCAACGGTTGGGACTACCTGCTGGACTGGGAGCCGCGCTACCAAACACTGGCCTCAGTCTTCACCGACATCAGCCTGCTGCCCGACAAGGACCTCCAGGGGGGCCACGAGGGCCTGGCATCTGAAGCCTGCTGCCTCATGCATCCGCCACCCCTCATCATGGGCGTGGCGCAGCCAGGCCTTAGGGCTGTGCCCCCCCGGATGCCCCATACACACCCAGACCCGGAGGCCCTTCTACCCAAAATACGCTTACGCTCCCCTGGCCAGGAACATAGTGCTCACCCCATCTGCCATGACGCCCAGTTTCTCTCCCTCGCTGTCAGTTCTCACACTGCGGACCCCCAACGCCTCCCCGATGGTCTCAGAGACTGGGCTGGGGGTCTTCAGGCTAGACGCCGGCAGCTTCCTGGAGGGAGAAATACAGGTGTAAACTTGCGGACCTTTTTATATTGACTTTGAAATATATTGTATTGTATGATAGATGCCAAATACTAGTATTAAATCATTCGGTTCTCAAGCTTATTTTAAATCCGATTTTAACATCACATCACTATTCAATTAGTTTCTCAACATAAAGGATCTACAAATCAATATTGGCTCATGTTGAACAATATCCTGTCATCTGGCACATCTACTGGTAAGGACATTATACAATGCAGATGAATGGGTGAAATCAGACATTTATTAAATGTATTTGTACAATGAATGATTCGCATTGTGGTTATTTAATATTTCCATAACTTGCTTTTGTAATAAAAAAAAGTAATATATGCAAAAGCCTGAACTCTGGTTTGCGTTGCAATGGCACAACGCAGCACTCTGTACACAAGTGGATGTTTGAATCCACAATTAATGAACAAATGTGTGGTCGTAAACACATTTGCATGCTAAAGAAAATGAAACACATTGTCATTTCAGTTGGCTATAGCTTTTTCACTTGGCAAGTATTCTTGTTTTTTCTGTAGTTGTATTATGTCAGAGTACCACGAACCCATATTCTGTAGACTACTAAAATTCAAATACCTACAGTATTTGAAATATCAATAACAGCTGTACAAAGAGCCAGGGCAGTTGGTGTCTTTTGATATTGCTGTGTGCGCTGATTGTATACTATAGATACTGACGTCACTTTTAGTATACTAACCGCACTTTATTGTACAGTGTGTAACATTTCAATTTTTTATTTTTTTTATTGCTCAATCATAATATGCATATACTTCTAACTGACTTGAACAACAATTAGTGTACAATTCAATTCCACAATGGTTTGTGACTTTGTCTCTTCATTCCTTTTCATCGTTGAACTGATTGTTAATGTGGTTCATAAATTAAACAATTCCAATGGAAAATGTGTGTTGCTTACGAAGCAATAATGTTTCCAGACTTCCTCTGCAATTAAGAAATTCTAAATTAGACTAAACTATCAAACTTCAGAAACTTATTGATACCACATAGAGAACAAAACCCGCATAAGCCTTTTGTTGTTCTTCCCATTGTGGAACATGTGTCTTGGAATCATGATCAAATAGCATTTTGATTCCATCCAACATTATTCCACATGGCCACGCTGAGTTAACCCAGTGCTGAAGGAGGTCTGACGCGAAACAATTGTTTGAGTCTGTTTCTAATGGAATCCAGACCGAAAAAAGAGTGCAACCATTCCCTGGCTAATAGAATAGTTGCGTTTTAAAGGGTGGAATAAAAACAAGTTTCGCTTGTGGCTCTCTAAGGGCAAAGGTGAGAATCCCAAGCTTCAGAGGCTGGTATTGTTGCTCTGAGGTTATACAGTAGAACATGTTTGCCATGACACTTCATCTCATTCCTCGCACTGTCTTTGAGGTCTTTGTACATTTTCCACCTCACAGCTATAAGGAAAGTGCCAGATGAAAATACAGTATGCTTCTCTCTTTCCAAGGGTTTAGGCCGTGGCAGCGTAAACAGTGTCTGAGATCGGGGGACCTAGCACTCCTCTGCTTGGCTTGGCTTGAGAGCATCCTTAATATTGATGACCTGTTTCCTTACGTTCGGATCACTGCGACGGAGATGATACATCGATTGTTCTTGGTTGGAGAGCAAGAATCTATTATAAGACCTTTGGTCTGGTGTGAAAGCTAGTGTGGCAATGAGGAGTCACAATTCTCTTACAATGCCAGAGGTCCTTGAAGCATCCAAACACTTTTTCAGAGCCTCTGTCTCAAGATTAACAGATGGACATACCATCCATACATTTGGCCACCGTGATGCGAAAATATGGAATGGCTTTTGGCTGTGAAACCCATTTTGGGAGGTGGTCTATTTTCAAAAAGTGTAAGGTATTTGAATTAGCCTCGTCAATGTGTCTTTTTACTCATTTTCAAGACACATTTGAGATGAGTCTGCATGTCGAGACTATAAAATGGCCTCCGAAACTGCTGGTGAAAGACTCCTGGAGAAGTAATGACATGGCCCTGACATCCAAGTCTAATAAGCTCTGACTCTCAGCCATTTTTTTCCTTGCACCCACCCAAGCGTCCCTTACTGTCCATAATGGGCCATCTGAACGCCCACGCATTCCTTTGCTCCAAAAGCAATAAAATGCAGGGCGATTTGACACGGCTCCACTCGGTCTGGTGCTAATCCAAAAAATGCTATCTTTAGGAACATGTGCCAGGAGAGGTCTAAGACTCGGAGCCCTTATCAGGTATCTTAATTAAGGATAATAAACATTTGAGTGGCTAGTCAGTTAACCGTGCAGGCTTCATGCATTCTATGTATAGGGCCTGATAGGCATCTTATTTATTGACTCAGTTCTGGGTCACTCCTTCCTGACGGGTTGGTTTGGACTACAGCTCTGCTCTGTCTTTGGCCTTGGGAAGCACAGGCGATGGAGAGATCTCTCCTGTGTCATGTGATCTGGTAAAACAAGCATCTGCATGTCTCGGCACATAGCTGGGAGAGTCAGGGGACCCAGGCAGGGATATGGAGCTCCTCTGAGATGTTCCATCAACGCTTCTTCAACGTCTGTCAGTCAGCTGACAATGTGCTCTGTTCGGAGCAGTAAAACAATCTCCTTGCCCCAGACGAGCACTTCATGCTCATGATTATGCGGGTCCGATGTTCAGTTGGACAGGGATGCATGGTGGTAATTTCCAGACAGCTGCACTCTAAGCTGACTTGGATTTCATACTACACCCATCACTTGATATTGAAATATGCATTGGCTTCAAAACAAGTCCTGCATTGTTGTCTGTTTTCTCAGTGGTTGAGCTCTGAAACATCTCAAGGTTCGGGGGGCTGAGTCATCCACTGCAAAATCGAGATTGCATTGGGACTTGGCAAAGCAACACTCACTGGGGGGGGGGGGGTGTACAGTCTGGGTGACAAGTTGTTTGATAATGATTATGTTTCTGGAGCGCGATCAGAAGGCAGTGCTAAAAGATTGAATCCAACGCTAAATCTGATAGAATGTTAAAACAGCTCTACATTTGCACAGGCAGAGCAGACTCTTGCCTATTTTCAATGTTCAAAAGTAACGGTTGACTGCTCTCAACTTTAAAGAAATGTGTATTCTATTTTTGGAAGCCAACCGGCTTTAATGTGTGACTTTAACAGCAGAGAGATGTTCCAACATGTGAAACACAAAAATAAAATGTTCTGTGGGGCCGCATCCAAAAGGTGAATTATGTACTGTAGATGCATGTGGGAATTGTATAATTTTTATTTTGTGCCATCCACACTCTGTACCAGACCTGGATTGAAATACTATTAAAAATCACTGAAATACTTTAGCTGTGCTCTTGTTTTTGCCTGGCACAATGGAACCAATGGAATAGTCCCATGTGTAAACCACACCCATCTGGCACTATAGACAGGCTCAAGCAAAATGCATTGGCAGCTTTTGAAAGATTACAAATACTACTTGAACCCCCACCCCAAAATACTACTTGAATCCAAATTTGCTCCATAATGCACATCACCTTGCATGCCTCCAAAGTACACATTCCAGACTGCCAGTTCAACAGGGTCTGGCTCTGTTTATTTTGCAGCCATCTAAGCATCTGGCTAGCTTCATAAAGAGATCAATTGGAGACTAGGGCTACATTTCTTATGTCACGATTTTCTAAAACTAAATATCCCCAGACTCTAACTTTACTGGTTATTCTAAAATAAACACGTTTACACTGAGGGCTCTTAATGTCTTTGTTTTCAAACACGGGCAACTAGAGTGAATTTTTGAGGATAGACATATATAGAAAATGTAACTCAAAATGGCCACCTCAGCTCTTGCATTTAATCACTCAAAACAAGCTTTCTCCCCCTAGTTATTAAAATGCACAACTTTAGTCACATGTATTAAATCATAATTCTATAAATGTAATAATTTTCCTGTGGGAAAACATTGACATGACATTTAATTCAACATGATCGCCTATACTGTAGAAATACTTCCCTGTGCAAACGCGAATCCGACCATCACCCCTGGTGAGACACAAAACCGCGACTCGTCAGTGAAGAGCACTTTTTGCCAGTCCTGTTTGGTCCAGCGACAGTGGGTTTGTGCCCATAGGCGATGTTGTTCGGTGAGGACCTGCCTTACAACAGGCCTACAAGCCCTCAGTCCAGCCTCTCTCAGCTTATTGCGGACAGTCTGAGCACTGATGGAGGGATTGTGCGTTCCTGGTGTAACTCGAGCAGTTGTTGTTGCCATCCAGTACCTGTCCCACAGGTGTGATGTTTGGATGTACCGATCCTGTGCAGATGTTGTTACACGTGGTCTGCCACTGCGAGCACGATCAGCTGTCCGTCCTGTCTCCCTGTAGGGCTGTCTCAGGCGTCTCATAGTACAGACATTGCAATTTATTGCCCTGGCCACATTTCCAGTCTTCATGCCTCCTTGCAGCATGCCTTAGGCACGTTGACGCAGGTGACAGGGACCCTGGGCATCTTTCTTTTGGTGTTTTTCAGAGTCAGTAGAAAGGCCTCTTTAGTGTCCTAAGTTTTCATAACTGTGACCTTAATTGCCTACCATCTGTAAGCTGTTAGTGTCTTAACGATCGTTCCACATCTACATGTTCATTAATTGTTTATGGTTCATTGAACAAGCATGGGAAACAGTGTTTAAACCCTTTACAATGAAGATCGAATTACAGTAGTAAAAATTCCCTGTCTTAGGTCAGTTAGGATCACCACTTTATTTTAAGAATGTGAAATGTCAGAATAATAGTAAAGATAATTATTTATTTCAGATTTTATTTCTTTCATCACATTCCCAGTGGGTCAGAAGTTTACATACACTAAATTAGTATTTGGTAGCATTGCCTTTAAATTGTTTAACTTGGGTCCAACGTTTCGAGTAGCCTTCCACAAGCTTCCCACAATAAGTTGGGGGAATTTTGGCCCATTCCTCCTGACAGAGCTGGTGTAACGGAGTCAGGTTTGTAGGCCTCCTTGCACACACTTTTTCAGTTCTGCCCACACATTTTCTGTAGGATTGAGGTCAGGGCTTTGTGATGGCCACTCCAATACCTTGACTTTGTTGTCCTTAAGCCATTTTGCCACAACTTTGGAAGTATGCTTGGGGTCATTGTCCATTTGGAAGACCCATTTGCGACCAAGCTTTAACTTCCTGACTGATGTCTTGAGATGTTGCTTCAATATATCCACATAATTGTCCTAGCTCATGATGCCATCTATTTTGTGAAGTGCACCAATCCCTCCTGCAGCAAAGCACCGCCACAACACGATGCTGCTCCACCCGTGCTTCACGATTGGGATGGTGTTCTTCGGCTTGCAAGCCTCCCCCTTTTTCCTCCAAACTTAACGATGGTCATTATGGGCAAACAGTTCTATTTTTGTTTCATCAGACCAGAGGACCTGTCTCCAAAAAGTACGATCTTTGTCCCTATGTGCAGTTGCAAACCGTAGTCTGGCTTGTTTATGGCGGTTTTGGAGCAGTGGCTTCTTCCTTGCTGAGCGGCCTTTCAGGTTATGTCGATATAGGGCTCGTTTTACTGTGGATATAGATACTTTTGTACCCGTTTCCTCCAACATCTTCACAAGGTCCTTTGCTGTTGTTCTGGGATTGATTTGCACTTTTCGCACCAAAGTACTTTCATCTCTAGGAGACCGAACACGTCTCCTTCCTGAGCGGTCTGACGGCTGTGTGGTCCCATGGTGTTTATACTTGCGTACTATTGTTTGTACAGATTAATGTGGTACCTTCCGGCATTTGGAAATTGGCTGATTTCTTTTGATTTTCCCATGATGTCAAGCAAAGGGGCACTGAGTTTGAAGGTAGGCCTTGAAATGCATCCACAGGTACACCTCCAATTGACTCACATTATGTCAATTAGCGTATCAGAAGCTCCTAAACCATGACTTCATTTTCTGGAATTTTCCAAGCTGTTTAAAGGCATAGTCAACTTAGTGTATGTAAACTTTTGACCCACTGGAATTGTGATACAGTGAATTATAAGTGAAAATCTGTCTGTAAACAACTTTGGAAAAATGACTTGTGTCATGCACGAAGTAGATGTCCTAACCGACTTGCCAAAACTATAGTTTGTTAACAAGAAATTTGTGGAGTTTTAATGACTCCAACCTAAGTGTATGTAAACTTTCGACTTCAACTGTATCTTTGAAAGACAGGGTCCTGAAAAAGGAGTTTAGAAGGAGGGGGTACTGTTCTTTCAGTATGTAGTCTATTTTTAGAGCACAAAGTCGTTAGATGTATTGAATACCCTGGTCTCTTTTAACTGATTCAGATAATATATTGCTTTTCTGTATCTGAATATTCAGTAGGATGGTTTACTTTTTTCACACTGTGGAATAGAGGTAATCTTTTTCAGTAATTTACCCTCTTCTAAGTCCCAAGTCTTTGATGATATTGAATCGTATCAAGATCAAAATAGGGCCAACCATAGGGCCTGTTCTCTTGTGGCTTTCTTGCTCGCTCTCGCCCACCCCCAAAAAAGAACAAAGAGGACATCCATGATTGTCTCAGGGGTGCATCTGGAGGTCCACGGAGATCAAACATCTTGGGGTCAGATTTTTCCAACCCCACTCTTTGCTACGACGCAACAGACGTGAGTCACCAATCTATCAACCTACAGTAGAGAGACCACTGTTCATACATGTCTAGTGTAGCTAAATTACTCTGCTTTCTGACTATGGTTGACAGTCTAGTTGAGAGTCGATTTAATGGTGATTTAATGGTCTGACGGTGCAGTACGTAACAAAAGTACAAGGTAAGTGATCTGCACTGTACAGTGTCTTCAGAAAGTATTCACACCCCTTGACTTTTTCCACATTTTGTTGTTACAGCCTGAATTTAAAATTGATTAAATTGAGATTTTGTGCCACTGATCTACACACAATAGCCCATAATGTCAAAGTGGAATTGTGTTTTTTTAGAAAAGTTTACAAATCTATTTAAAATGAAAAGCTGAAATGTCTTGAGTCAATAAGTATTCAACCTTTTTGTTATGGCAAGCCTAAATAAGTTCAGGAGTAAAAATGTGCTTAACAAGTCACATAATAAGTTGCATGGATACTCTTTGTGTAATAGTGTTTAACAGGATTTTTAAATAACTACATACCTCCTCACTGTACCCCACACATGCAGTACAATGGTCTGTAAGTCTGTAAGGTCCCTCAATCGAGTAGTGAATTTCAAGCACAGATTCAACTACAAAGACCAGGGAGGTTTTCCAATGGTTCGCAAAAGGCACCTATTTGATTTAACTATTTTATGGCTGAGGTCTGGACATGTTATGATGTTGACGATTGAGAACAGTCAAAGAAGGACATCAAATATCTCTTTGAGCATGGTGAAGTTATTAATTACACCCAGTCACTACAAAGATACAGGCGCCCTTCCTAACTCAGTTGCCAGAGAGGACGGAAACTGCTCAAGGATTTCACCATGAGGCCAGTGGTGATGAGCGATAACTGAGGATGGATCAACAACATTGTAGTTACTCCACAATACTATCATAAATGACAGAATGAAAAGGAAGCGTGTACAACAACAAAAAATGTTTGGGGCAAATCCAACACAACACATCGCTGAGTAGCACTCTTCATATTTTCAAGCATGGTGGTGGCTGCATCATGTTATGGGTATGCTTGTCATCAGCAATGACTAGGGAGTTGTGTAGGATAAAAAGAAACAGAATAGAGCTAAGCACAGGCAAAATCCTAGAGGAAACTTGGTTCAGTCTGCTTTCCAACAGACACTGGGAGACAAATTCACCAAATTCACGTAAAACATAAAGACAAAAATACACTGGAGTTGTCACGTCCTGACCAGTAAAAGAGGTTGTTTGTATTGTAGTTTGGTCAGGGCGTGGCAGGGGGTGTTTGTTTAGAGTGTTTCGGGGTTTTTCTATGTTCTTGTTAGTCTATTTCTATGTTAGTTCTAGTATGTTTATTTCTATGTGGTGTTTATTGGGTGTACCTTCAATTGGAAGCAGCTGCTCCTCGTTGCTTCTAATTGAAGGTCCTATTTAAGAGGGGTGTTTTTTCTATGGGATTTGTGGGTAGTGATTTCCTGTTTTGTGTTCGTGCACCTGATGGGACTGTTTAGTGTCGTTTGTTGTTTTTGTATACGTGTTTCTTTTGTTTTCCTTCTTTAATAAAATAAGGAGATGAGTTTACATGTTCCCGCTGCGTTTTGGTCCAATCCCTACGATACCCATGACAGAACTACCCACCATCAACGGACCAAGCAGCGGAGGAAGGAGCGGCAGCAGAGCTGTAAAGAAGACTGGACATGGGAGGACATCCTGGACGGCAAGGGATCCTACACTTGGGAAGAGATCCTGGCCGGAAGTGATCGCCTCCCATGGGAACAGGTGGAGGCAGCCAGGAGAGAGGAGATACTGGCGGGTGAGTCACCATGGAGGAAGGCTGAAGAGGACCGAGGACGCTATGCGGGAACACGGCTGGCAAGGAAGCCTGAGAGGCTCCCCCAATAATGTTTTTGGGGGGGCACAGGGGTAGTTTGGCTGGGCCAAGGGTGAGCCCTAAGCCAACTCCCCGTGCTTATTATGGGGAGCGTGTGGAGAGGAGAGCGCCGGTGTATGCGGAAGTGCGCACGATCTCGCCCATGCGCACGCACAGACCGGTGCGAGCGATCCCAGCCCCTCGCAAGTGCCGTGCTAGAGTGGGCATCCAGCCTGGAAGGAGGATGCCTGGCCACCAGTGCACCTCCTAGGCCCAGGCTACCCTACGCCTGCTCTATGCACGGCAGCCATCAGGCCTCTGCACAGCCCAGTTCGCCCTGTGCCAGCACTCCGCTTGTGCAGGGCTACTGTTACCATCCAGCCAGGAAGGGTTGTGCAGGCGGTGCGCTCAAGACCTCCAGTGCCTACTCATGGCCCGGTGTATCCAGTTCCTGCTCCTCGCACTAGCCCTGAGGTGCGTGTCTCTCTTTTTCAAACATAGTCATATGTTTGAAAAATGGAAGTTTTCGGATTTTAGAGGAGTTTGTATTTCGCGCCACGCCCATCATTGGATATTGGAGCAGGTGTTCCGCTAGCAGAACGTCTAGATGTAAGAGGTTTTTAACAAGGATAACTAAATGCATTGTAATCCCAATTTGTAACACAAAATGTGGAAAAATGTGAGGGGTGTGAGTACTTTCTGAAGGCAATGTGTACATGCCAACGGATAAAGAGACCTATCTCTAGACTTTCGTAACCCCCCCCCCCCACACACACACACACACACACACACACACACACACACACACACACACACACACACACACACACACACACACACACACACACACACACACACACACACACACACACACACACACACACACACACACACACAGGACCCTTGCGGAGTTGTATGGTGAGTCTGGCCATTCCCAGAACCGTTCTCATATATTCGACAGCTTGCCTTGCCTTGCCTTTCCTGAACCTGCCCCTACTTGACACACACCACACCCCCGTGCCAGCAATGGGAGAAAAAAAAAACAGGTGGCAGGCGGCACGGGTTCAGAACCGCTGACCAATGAAATTTCCCATTGGTTAGCCCATGCTAACCAGACTCTGAGGCCTCTGCAGTCTTTGAAGTGCTTTGGCTGCACTGGGAGGTTGGAGGGAGAGCGGTATCAAACAATTAGGGCCGCCAACCCAGATGTGGGTCGAGAGGGAGAGGACATGGGGCTTCACAGGCCTGAAGATTGGCCTATAATGCGGCTGAGAGCTCTAGCTTCATGTGGCACTCATTTTACTTCTTTCTCTCTCTCTCTCTCTCTCTTTCTTAGATATCTGCAGGCATCAAATGCACAAGACCTGAGTGCATTACCAATGCAAATGTGGCATATCCTTTCTTTGAGTCCCCAGTTTGGCCCGCAGATAAGGCTGTTAAAGAGTGGAAAAGTGTGTGCTACTAAATGTGCTATTATTACCATGAGCTTGCTACAGTGTTTGTGGGCGCTAATCGTGATTTGATATAGCCAGTTGCGAGCTGTTTGGGATGCCTCTTGTGACAATGACTCTGCAACAAAACAGAGAACTTACGTCATTAGCATTTCATTTACAACCAAGAAGTCTTTTTACTAATATTTCAGTGTTAGCTACAGAGGGATTGTAGCTACTAATAAGTTGACTGTAAACAAAAGGTTTTCAAAGGACCAGAGGAAAGTATTCTCTCGTCTACTTCCCCTGACGTGAACTTACTCCTATAAAGTATTGATTTATACAGTACTGACATTGGAGAGTTCACATATAAGGCTGTTACTTACCTTTCTCACATATTCACAATACTATACCACTTCCACTCTAAATTGCCAATGAGTGGTTGAGATGACAATGAGATTAGGAGAGAGTCTGGAATCAGTAAAGGACCATAAGTGTTCTCAAGATTCCTGCCTCGCTAGCAGCGAGACCGGGTTTCTGCTGAGCTATGTCCACTCGTTCTTTAAAACAGCGATACCTTCCATTGGAATGCGACTGAGGCGTGCTTTGCGCAACAGATCATAATTTACCCTTTGAGAATAAGGCAAATGGAAGAAAGCCCCATCGTCTTGAGACTGAGTAAGTTTGTCACTTGTTATTTTCCATTTTGAGCAGCCCTAAAATTCAGACAGTCGTGAACATGGAATGGATTAAGATAACAACATGCGTCAGAGCTTTCTGTAAAATGGTTATGTCATCTTGAGAGGGCAACTAAGGTCTACTGAAGGGTAGTGTCAGGGAAAGTGTTTGGCTGGGGCAATCGTAATCTAAACATTATCTTGATGTCATGTATTGTACAGTAATTCCTTGGATTTGAATATAAGTTCAATGTTCTGATCATAGCCATAAGGTATGTTTGAAGACCAGTTGGAGAGAAGTGGGTCTACCACAGCCTAGCGAACACTGATCACATTGGTGCTGCTTACCTTGACTAGCGGTTACCAACCCTGGTGCAGACTTTTTTGTGGGCCTAACACTAACCTTGATCTTAGCACTAACCTTGATTTGTTCTGTGCTATTTTAGGTGTGTTCATGCTTGGTTGGAACAAAAGCCTGCACACACTGCAGAACTACAGAATCAGGGTTGATGACCAACTGACCAGACTACGTGATTAGACAAAATCTGCAAACAAAATCAACTTAATTGGATTTCATTTATTGTTGAAAAGAAAGTGGTAAATGCAAGCAAACAGTACTTAATTGCCATTTAGAGAAGCCTAGCTACCATCCTACCTCTCAAAATGTCAAACAATTAGCGTGTAGGGACTTTGAAGGAGGTCGTCTCGTCAAGGTTTTGGAAATGCCTTCAGCGTTTAGTAAACGTGCAGGAGGTTTTTAAGTGTGTGTGCAGCGGCGTCTCCCAAATAGGTTAAGGCCTGGTCTCTTTCTGCTGCCCCCAGCAGGACTCTGCAGGTATAATGTGCAGTGCCTTGGGCTTGTTCCATCCAAGCACACTTCCAAGTTAGCAAACCCTCTTGGCACAGTGGATGAAGGTAAAGCGAAAATGTTCTGTACTGTAAGTCAACGCAAAGAAACTGTGCGATATATTAAGAAAGGGTAGGAATTTGGGCTATTCACCAAAAGGTCTACGCTATCTTTACACTACAAGGCAAGTGGAATACATTTGTGTGGTTTATCTGGAGACGATGTTCTCCACTTACTTTGAGAGGTACAAAACTGTCTTCATGTAGTCAATGATATACTACAACTCTATATCAAACGTTGTTATTGTACTGTGGACCAGGAGGAAGGTAATATCCTTCGGAACAATATCAATGTTTCAAGTGTCAATGTATCCCATGCCGGGTGCGGCAAAGACCTTCTTTATCCTTTAATGTAGTGCCTTGCTTTGGTCCATAGGTGCTAAATAATTAAAAGTAAGTCTTGCAGACGTGAAGACACAGGGTCTTTTAAATCTATTTCTATTTGGATAAAGGTACATCATTTTGCCTGGCTCTATTAAAAAGTGTAAACTTGGATGGTAAAGTGTATTATAAAATAAAGGAAAGAGCTCAGATGCAAAAATATTTAAATCCAATGTTTCGACAGACAAGCTGTCTTCATCAGGGTATAATGACAGTGTTTGTCTGCGTATTATTTTAAAAACAGTAAAAATGGCAGGGGAAAACACTTTTTGCTATGGTTAAAAAGCCTGCGCAAGCTGCGCTATGGAAAGTTCTCTTCAATATAAAACAAAACTCCCTTTCAGTATAGGGTGTATTCTGACATTAGGAACGCCTATGTGACACACCTTTACAGCAACAATGCCTCTTGCTAATAAAAAATATAATATTTTGTCATACACAGTTATCATATTGATTAATAAAGTACATGTGATCCCATGAAAATGCATCCTTCCAAAATGTTTAGCTAATTCATTCTTGTGGTCACAATTGTCTAGCTCTGTGAGTGAAGAGGAAAGAATATTCCTCAAATGAGATAATCCAACTCGCCGAGGGAATTATCGCATTGGCTTCTACATGCAGTAGGACTTATTTGAAGTGGCTGCACACTGTCATCCATCAAGTATTGTCAAAATAATTAGACATCTTGGCGAAAAACGTCAACATGCCAGAGCATGGGGGTACTGGTGATGAAAGCACACTGACTGCATAGTGTGGTTCAGTTAGCAAATGGGCAACAACAAGTGGATATTACTGTCATAATTATATTCCCCTAAATGCAGTTGCATAAGAGTAAGGTTAGAAGCTGACATTTGTACAATTTAAGGACGTTTCAACATTATGGACATATGGACATTCTGGTGCAACTTTGTCATGTTAGTCTACAACACCCAATTGTCCCATTTGAAACATGGATTCTAAATGGAAATCGACCCCTTCCCTTTTTTAACCCCCACCCCTCCCCTACTGTATTTATTTATTTATTTATTTTGCTCCTTTGCACCCCATTATTTCTACTTTGCACTTTCTTCCACTACAAATCTAACATTCCAGTGTTTTACTTGCTATATTGTATTTACTTTGCCACCATGGACTTTTTTGCCTTTACCTCCCTTATCTCACCTCATTTGCTCACATTGTATATAGACTTATTTTTCTACTGTATTATTGACTGTATGTTTGTTTTACTCCATGTGTAACTCTGTGTTGTTGTATGTGTCGAACTGCTTTGCTTTATCTTGGCCAGGTCGCAATTGTAAATGAGAACTTGTTCTCAACTTGCCTACCTGGTTAAATAAAGGTGAAATAAAAAATAAAATAAAAAAAATAAAAAATCTCGTGGTGACTATTTGAACACGTAATGATAGTATTCGTGGACACACAGGTTCACGTCAAACCTCCCCACCCCTTATTGCTGCAGGTTGTTTGGAGCACTGGTCCATCCTTCAGCTGTGTGAGTGGGGAAACCTTTGATTACATGATGATGTAACTGTGCCATACTTGGCTGAGAAAGAGATGCCTTGCACGACACTAACCATAATCAGTCTTTTGTATAATACTTTTACACTTTAACATATGCTAAGTCCTCTGCCTCTAAGCAATGTTTCATTTTACCTTTACTGTTGCTTGTCCTCTTCCTACGGTGCAAAGGCGTCTCAACTTTTCAACTCTTTGATATGCTTGCAGCTTTTGTAAGCTCATCTTGCAAAAGCAATTGGTGTGTTTTTTTAAACAATACCCTCATGTCCTGTATGTAACTAAATCCATGTTAGATGAAAATATACAGAAATTATTAACTTGATTTGCTGCAACCACATTTTTGCTTGTTTCTCAGATTATTATCGAGTGGTTTGCTTTCATACTATTTCCACATTTCCAAGAAATCTGTGTTCTACTGTATGCTCTGTTTACATACCTCATACCTCAACACAATCTGCTTCATATCAATCAATGGAATTTCAAAGAAATGACCTTATGTTAAGATTATTCCAGTTGTAAGAAGTTATCACATTGATTAATGCAACAAAATCTGGAAAATCCAAAACAATTTCAAACAGGCAGAAATGGAAACGAGACCTTTATCGCAAAATACATCTGCAATAAAAAAAAAAATAGAAATAATGACCTAGCGAAAATAAATGTTAACTTGTAGGCCTACTGTAGTGTGCCTTTTGGATAATTATATTTTGATAGTGACTTCAGAGGCGGACTACAGGTCACATTTCACATTTACGGGCTGGCGGGGGTTGTTTGTGATACGATGAAGGAGCGGTTCCGCGATGGTTGCTCTCACGTCTGTTTCTGCTCAAGTGAAACCTAATGGGTCTCAGCTGATCCCTGTAAACTAATTCCGGCCTTGTCGCAGTGGCTGCGACTTTGAGTGGGAATGCCGGAGCTTTATTTATACATGAGTCTGCGTCTGGTATTCCCGGGTCACTCCGGGTCACTTAGCACACCCACAGTCATGTTGGCTAAAATTAAGAGGACGGTGATGAGGGTTTGTGGAGACTATTTCACAACACACACTGCCAAATGATCCATGACTGGTGCAAGAGCAGTCATTTGTTCATGTCTTGTAGCACTTGCATTTAGATGAATACTTTATGGGCCATATGTACGTTATCTGGAAAAACATCCTGACTTGTTTTTTACATTTTACATGTACGTCATTTAGCAGACGCTCTTATCCAGAGCGACTTACAAATTGGTGCATTCACCTTCTGTTTTATGAGCTAAGAAGTATATTTTTTTTTTGGGGGGGGGGGGCATTGGGATTTAGTCCCATTCCTCTAGAATGCCCAGATAGAGTGACGCTTAATCGTTGATAGAGCCTGGATCATTGATATCAATAAAATGTAGCAGAAAAATAGCACTGGACACTCTAAAACAAGTCTAAGTAAACAGAGTGATATTGTGTCTAACAGCTTCAGACCAAAAAGGTACACTGTACACGTAAGACCGTACCTGAGGTCTTAAAAGCTCAAGTTGAAGTTTGATAAATGTGGCGCTCCTTGCCGACCTGTGCATGATTCAAACTTTTGGGTCAGTTAATTAGATACGAAATACAATCGGTTTATGAACCTGTTAAGCCACCTTTCTTTTTGTTCCAGTATTTTACAGATGGAGCTAAACCTAGACCCTCTCCCTTATTGCTTATGGAGCTCTTATACAGACTCCATGGCTTCATCAAGACAACAGGTTGTCCGAAATACAGTACACAGACTATAAATATAGCCTCTAACTTATAGCTAGTCTCGTACCCATTTTTTTTTTTAAATCAGCATAGGCCTATGCTAACTCACAACTATGTACATCAACTGAAAGTTTCCGAGGGCATAAACGTGAGCGAAATGTCAGGAAATGACCCCACCTTTTACAATTGGCCATAATGGATATCCGGCAGCTGCTACATTTTGTTTAATTGGTTAACGTCTCATCTGTATGTTTTCCAAGCCTTGCTAATAATGGTTTAGAGTGGTAGGTAGGTTGATAGCCCCCTCTCTTTTTCCACAAGGACTGATTTAGGTAAACGCCAAGGGAAGGAATGCATCTCAGTCAGGGAAGGGGGTGGGGGTGGCGAGAACGGGATGGTGGTGCCCTTCCGTATGAGATGGAGATCAGGTCTGGGTCATCCATAGACAGTGCAGTAACCCCAGGGCTGCTCGTTGCTTTGGTGTGCGTCGTAAAAAGTCCTTCTAAGCCCCTCAGTGTGAGACTTCCAGCTCCAGTGTCGGTCAGAGGTCAAAGAGCAAGGCCATTCCGAAGCATCCGCTTGTCGTGGGTCGCGGACATCCTGTATAGCGTAAAACTGCTCGGCCCAATGTTTTACGTGCTGCACTTTATGTTCTGACGCTTTTCTGACCTTTTCAAACGGCAAGCTGTTGACTTTTTTATTTAAAAAAACACCACCTAAGTTTATTTGATCCCAACCCAAAAACACTTTTCCAGCTTGTCTGAAAGGGGAAGACCTCATGTGTACTAACAGTCAATCATATAGACATTGTGTCTGTTCAGTTCGTGTCCCTGTAGTAGTTGAACCCTTTCTGGTTCTAGGTAAAACCTTTTCACCCACAAAAAAAACATTTTGGAAGCCTTTTTTCTGTAGTGAAAATGGAACCCTTTTCATCCGGGAGGGTGAGACTCCAAAACAGTCTCCATGGGGAAAAAACGTCTTTAACGGGGTTCTTTGTGGGAAAAATGGTTCTACCTAAAATCATAACGGGTTTTTCTACAGAGACGAGCCTGAAGAAGCCTTTTTTGTACCATGCTGTTGACTTTGACTCGCACAGTATAAAAAACATTAACATAATGTTTAAACATTAAAACATTTTCATGACAGGTGAATCTAGGTGAAAGCTATGATCCCTTATTGATGTCACTTGTTAAATCCACTTCAAATCAGTGAAGATGGAGGGGAAGAGACAGGTTAAAGAAGGATTTTTACACCTTGAGACAATTCAGACATGGATTGTGCGTGTGCCATTCAGAGGGTGAATGGGCAAGACACAAAATGTAAGTGCCTTTGAACGAGGTATGGTAGTAGGTGGCATGCTCACCGGTTTGTGTCAAGAACTGCAACGCTGCTGGGTTTTTCACGCTCAACAGTTTCCCGCGTGTATCACGAATGGTCCACCACCCAAAGGACATCCAGCGAACTTGACACAACTGTGGGAAGCATTGGAGTCAACATGGGCCAGCATCCCTGTGGAACTCAATATTAGGAACGTGTTCCTAATGGTTGGTGCACTCAATGTATATATGTAGATATAGTTGAAATAGAATTTGAGCATTGTACAGATGTGTAGATCTAGTTGAAGTAGAAGCTGGACAGGGCCACAACTCTTGGCCAGCGCCCCCCCCCCCCCCCCTTAGCATGAGAGTTGATTGTGTCACAGCTGCCTGAACCTCCATACTGAAACAATGTTACCTCCATAATGGGGGCATTTCATAAATTACACTCAGCAAACATTATCTATATGACTCTCTGGAACTTTAATGAGATTAATACATTTTAGATAGATAGGATGAATTCCTTCCCCTCTTATGTCAATGTATGCAGAGGGATTACGGCTAACAAGGTCATTAGTACATGTGGTCCATGTGGACTTCAGTACATATCCTGGACTATACGTTGATTCTCTGTTGGGGGTCCCGTGGTGGGCCCTACGTAATAAGTACAGAGTAGAAGTGGAACAGCCTTGTTGATCTCACGAAGCATCGGTCTAAATGTCACTCAGACCATGAATCATATATAATAGATTCATACACTGCAGATCAAAGATCTATGATAGATTGGCACTTGCAGATCACTATGGCTGCGTTCACACAGATCTTTTTCATAGCTGATCTGATTGGTCAAAAGATCAATTAGTGAAAAAAAATTATCAGAATTGGGCTCCCTGTCTAAACGCAGTCTGAGAAGCTTAGAAAGTGCTTAAAGGGTTGATATTTTCTTTTGCTTTTTAAATGTATGATATTTACCCATTGATTTTAAGAAATGCCTCATGAGCTTAGTTCAACAGTCTTACTTACTCCATCAATATAAGATTGTTTGTAAACACTGCATAACCTCAAAACATAGTTGAAATTACAATTTTGATTTCATGTATGGTCATTCTTTTTATCCATAGCTCTGCGAGCGGTTTCATTTCTCAAGCCACATCCTTCAGCTCTTTACCAAAACAGTGGTGTGGTGACTACTTACTTGTTGTTTGAACGGCAGATTGCCCCTTTAATGACAAGCTTTTGTAACTGCTGAATTTTAAAACGTCAAATCGGCTTAACAAAGCCCTTCTCGAAAGCCAACAACAATTCTTCTGGTACCGTGATTGGAACAGAATGTCGTATCATAATGATGAAAGATTTGGCTTATATCGTTTCAGTGACACTAATCCCAGCTACTATAATTAGAAATATGTCGCTTACAACCAAATTACAGTAAACATATTCAGAGACCTGACTAGCGAACTCCTTCCCAAATAGCAAACGTTAAAAAAATTGTTGTAAAGTGCAGATGGGAAAAAAAATAGCTTTCTGATCAAGGAATAGCGACTTTGATGTGAAAACATGAAAGAGAATTCTTGTTTTACATTCGAGCGGGCCCGATGGTCCAAGCCCCCTTCACACCGCAAGGGACTTTATTAACGCTCGATTAATTGATTCCTCAAAGGCTTCCAGTGGGGTTTGGGTTTCTCTTGAACCCGAGGAAACATTCCTTCACTAATGGCTTGTGACAGTAGTCCAGCCTGCGATTCTCAATAAAACATGTAAAAAGGGAGGGTGGGAGGGATGGAGGGGGGAGGAAAAGAGAGAAAGGAAGGGGTTACCAGCCTACAGATGAGCGAGTCGCTCCAACAAAGCTGCGTCTCATTTTGACACAGTTGTAACGAGAACCTGCTGGTACTTGTTCTGGGGAGACGTGGCCCCTTTAAGCACAGGTCTAGGATCAGCTTCCCGATTCCTGACTCTAACCTCTACCCATAATGTTGTCAAACTCCAGACTGACCTGAGATCTATGCTTCATTAGGGAGCATCTCCCTTGGTTATGGAGGACAAATATGGGCCAACACAGATTGTGCTGTTTGGGGTTCTTGGTTGCAGGGTACACCGCTTTACATCACCCTTGTGGTACAGTCAGGTTTCAAGACTGGTCATTCAACTGAGACTGCTCTTCTCTGTGTCACGGAGGCTCTCCGCACTGCTAAAGCTAACTCTCTCTCCTCTGCTCTCATCCTTCTAGACCTATCTGCTGCCTTTGATACTGTGAACCATCAGATCCTCCTCTCCACCCTCTCCGAGTTGGGCATCTCCGGCGCGGCTCACTCTTGGATTGCGTCCTACCTGACAGGTCGCTCCTACCAGGTGGCGTGGCGAGAATCCGTCTCCGCACCACGTGCTCTCACCACTGGTGTCTCCCAGGGCTCAGTTCTAGGCCCTCTCCTATTCTCGCTATACACCAAGTCACTTGGCTCTGTCATATCCTCACATGGGCTCTCCTATCATTGCTACGCAGACGACACACAATTAATCTTCTCCTTTCCCCCTTCTGATAACCAGGTGGCGAATCGCATCTCTGCATGTCTGGCAAACATATCAGTGTGGATGACGGATCACCACCTCAAGCTGAACCTCGGCAAGATGGAGCTGCTCTTCCTCCCGGGGAAGGTCTGCTCGTTCCATGATCTCGCCATCACGGTTGACAACTCCAATGTGTCCTCCTCCCAGAGTGCTAAGAGCCTTGGTGTGACCCTGGACAACACCCTGTCGTTCTCCGCTAACATCAAGGCGGTGACCCGATCCTGTAGGTTCATGCTTTACAACATTCGCAGAGTACAACGCCGCAGCCCGTCTGGTGTTCAACCTTCCCAAGTTCTCTCACGCCACATCGCTCCTCCGCACACTCCACTGGCTTCCAGTTGAAGCTCGCATCTGCTACAAGACCATGGTGCTTGCCTACGGAGCTGTGAGGGGAACGGCACCTCCGTACCTTCAGGCTCTGATCAGTCCCTACACCCAAAGAAGGGCACTGCGTTCATCCACCTCTGGCCTGCTCGCCTCCCTATCTCTGCAGAAGCACAGTTCCCGCTCAGCCCAGTCAAAACTGTTCGCTGCTCTGGCACCCCAATGGTGGAACAAGCTCCCTCACGATGCCAGGACAGCGGAGTCAATCACCACCTTCCGGAGACACCTGAAACCCCACCTCTTTAAGGAATACCTGGGATAGGATTAAGTAATCCTTCTAACCTCCCCCCCCCAAAAAATATATAGATGTACTATTGTAAAGTGGTTGTTCCACTGGATATCATAAGGTGAATGCACCAATTTGTCTGTTGCTCTGGATAAGAGCGTCTGCTAAATGACGTAAATGTAAATGGTACGAATAGCAATTATGTGGTTTTGTGTAACATTGCAGTGTTGGTGACACACTGTACTTGGCACAGGGGAGCCCTACAGTTGTGGTTAGAGGTGTGGGGATCACACTATAAGAATATTTTAAAAGGCTTTCTTGAAAATGACCTCTCTTCAACTTGAGACGCTTTATACATTTTAGTCATTTAGCAGACGCTCTTATCCAGAGAAACATACAGGATCAGTTAGGGTTAAGTACCTTGCTCAAGGGGACAGCCACAGTTTTTTCACCTAGTCGGCTTGGGGATTCGAACCAGTTACATTTCGGTTACTGAACCAACACTCTTAACCGCTAGGCTAAATTATTAAAACCCAACCACAATGTGCTTTTCCTTTCGCCTGGTTTATTTCACTCTGACATGGGCTTGTCTCTGGAGCTTTTGAAGAGGTTTAGGATGATGTACAGACAGTGTGCAGTGTTCTGTGCACAGTGGAGTGTATTCATGGGTGCCAAGGGATGCCAGGCTTCCCCCAAAAAATTACCAAGAAAAATACATATACAATAATGTATGTTTCGTGTCTCTGTGTTTCATAATTTTTCTTCAATTGGAAGAGAATTCTCTCACCGGAGAAAGCATCCGAGCGAGCGAAACAGCACATCGGTCTCTGTATGTCTAGCCCATCTACAGTTGAAGTCGGAAGTTTACATACACTTAGGTTGGAGTCATTAAAACTCGTTTTTCAACCACTCCACAAGTTTCTTGTTGACAAACTACAGTTTTGGCAAGTCGGTTAGGACATCTACTTTGTGCATGACACAAGTAATTTTTCCAACAATTGTTTACAGACAGATTATTTCACTTATAATTCACTGTATCACAATTCCAGTGGGTCAGAAGTTTACATACACTAAGTTGACTATGCCTTTAAACAGCTTGGAAAATTCCAGAAAATGATGTCATGGGTTTAGAAGCTTCTGATAGGCTAATTGACATTTGAGTCAATTGGAGGTGTACCTGTGGATGTATTTCAAGGCCTACCTTCAAACTCAGTGCCTCTTTGCTTGACATCATGGGAAAATCAATCAGCAAAGACATCCGAAAAAAAATTGTAGACCTCCACAAGTCTGGTTCATCCTTATGAGCAATTTCCAAATGCCTGAAGATACCACGTTCATCTGTACAAACAACAGTATAAACACCATGGGACCACACAGCCGTCATAACGCTCAGGAAGGAGACGTGTTCTGTCTCCTAGAGATGAAAGTACTTTGGTGCAAAAAGTGCAAATTAATCCCAGAACAACGGCAAAGGACCTTGTGAAAATGCTGGAGGAAACAGGTACAAAAGTATCTATATCCACAGTAAAACGAGTCCTATATCGATATAACCTGAAAGGCCGCTCAGCAAGGAAGAAGCCACTGCTCCAAAACCGCCATAAACAACACAGACTATGGTTTGCAACTGCACATGGGGACAAAGATCGTACTTTTTGGAGAAATGTCCTCTGGTCTGATGAAACAAAAATAGAATCCCAACTGTGAAGCACAGGGGTGGCAGCATCATGTTCTGGGGGTGCTTTGCTGCAGGAGGGGCTGGTGCACTTCACAAAATAGATGGCATCATGAGGGAGGAACATTATGTGGATATATTGAAGCAACATCTCAAGACATCAGTCAGGAAGTTAAAGCTTGGTCGCAAATGGGTCTTTCAAATGGACAATGACCCCAAGCATACTTCCAAAGTTGTGGCAAAATGGCTTAAGGACAACAAAGTCAAGGTATTTGAGTGGCCGTCACAAAGCCCTGACCTCAATCCTACAGAGAATGTTTGTGGGCAGAACTTAAAAAGCGTGTGCAAGCAAGGAGGCCTTCAAACCTGACTCAGTTACACCAGCTCTGTCAGGAGGAATGGGACAAAATTCACCCAACTTATTGTGGGAAGCTTGTGGAAGGCTACGCGAAACGTTTGACCCAAGTTAAACAATTTTAAAGGCAATGCTACCAAATACTAATTGAGTGTATGTAAACTTCTGACCCACTGGGAATGTGATGGAAGAAATAAAATCTGAAATAAATCATTCTCTCTACTTTTATTCTGACATTTCACATTCTTAAAATAAAGTGGTGATCCTAACTGACCCAAGACAGGGAATTTTTACTAAGATTAAATGTCAGGAAATGTTAAAAACTGAGTTTAAATGTATTTGGCTAAGGTGTATGTAAACTTCCGACTTCAAGTCTATCTGATGCTGTCTGGTCAAAAAGAGTATGACATTGTTGCTGCCTGTAGCATTGAATGCAAGGGAAGCCAGTGAGCATTTGGCCTCCCGTTATAATAGTTAAAAAAAAATAATAATAGCCAATCTGCGTTGAGCTAAACTGTGAAGGGAAGTGTCATGGGAAGAGAGTTTGGATTTGGCTTCACACCAATCACATCAAAAGTAAGTTGTCATTGACAGAAAAAATGTGAATTATTGTATCTCATTGTGGCGTTGTCCTCCGGTAGCTAGCTAGTTAGACAAAATTGTCCCTTTCCTAAATTAGCCATGGATGGGGATAGCAATTTGTTTTTAATTCTCCGTACTGATTAGTGATTATATAACTGCGATTCTGATCCAACCAACCATAAATTCATACATTGTGCCCCTGGCCTGAAAGGATGGAAGTTCAATATGTAGCTAGATGTAGTAGGCTAATGTTAACTAGCAGGAGGCAGCTCCTGTTTTCTTAGCGACTTGCGGGAACTCTCCATGGTTCGAAAACAATAGTATGAACATGACGGAAACATTAACTTGCTTGACCATGCTGTAGGTCATGTAACTGTTTGTTGAATGCAATGCGCTTTGTGGACTTCACTGGACAGATGCTGCTCTCCAGTTTTGTGATGAAACAAAGGTGTGGTTGAATTTATTCTGCCTCTGTATCTTCTAATTGTCTCGGCCTTAGGCCTATATATCACTGTGGCAAGGCATATGACCTAATAGGCTATAGAGAAAACAACACAATTAGCACAACACATACAGGTTGTGATGTGGTTTCTTTTCCGGCTTGGCTTCCCCAGTGATTTTACCCATGCCCCGTGGACCTGTGAAACCTCAACACATTCTACGCCCCTTAGCTTTCCCATTGAATGGGTCCACAACCATTGCCTGGGCCCGTATTCACAAAGCTTTTTAGAGTAGGAGTACACTGATCTAGAATCAGTTTTCCCTTTCAGATCATAATGGACAAGATTATATGGACGGGGGGGACCTAATCCTAGGTCAGCACCCCTACTCTGAGACGCTTTGTGAATACTGGCCCTGGTGTAGCGAGACGTTAAGACTCCCCAGTATAAGCCGTGCTCCCGTTTGTAACCTTTAGATCACCTCGGTAGCCCCAATAAAAGGGATTGTCACTTGAACTATCAAACCTAGGGTTTAAATAGCTGGGCTCGCTTCGTGGCTTAGCCTCTGGACCCCGAGGGTCAAGGGGAGCCCAGTAGCGGGTTAATAGGGGCTTTGGTGAGTAAATACGACCTCAAGTTTGTCTTCGCAGAAGTGTTTGTGGAATTTACACACTACGAAGAGGAGCAAGGATGAAGGGAGAAGCGCTGCCCCATAAAAAGCAGGGTAAACCTTTGACTCCAAGGCACTGGGGGCACCACAAACGTACCACTGGACTCAGTTGATCCTTAGACCACTGGGGGCACATTTTCCCTATGTAAATAAAAAGCAGTGGTAGATAAGTTACACTCCGGTACGTGCACACTTGACACTCGGCGAGCAGCAGTCTAAATGTTATTGGAGGATGGTTAAAATGGAAGTGTCTGTAGTCAGTTTCACATTGTCCCAACACACAAGGGCCTTGCTTTGACAGCAAATACATATGTTTATACATTCTAAATGCGCTCTAGGTGATCTGCCTTCCTGAAATGTGGGCGCAATAGGCACTATTATTCGTAACAAATCCATACTAACCTCTATAAAGAGATGAAATGTGTGACTCAGTAGAAGGAATGCCATCTACTCATGATTCTATGATGACTCATTCCAGGAGAATTTTAGAAGTATTTTATCATGGCTAGCGAACAATAAAACACCTAATTTAAGGGAATGGGTAAATAGTCAGCTATTAATTTGGACTGAAAGACAGTTTACTCATGCCAAACACTCCTAGTTGTTTATATTATGGAAGTTCTGTCTTGTTTTACCACAGAATATAAGTCCCAAACTTTAAGCATTTTCCCAACGTATCCATCCTCTTTATCGCTCCCAACTGAAAAATGTACGGACTTAAAGCTATAAACTTTAATGATAGGTTTAATTCAGACACTGTAAATGACTCTCTTGTTTTCAATTGACTTCCATTCTACTCCTCTCTTTTGCCATTTACTTATATCAACTTCTAGGGTGAACGAAGTGACTGCTGTGCAGACCTGATTTTCCTTCAAATACTATAAACATTTGCTTGAGCCATCTTGGAGTGCCACTGTGCCAGGTGGGTGGGATTTGCACTTTTGGGACTATTCCATTGATTCAATTTTGACAGACAGGGCAATTAATCACAGCTAAAGTATTTGAAAGACAACTAATGTTATTTGAACTGATCTGCTTGTTGTGTGGTGCTGGAAAGGGATCTTGAGAAGTGCAAGCCACAGCAGCATGGCAACCCCGCCCCCCACCCACCCCCAGCCCCCCACAGCGCCTACCACTACGTCCCTGCCCTCCCCTCCCCCCCTGTCCCAGAAGAAAGCTTTAGCGAGGAATCATGTTCATTGGTTTTTCCATCCAAAAGGTGGGGGTTGTCAATTCTTGGCTTGTTTGACATGGATGGCACACGGCTAAAAGCTTTATGGGCCTCGTAAAATTTTCACAATTTTAAAAGAAAAACAACTTTATCACATATGATAGATTTCTCATTGAAATTTTTAAAAAGTAATTCATTATAACCGTTTTGGGTGATGCCATAAATCACACCATTACAATAACACATTCTTCCCTCATTTCTTTTTTCAATGTAGTATCACTTTTTCTATCGTAAAAGCGTTGGACTTGTAACTGAAAGGTTGCAAGATCGAATCCCCGAGCTGCCATGGTAAAAATGTGTCGTTCTGCCCCTGAACAAGGCAGTTAACCCAATGTTCCCCAGTAGGCTGTCATTGTAAATAAAAATGTGTTCTTAACTGACTTGCCTAGTTAAATAAAGATTTTAAAAAATAATAATTGTACATGCACATAGGTTGTGTACTCTTAGGCCTATTATAGCATACATACTGCATTATTGTCAAGGTAGGTAACATGTCAACTACAAGGCAATAACATCTTATTGTGGGACAAGTTTCAATTTCTTGTGCTTAAGATCCCTGAGTGCATCTTTAACATATCACCCAAATTGCAAAATTCGTATGATATCATACGAATTTTAAAATCCATAAGGTATCACACGAAATGGATGACGCAGTACACAATTGGATGACGTGGTACACAAAAAACGGGGAACAGTTTTTGCTCGTGAGCATCCTTTTCAAAACTACTGGCTGAAATTATTCGAGAGTGCATCTTTAACAAGCAAGAACACATTTTTGTTGCTTTAATAAAATGTAAAATTCACTAGAACAATGCAATGTACATGCTTCCTTATGTTATTGTGTGTGGCTGAAAATCAACATTCTTCTCAGAGTACTGACTTTCTAGTAAGGAAATGGAGGCCATGACTTAGGTTGCTGACCATGTCAACTCCAGCTCTCCCTTTTACACATTGATCTAGTTATACTTGTCGGAGCAAAGACTCCTGCGAGCATGAACGACATCAACCTTTAAGATAAAGCTTTCACCATCCTTTCTTTCTCTTTTTTCCCCAAGAAGAAAATAGGGCAGGATGTCAAGGCTGAGAAGAACCATTTGGCTGTCTGTAGACTAGACTCCAGCCCAGGGGGTGTTGAGTTGGGATGGGAGCCAGGCTAGGGCTGCAGCCGATGGGGGAAGATAGAGTTTCACCCCTGGGTCCAATGCGCCAAGCTCTGGTTCTCACACTGGACTATATTTCTGGCCCAACCTGAGGAGTGGGCCAGAAGGTTTAACCTCTGGCGATGATAATTTATCCATGCGTTAATTTGAGCCGAGTGCCACTTTCAACATAGCTTTCCTAACTCCATACTCCCTAAAGACAAGATGTAGCTTATGGGTTTTCATTAATTAATATATTACTATTGTTTTGGGCAGCTGACTCAAAAAGCATAGGAGACTGGAAAGCCTAAATTAAGTGATATAGCTCTAGCTAGTAAAAAAAAAGTGCAAGACTGATAGTTTTGTAGCATGTGTGAGGTATTTCTCCCATTCTACTGGCTCCAATTGCAAAGAGGTATGCTTGGTAGTGAAATAACTTAAATAAAATAAAATAATATTTTATTTTTCACATGCGCCAAATGCAACAGGTGTAGGTAGACCTTACAGTGAAATGCTTACTTACGAGCCCCTAACCAAAAATGCAGTTAAAAAAATACGGATGAAAAATTAAAGTAACAAGTAATTAAAGAGCAGCAATAAAATAACAATAGCGAGACTATATACAGGGGGGGTACCGGTACAGGATCAATGTGCGGGGGCACCGGTTAGTTGAGGTAATATGTACATGTAGGTAGAGTTACTAAAGTGACTGCATACATGATAACAACAGAGAGTAGCAGCGGTGTAAAGAGGGGGAAGGGGGCATTGCAAATAGTCTGGGTAACCATTTGATTAGGTGTTCAAGAGTCTTATGGCTTGGGGGTAGAAGCTGTTTAGAAGCCTCTTGGACCTAGACTTGGAGTCTTTGACAATTTTTAGTGCCTTCCTCTGACACCGCCTGGTATAGAGGTCCTGGATGGCAAGGAGCTTGGCCCCAGTGATGTACTGGGCCGTTCGTACTACCCTCTGTAGTGCCTTACAGTCGGAGGCCGAGCAGTTGCCATACCTTGCAGTGATGCAACCAGTCAGGATGCTCTCGAGAGTGCAGCTGTAAAACCTTTTGAGGATCTGAGGACCCATGACAAATCTTTTCCTGAGGGGGAATAGGTTTTGTTGTGCCCTCTTCACGACTGTCTTGGTGTGCTTGGACCATGTTAGTTTGTTGGTGATGTGGACACCAAGGAACTTGAAGCCCTCAATCTGCTCCACTGCAGCCCCGTCAATGAGAATGGGGGCGTGCTCGGTCCTCTTTCTCCTGTAGTCCACAATCATCTCCTTTGTCTTGATCATGTTGAGGGAGAGGTTGTTGTCCTGGCACCACATGGCCAGGTCTCTGACCTCTTCCCTATAGGCTGTCTTGTCGTTGTCGGTGATCAGGCCTACCATTGTTGTGTCATCAGCAAACTTAATGATGGTGTTGGAGTCGTGCCTGGCTGTGCAGTCATGACTGAACAGGGAGTACATGAGGGGGCTGAGCACACACCCCTGAGGGGCCCCTGTGTTGAGGATCAGCGTGGAGGATATGTTGTTACCTACCCTTACCATCTATTCCACATCAAGTAACTGACGTGCAAGCAGTAAAATTTGATTTAAAAAACAGATTACAAAACACCTTATGGATCAACGGGGCCTGTGAAGCAACACAAACATTGGCACAGACGCCCCCCCCCCACACACACACACACACACACACACACACACACACACACACACACACACACACACACACACACACACACACACACACACACACACACGATAACATACGCATTATACATACACATGGATTTAGTACTGTAGATATGTGGTAGTGGTGGAGTAGGGGCCTGAGAGCACACAGTGTGTTGTGAAATCTGTGAATGTATTGTAATGTTTTAAAATTGTATAAACTGCCATAATTTTGCTGGACCCCAGGAAGAGTGGGAATGGGGATCCATAATAAATACAAATACCTGGGGGCAGCCCATCAGGAAGTCCAGGATCCAGGTACAGAGGGAGGTGTTAGGTCCCAGGGTCCTTAGCTTATTGATGAGCTTTGAGGGAACTATGGTGTTGAACGCTGAGCTGTAGTCAATGAATAGCATTCTCACATAGGTGTTCCTTTTGTCCAGGTGGAAAAGGGCAGTGTGGAGTGCAATAGAGATTGCATCATCTGTGGATCTGTTGGGGCGGTATGGAAATTGAAGGGATAATGGTGTTGATGTGAGCCATGACCAGCCTTTCAAAGCACTTCATGGCTACAGACGTGAGTGCTACCGGTCAGTAGTCATTTAGGCAGGTTACCTTAGTGTTCTTGGGCACAAGAACATGCTTAAAACATGCTGGTATTACAGACTCGGACAGGGAGAGGTTGAAAATACCAGTGAAGACACTTGTCAGTTGGTCAGCGCATGCTCGCAGTATGCGTCCTGGTAATCCGTCTGGCCCTGCAGCCTTGTGAATGTTGACCTGTTTAAAGGTCTTACTCACATCGGCTGCGGAGAGTGTGATCACACAGTCTTCTGGAACAGCTGGTGCTCTCATGCATGTTTCAGTGCCATTTGCCTCGAAGCGAGCATAGAAGTTGTTTAGCTTGTCCGGTAGGCTCGTGTCACTGGGAAGCTCTCGGCTGTGCTTCCCTTTGTAGTCGAATGGTTTGCAAGCCCTGCCACATCTGACGAGCATCAGAGCCGGTGTAGTACGATTCGATCTTAGTCCTGTATTGATGTTTTGCCTGTTTGATGGTTCGTCGGAGGGCATAGCGGGATTTTTTATAAGCTCCAGGTTAGAGTCCCGTTCCTTGAAAGTGGCAGCTCTAGCCTTTTAGCTCGATTAGCGGATGTTGCCTGTAATCCATGGCTTCTGGTTGGGGTATGTACGTACGTTCACTGTGGGGAAAATGTAATTGATGCACTTATTGATGACGCCAATGACTGATGTGGTGTACTCCTCAATGCCATCAGAGGAATCCTGGAACATATTCCAGTCTGTGCTAGCAAAACAGTCCTGTAGCTTAGCATCTGCTTCATCTGACCACTTTTTTATTGACCCTAGTCACTGGTGCTTCCTGCTTTAATTTTCGCTTGTAAGCAGGAATCAGGAGGATAGAGTTATGGTCAGATTTGCCAAATGGAGGGTGAGGGAGAGCTTTGTATGCTGATAGAAATTTGGTAAAACGGATTTAAGTTTCCCTGCATTAAAGTCCCCGGCTACAAGGAGCGCCGCCTCTAGGTGAGCGGTTTTTTTTGTTTGCTTATGGCGGAATATCGCTCATTCAATGCTGTCTTAGAGCCAGCCTCTAACTGTGGTGGTATGTAAAACAGCTATGAAAAATACAGGTGAAAACTCTCTAGGTAGGTAGTGTGGTCTACAGCTTATTATGAGATACTCTACATCAGGCGAGCAATAGCTCGAGACTTCCTTACATATCGTGCACCAGCTGTTATTTACAAAAATGCATAGCCCGTCGCCACTTGTCTTACCAGACGCCACTGTTGTTCTATCCTGCCGCCACGACTCCGTGAAGCATAAAATATTACAGTTTTGAATGTCCCGTTGGTAGTTTAATCTTGCCCATAGGTCATCTATTTTATTCTCCAAAGATTGCACGTTTGCTAGCAGAATGGAAGGAAGTGGGGGTTTATTCGATTGCCTACGAATTCTCAGAAGGCAGCCCGCCCTTCGGCCCCTTTTTCTCCGCCGCCTCTTCACACAAATCACGGCGATATGGGTCTGTTTCCGAGAAAGCAGTATATTGTTTGTGTCTGGCTTGTTTTTGCCAGTCCGTGGTGAGTAATAGCAGTCCTGATGTTCAGAAGTTATTTTCTGTTATAAGAGAAGGTAGTGGCATTATGCACAAAATAAGTTATAAAAAAAACGCAAATAAAGAACAAAAAAACACAATCAGTTGGGGACATGCCTTCTTCTCCAGCGCCATTTTTCAAATAAATCTTGGTTTGTATACATATGTTTTTGCTACAATAAGAAATGAAGAATATTGTACACTAGAAATGTACACTAGAAATGAGAAATGAAGAACATTGTACACTAGAAAATATCCCAGTGCCCACTTTCACACATCTTTCTCTGGTGAGCTCTATTGTTTAATTGTTTGTATTCAATTGTAGTAATTGATTTTAATTCCACCCAGACTCAAAATAATTGCTAATGTAACTCTGCCAGTCGAATGTTTACCTGAAACCGAGGAGTGAAACTGGACCAATAGATGAGATCACTTCACGACCCTGACTCCTCCCAAACATGCCCACAAGAAAACCCCATGTTAGGCTACTACATATTCAGAACATTGTCAGTGGTCCTCTACTCATGTAGGCTACTGATGCTGAAGAACACCTGGATGAAGGAATTGCAGCTCGACGTTTCGATTTAAAAAAAAAAAGATTTTAGATCATTTGTATTTTATTTAGGCAACAACTATGAATTACTACACTCTGTCCTTAATATGGGCGATAACATTACCTGCGTGCATGGCCATCCACGGATTATACAATTTCGGTCAGCCCGAGTTATTCTTCAAAAAGAATAACTGCAAGCCCATCCCGGCAAATCTTCTCTTGTGCCATGACATCGAATACACCGAGATGCGCCTCCCGAATCTTCTCGGGCACGAGACCATGAACGAGGTTTTGCAGCAAGCCTCTTCGTGGATTCCACTTGTCCAGAAGCAGTGTCACCCCGATACGAGGAAGTTTCTTTGCTCTCTCTTTGCATCGGTGTGTCTGCACGATTTGGACGAGCCTATCCAGCCGTGCAGGTCGTTGTGCGAGAGCGTCAAACACGGTTGCGCACCGGTGATGTCCGCGTTCGGGTTCCCGTGGCCAGATATGCTTGACTGCGAGCGCTTCCCCAAAGACAATGACCTGTGTATCCCTCCAGCGGGCATCGATTATTTCATGCCAGTCACCAAAGAAGGTAAGGTATTGGCATAATTCGGCTAGACAACACTTCAGTTATTCACAAAATAAACCCCAAATCGATTATATATAACATGTTTAACCAGTTCTGAAAAAATACAGGGCTTTATTATGGCATCATAACAAAAAGTTTAACATTTTGAGTAAGATTTTCATATCATATAGTCTACTGATAAAATAAATAAAGTCAATACAAAAGATGTCTTAGCCTACAATAACATGACACTACAGCAAACAGCCGATGATATATTTTATGTAGTAGCCTATTGAGATCTAACGGAGTAATGTAATGGAGTAATTACATAAAACGTAATAGCCTAAAAGCCATGTTCCTGCAGCTCCATTCCCTCCTAGATTTTCAGAAGAGTGAAAATCAGGTTAATAGTGGGGAGTCTTGTGGAATCCCCTCCTTTTGGGCAGGACCTGTGTTTACTGGGTTGTTTAAACAGCGCGATCTCCACCGGTTACTCCCGAGGATCACTCAACAGTGGAATGTGAGAAAGGATGCATTGAATAGCTTATACTCTTTACACTGTAATATGCTGTATTATGTTATAGTTGATAGAGCACCTGTTGAATTTACAGTGGGAGTATAAAACATCTACTCTCGTTTCTCCTTGAAGTGCCCAGAGTGTGTGACGCCTGCAAGGAAAAGGAGGAAAATGACAATGAAATAGTTGACAACCTGTGCAAAAACGACTTCGGTAAGTCCTACTCCTGAATTCTAAGTAGATGCAGTCTTGTCTTGCTTTTGTAGATATACAAAAGTCGGCTATCTACTGCAGGCCTGTTAGCACCCAGTTTCAAGTCCAGCAAATCGAAACCTTAACCTCCACCTCTTCCTTTCGCCCCTGCCTGCTTTGTGCAGCCCTGAAGATCAAGGTAAAGGAGATCTCCTACATGAACGGCGACACCAAGATCGTGCCCGAGACCAAGAGCAAGACCATCTACAAGCTGAGCGGCGTGACGGAACGCGACCTGCGCAAGACGGTGCTCTGGCTCAAGGATGGCCTGCAGTGCGTGTGCGACGAGATGAACGACATCAACGCCTCCTACCTGGTCATGGGCCAGAAGATGGATGGCCACCTGGTCATCACCTCGCTCAAGCGCTGGCAGCGGGGCCAGCGTGAGTTCAAGAGGATCTCGCGCAGCATCCGCAAGCTGCAGTGCTGAGCGAAGCAAGACTCAAGACCCGATGAGTCTTATCTAAACTCTAAGAGCCGGATCTGGTCCGATCTGGATCTGGTCCGATCTGGATGCAACTAGTTCTCAGTCAGTATTGTTAAACGTCCTGTTTTTAGTACCATGTTTAACACTGCCATAGGCTACTTTTCAACAAGTTTGTTTATTAGGATTTCATTTGATCCATCAATAGTCATAAGATAAAACAAATCACATACACATTACATTAAAATCAAAGACAAACAGGTGTATATTGTAGGTCTACTACACAGTCCCACCTGTAATGTTGGCTGAATATTTCAGTTTTTCTGAAAATATTAAAAATCATTCTTTTCATTTTTTCATTACGCAATGCAGTCTGTTAGGCTACACTTATCCAGACTTGATGATTAGCCTGGATACATTTAGTGCATTGGCCTATCATTAGGTGAGAGGGAGTGTGTGTGGTTACTGTGTGCATGGTGTGATATTGTTTCAGATGTATTCTTTAAGATGATGATGATGATAGTGAGACTAAGGTATGTAATGAAATACAATGTAATGTGCTTTTTTACTTATTATTTTTCTCAAGCAATGAGAGATAGCTGGCTATATTCTCTGCCTTTTAGATACTACTTCCAATGTACCCCTGGCATTGCAAGTTCAGCAGCCCAAAGCAAGGCCCATATCATTTCAGTGACGACAATCAATTATTTGACCCTCTGCAGACAATGGACTATGTCACCTTTTTGTACATGAGCCTCAATACTGCACTGTTTATTTTTCTACCACAATTATTGATTATGAAATATTTTTCTGTTTCAAGCTTTTTCAAGTAAATTCCTTTGACGTTGGTGATCAAATTTTGGACTGCCGTCTACCATGCCATTTCTGTTTCACTCAACTTTTTTTTATGACATTTCTTCTCACTATGACAGCGTGTCTTAGGTACGTTAACTAAGTATATCAGGATTGTATATTAGTGGTCGATTGTGTTTTCATTTTTAGGGGTGAATGCAAAAAAAAAATGCAGCTGTAGTGTGTGTGTGTGTGTAAAATATTGCTTTATATAGTACTCTGTAAATATCCTTGTATTCTTGTACATAGTTTCGGGAGACAGAAGTTGACACGTGAATTCAGATGGTGATATATATATTTTTTAAATTACAACACTAAACATATGCTTGTATAATGTTAATCTGTGAAGTGTAATTCTTATAAGTGATATGCATCTTTTGGTCCCTCTTAATTAAAGGAAACAATTCAAGGAACCTTAAAAATACAAATCTTTGACTAATCAATGGCATGTTTATTAATATGTTGGGAACAGATATGAAGTGAAGACCAGACGCAACCTCTTCAGAACCATTCCATACTGATTGTGTCCTCATTTGTAGACAGGTGTTGATGATCAAAAAACACAATGTGATCTGATCTTCCTGGCCACCTGTGGAGGTAGCAGAGCACGCATTGTGTCTGGATATCTCACAAGTGTAGACAGATCTGGACTGTAAAAACCTCTAAATCATCATTATCCAGCCCTGTAAAGATAACAGGTGGCACCATTGTCTTAAAATGAATACATTCATATTATTTTGAAACAATATCTGTCAAATAATTTGCATACAGAGGGATCACAAAATCTGGTCACAATGCAGAGAAAGTGGACTGATAAAATATACATTTTAGTATAGATGTGTCAAATTGTGATTGGATCATCTTGATCGGATGACGACAACCACATGTGAGCACCAGGTAAAAACTGGGCTAGTGATGTTATGTATCTTGACCACATGAGTTGAGACCACAAAGACTAGCCAAGACCCAGACCAAACCAATATTTTGGGCACTGAGGCCCTGAACAAAATATCTCTTAGGGTAAAATGTATACAATAATGAAGAGCTATCTGCTGGATATATTTCAAAAGAATACAGCTTGTACTACATACCTATATTTATTTTCAAACAAATTAATAACAAACAGGACAAATGTGATAGTGATAAAACAAAAATCCCCAAACTATCAATTTACAGATAAACATCTTTTCAGAATATGTGACCCATGGGGGGATCAAAACCATATTAATAAGAGTTAGGAAAATGACTAATCAGTTTAGAGAAAGGAATGGTTTAATACAAATCTTGACCAAGCATTCATATCATTTCAATTGATTGGTCATGATTTGGAAAGGCACACACCTGTCTATATAAGGTCCCACAGTTGACGGTGCATTTCAGAGCAAAAACCAAGCCATGAGGTTGAAGGAATTGTCCATAGCGCTCGGAGTCAGGATTAGATCGAGGCACAGATCTGGGGAAGGGTACCACAACATTTCTGTAGCATTGAAGGTCCCCAAGAACACAGTGGCCTCCATCATTCTTAAATGGAAGAAGTTTGGTACCACCATGACTCTTCCTAGAGCTGGCCACCCGGCCAAACTGAGCAATCGGGGGAGAAGTGCAATGGCCAGGGAGGTGACCAAGAACCCAATGCTCACTCTGAAAGAGCTCTAGAGTTCCTCTGTGGAGATTGGATAACCTTCTAGAAGGACAACCATCTCTGCAGCAGTCCACTAATCAGGCCTTTATGGTAGAGTGGCCAGACAGAAGCCACTCTTCGGCACGACAGCCCGCTTGGAGTTTTCCAAAAGCCACTTAAAGACTCCCAGGACCATGCTGTGGGGATGTTTTCAGCGGCAGGGACTGGGAGACTAGTCAGGATCGAGAGAAAGATGAACGGATCAAAGTAAAACCTGCTCCAGAGCGCTCAGGACCTCAGACTGGGGCAAAGGTTCAACTTCCAACAGGGTTACGACCCTAAGCACACAGCCAAGACAACGCAGTAGTGGCTTCGGGACAAGTCTCTGAATGTCCTTGAGTGGCCTAGTCAGAGCCCAGACTTGAACCCGATCAAACATCTCTGGAGAGACCTGAAAATAGCTGTGCAGCGACACTCCCCATCCAATCTGGCAGCTTGAGAGGATCTGCAGAGAAGAACAGGAGAAACTCCCCAAATACAGGTGTGCCACGCTTGTTGCGTCATACCCAAGAAGACTCGAGGCTGTAATCAAAGGTGCTTCAACAAAGTACTGAGTAAAGGGTATGAATACTTATGTAAATGTGATAGTTTTTTTCCTAAAAACCTGTTTTTGCTTTGTCATTATGGGGTATTGTGTGTAGATTTATGAGGTAAAAAAACGATTTAATCAATTTTAAAATAAGGCTGTAACGTAACAAAACGTGGAAAAATTCAAGGGGTCTGAATACTTTCTGAATGCACGGTAATGAATATGAATTCAGAGGGCAAAAAATATAAAATATTAAAGCATTAGACCTCTCAATAAAGGCTTGAATCCAAACTGGTTCTCTAGCAGATTGGTAACAATGGCTCAACCAGTGTTCAAGAATGGCCTTCTTTTTTTTTTAAACGAATTCTCCAAAATATTGCTATTTCTAAAATGTGTCCGTAAAATGTATATAGTGTGTATCAGCAGGAAGTAAAAGCCTAAGTATTGTTCTGTCCAAAAAATTTATCCATGCTTTTGTTACTTCTAGGTTGGACTACTGCAATGCTCTACTTTCCGGCTACCCGGATAAAGCACTAAATAAACTTCAGTTAGTGCTAAATACGGCTGCTAGAATCCTGACTAGAACCAAAACATTTGATCACATTACTCCAGTGCTAGCCTCCCGACACTGGCTTCCTGTTAAGGCAAGGGCTGATTTCAAGGTTTTACTGCTAACCTACAAAGCATTACATGGGCTTGCTCCTACCCATCTTTCCGATTTGGTCCTGCCGTACATACCTACACGTACGCTACGGTCACAAGACGCAGGCCTCCTAATTGTCCCTAGAATTTCTAAGCAAACAGCTGGAGGCAGGGCTTTCTCCTATAGAGCTCCATTTTTATGGAATGGTCTGCCTACCCATGTGAGAGACGCAGACTCAGTCTCAACCTTTAAGTCTTTACTGAAGACTCATCTCTTCAGTAGGTCCTATGATTAAGTGTAGTCTTGCCCAGGAGTGTGAAGGTGAACGGCATGGCTCTGGAGCAACGAACCGCCCTTGCTGTCTCTGCCTGGCCGGTTCCCCTCTCTCCACTGGGATTCTCTGACTCTAACCCTATTACAGGGGCTGAGTCACTGGCTTACTGGTGTTCTTCCATGCCGTCCCTAGGAGGGATGCGTCACTTGAGTGGGTTGAGTCACTGACGTGTTCTTCCTGTCTGGGTTGGCGCCCCCCCCTTGGGTTGTGCCATGGCGGAGATCTTTGTGGGCTATACTCGGCCTTGTCTCAGGATGGTAAGTTGGTGGTTGGAGATATCCCTCTAGTGGTGTGGGGGCTGTGCTTTGGCAAAGTGGGTGGGGTTATATCCTGCCTGTTTGGCCCTGTCCGGGGGTATCTTCGGATGGGGCCACAGTGTCTCCTGACCCCTCCCGTCTCAGCCTCCAGTATTTATGCTGCAGTAGTTTATGTGTTGGGGGGCTAGGGTCAGTCTGTTACATCTGGAGTATTTCTCTTATCTTATCCGGTGTCCTGTGTGAATTTAAATATGCTCTCTCTAATTCACTCTTTCTTTCTTCCTCTCTCTCGGAGGACCTGAGCCCTAGGACCATGCCTCAGGACTACCTGGCATGATGACTCCTTGCTGTCCCCAGTCCACCTGGCCGTGCTGCTGCTCCAGTTTCAACTGTTCCGCCTGCGGCTATGGAACCCTGACCTGTTCACCGGACGTGCTACCTGCCAAAGACCTGCTGTTTTCAACTCTCTAGAGACAGCAGGAGCGGTAGAGATACTCTCAAAGATCGGCTATGAAAAAGCCAACTGACATTTACTCTTGATGCTGACTTGTTGCACCGTCAACAACTACTATGATTATTATTATTTGACCATGCTGGTCATTTATGAACATTTGAACATCTTGGCCATGTTCTGTTATAATCTCCACCCGGCACAGCCAGAAGAGGACTGTCCACCCCTCATAGCCTGGTTCCTCTCTAGGTTTCTTCCTAGGTTTTGGCCGTTCTAGGGAGTTTTTCCTAGCCACCGTGCTTCTACACCTGCATTGCTTGCTGTTTGGGGTTTTAGGCTGGGTTTCTGTACAGCACTTTGAGATATCAGCTGATGTAAGAAGGGCTATATAAATAAATGTGATTTGATTTGTCCATTAGTCTACTCCAATTAGGGGAGGGATGGTAGGGTTAAGGGAAAATAATAAAGAAGGAAAATACATAAAAATATATATATTTCCCCCAAAATATGTGGGAGATTGGAAATTATGCAGCTAATTACATTGATAGAATCCACAATCTATCTGCAATATTAAAGCTGATGTACCCCCTAAAATAAATATATATATATATATACACAAAAAAAGACAAAATACTGACCAAGCATACCAATTGCATTTTGCCTCCTTATGATCACTGTAGACTAATGTGAAACAATATGGCAGAAAACTGATAATCATAGCAACATGTCAGGGATTTAAACTAACCCTTGGTAGGTCTTGCATGACCACTAGTGGTAGATAAGAGATTTTAACACACTGCAACTGAGATCAAGGTAAGCAAGTTTGCTCTAAAATGCAGGTGCTGAGGACAGTGCAACCAGGATTATGGAAACTAGGTTTAGCACCTACATTTCTTACTTGATATAAACGTATTCAGAATTGAGGTCAATAAAGAGTTGATAGGGGTAAAGAGTGATTGATTGGGATTGAGCCTGCCTAGGTTGTAAGGTCAGAGAGGAAGAGGCAAAACGAAAGGGCCCAAAATCTGTCCACGTTGCGAGGATCATTCATTAGCAAATTACAAGTTTTTGTATGGGGGGCAACGAGAGATTGACGAATTTAGTCATGATAAAAATGAATTTCTAGTTTGATGGCTTATTTGATCTAATAGAGGTTCCGTAATGCTTAGGTTGTCACGGGTGTACTGATTTAAAAGTATGATGCACGTGACATCCTGGCAACTTGAGAAAAAATACTTTAAATTGGAGTTGTCATTGTTGAAATTCGAGACGGCCAATGAATCAACTTTGTTCCCAAGTAATTTCAATGAAATTACGTTGAACAAACGTGGAATAGACGTTGAATTGAAGTCTGTGCTCAGTGGGAGGTGGTTGATGTCAACACCCCTCATCTAATATTCAAATAACAAGATGTATCCACAAATCCAGAGAGGAATAAACGTGAGCTTGACAGCCCGACGTTCCGCTCTGTGGACAACAAATCCCATTGTTTGGATGGAGACACCCGCATTTCCTCATTATATCCAGTATCTCTGGTAGGGTTCAAAACATTATCTCCCATTTTTTTGCCTACAGAACACTACCCTGAATTGCATAGATGCACCTTTTAATAAACAAAACATTTCACATTAAGGAAATTCCATTGTTTCAAATAACAGCAGCACAGCAATAGCATACCTACATTTTCACTCCAAATGTATTTTTCATGCTTTCTGCTCAGGTCTTTGTATTGACACTTTTAGACTTTGCCAAAACTCAGTTCACTGGTTGTCATCTTCTGGCCATTCCAGGTAGGTCCTAGAGTTCATGACCTTTCACAGCTTACGGAACCTTTTGGGGATGGTTTCCTTGGCAATGGGCTCCAGCAGTTTCAACGCGGCCCTGTCATTGTTTCATCAAACAGTCGGAAGTGGGAATAGTCCAGCTCGTACCCACACCAATAGCTCCTTACAAAGTTCTGGGAGAGGACAAAGAGTGTCCTGTGGCTCTTCTCTATGGTGTCCATGATGTTGTCCAAGATCCACCCACCAGGCAGGAAGTCCCTCTTGTGGAGGTAGATCTGTAATGGCTGTTGCACTTGCTCAAGCTCTGGGACCAGATGCTCCTCCTCCCACCCAGATCTCTCTCACTATTGGTTACAAAGACATCGTAGCCAACGGTCGTCTCTCTTGAGAACTGGCCTCCTCAGCCAAACCCAGGTAATTTTTAGGTACCACAGGGCATCACAGTTGTAACAGAGACATCCAGACACAGGAAAGACCATGAGAATGCTAGTGCAAAGAAGGGACAGGAATAATGTTGCATGGCACTCAAACACTGATAGCCGAGCGTCTACGATGGGCATCCCTCTCACCGCGTCAGGTGACTCGCATACATAGGCCCCAGATCCATCTAGTAAGGTGAGTAGATGACCCATGTCATCTTGCATGAAAGCCACAGTCACACGAACATACGAATGTGTTGGTACCAGCCTCCAGAACCCTTAGTTTGTTGTATCCCTCCAAGTCATCACATCTAAAGGAGCAAAGGGAATTGTTGCGAATGGAGAGAACCTCCAGACAAAGATACAACTTTCCATCCCTCAAACTCAAGATCTTGTTGCCAGAGAAGTACAACTCAGTAAGGAGAGGAAGTTCAATGTTTAACAGCGTCAGGTCATTGTCGCTTAAATCAAGAACGTGCAAACTCTTCGGAAGGCAAAGGGTTGCCTTTGTTAAGTGGGAGGACGAGAGGTTCAGTAAGCTGACACTTGGAGGCCAGACGCAGCTGTCAAGTATGCTACGGAAAACATTCGAACTCAAGTCGATGGTGGTCAACTTGTCCAGTTTCGTGAAAAGGTGATTGTTGAAGGATTGCAGATTGTGTCTGCTGACGTCCAGGGTCCTAAGCCCCCAAAGTACACCCTTGCCATAGCACAGCATCTCTTGCATTGTCTGATCATTGAATAGGTTTACACTAATGTCCATACTCCAGCCTGGAAACATCCTCAGAGGTTACACAAGGAGTGGTGTGAACTATACTATTGATCACCGATAATTTTCGCAGCACTTGTAGAATAGGTACCAGACAAAAGATGGCAGGGAAATTATAGAATTGAGGAATATCTACATTTTTAAGAAAAGCAGTCTCTGGGTATTTTTGGTATTTTATTAGGATCCTCATTAGCTGTTGCAAAAGCAGCAGCTACTCTTCCTGGGGTCCACACAAAAAATCCTGAAACATGATACAGAATGACATAATACAGAACATTAATAGACAAGAACAGCTCAAGGACAGAACTACATAAAACATTTTAAAAGGCACACATAGCCTACATATCAATGTATACACACAAACTATCTAGGTCAAATAGGGGAGAGGCGTTGTGCCGTTTGATGTTGCTTTATCTGTTTTTTGAAACCAGGTTTGCTGTTTATTTGAGCAATACGAGATAGAAGTTCCATGCAATAAGGGCTCTATATAATAATGTACGCTTTCTTGAATTTCTTATGGATTTGGGGACTGTGACAAGACTTCTGGTGGCATAAGTGTGTGTGTCAGAGCTGTGTGTATGTTGACTATGCAAACAATTTGGGATTTTCAACTAATTGTTTCTTATAAAAAGAAGAAGTGATGCAGTCAGTCTCTCCTCAACTCTTAGCCAAGAGAGACTGGCATGCATAGGTGAGGCTGGTCTCCACTGCCCCAATGGCCAGTCAGAATAAATGTGGAAACCTCCACCTCAATATAGGACAGCATTGAGTTTCAATAAAAGCTATGTCGAAAACACTCACATCTCTACGAACAATGTTTCTCACACCTTTGTATTTTACTGCCCAAAATGCCCCCCATTATCAATGCTTTGTGAATCTGTATCTGTGAAAATTAATGTTGTGTTGGGAAACCATGGATCAACTACATTCAGTCGCAGGCCTATTTTATCTTTAGTGGACGGTAGGGGGCCGGAACATAATTACAAATAATTTGTAGACTGCAAATTGACCGCAAGAAGCCCAAACATATGTTTGACAAAAAAATATTCATTTTAAACCTTGGTTACATTTGTACACAACAGGTGTCTCTATTATGAGTGCGAATACTTGGGAACAGATATCTTAAATGAAAATCACTTGGAGCTGACTGGTGTTTTTCCAGTCTTCTATGTGCTCAAAAAACTTGAGGGGGCAAATAAAACCACCCACAGGCAAAATTTGGGGAACACTGTTGTAAATCAAGAAAATGTTTCTCTAAAATTGATTGTTTAGACAAAGTGTTACACTGCCAACAGGTCCAATTTTCTCTAAACGCCCATTTTTATAGACTTCTAGAGCACTGACATGGAACACAAGCACCTCAAGATTGCTCAAGAAATCTTTCTTCCCATCCCTGTGTGTGTCCACTGATGGATGGGGCTGGAGAAATGTAACCACTCAAATTCATAGACATGAAAATAAGCATTTAAAATGGTTATTCATAAAAGTGTGACCAATTATTCAAATTATAATAACTAGGTTTTAAGATATAACATACAGCTATTGAACTATACAAGAGCTATACAACAGTTTATTAGGTACACCCATCTAGTACTGGGTCAGACACCCCTTAGCCTCCAAAACAGCCTGAATTCTTCAGGGCATGTACATGTTGCTCCATTGTTATCAAGGGACCTAACGTGTGCCAGGAAAAAACATTCCCCACACCATTACACCACCAGCCTGTACCGTTGACACCAGGCAGAATGTGGCCATGGTCTCATGCTGTTTACTCCAAGTCCTGACTCTGCCAACAACATGACGCAACAGGAAGCGGGATTCATCAGACCAGGCAATTTTTTTCCACTCCTCAATTGCCCAATTGGTGATCGCGTGCCAACTGGAGCCGCTTCTTCTTGTTTTTAGCTGATAGGAGTGGAACCCGGTGTGGTCTTCTGCTGCAATAGCACATCCATGACAAGGACTGACGAGTTCTATACTCCAAGATGCCGTTCTACACACCACTGTTGTACTGCGCCATTATTTACCCGTTTGTGGTCAGCCTGTTAGCTTGTACGATTCTTTCCATTCTCCTTCGACCGCTCATCAACGAGCTGTTTTCGTCCACAGGACTGCCACTGACTATGTTTTTAGTTTTCGCATCATTCTTGGTAAACCCTTGACACTGTCATACGTGAAAAGTCCAGGAGGCCGGACGTTTCTGAGATGTTGGACCCGGTGTGCCTGGCACTAAGTCGCTTAGGTCACTCCTTTTCCCCAATCGAACAGTAACTGAATGCCTCAATGTCTTTCAGCCTGCTTTATGTAGCAAGCCACTGCCACGGGACTCGCCGTCTGTAGGAGCGAAACATGTTCCTAATAAACTGGAAATACAACTATGACAATTATTTTTAAATGATTAGAACTTGAGAAATGTAGAGCAAAATAAATCACTAGGTTCCTTGATTCAAACAAACATAAGAGTGGTCCGTCTTCTAAAATGTGTTCTGAGTCTCCCTTACTGGTCAGTGAGAATTTGACTGTCCCAAATTCCCTTGGAGCCTCTGTTCCTGCAAGCAATATACTGTCCATTGGAATGGCGTGGCGTGGCGTAGCGTTTGGCCGTAGCAAGGAGTTTGGGTAGCCAGGCAAATTATGCCAAATAGTGAGCATAATGTAGTATTTCCCTTTTCTCTGTCCAATAATACATATGGAACAGTACATTGAGTCAAAAGAGGAAGTGAAGCCAGAGTGAAACATGGGGACTGGTTTTATCAAGTATTATTTCAGATGTATACTGAACAAAAATATAAACCCAACATGTAAAGTGTTGGTCCCATGTTTCATGAGCTGAAATAAAAGATCCGAGAAATGTTCCATCTGCACAAAAAGCTTTTTTCTAAAATGTTTTGCATAAATGTGTTTACATCCCTGTTAGTGAGCATTTTGTCCTTTGCCAAGATAACCCATTCACCTGACAGGTGTGGCGTATCAAGAAGCTGATTAAAAAGCATGATCATTACACAGGTGCACCTTGTGGTGGGGACAATAAAAGACCTCCACATCGTCTAAGACCAACCACCCAGACAGCTGATGAAACAGGAGTATTTCTGTCTGTAATAAAGCCCTTTTGTGTGGAAAAACTCATTCAGATTGTCTGGGCCTGCCTCCCAAGTGGGTGGACTTGGCTCCCAAGGGGTGGGCTTATGCCCTCCCAGACCCACCCATGGCTGCACCCGTGCCGTCACGTGAAATCCATAGATTAGGGCCTTCTGAATGTATTTAAATTGACTGATTTCGTTATATGAACTTGAAATTGTTACATGTTGTGTTTATTTTTGTTCAGTATAGTTCAGTTCGTGGTCGAAGATCAACAACGAATATCCTCATCCTAGAATCTTAAAAATGGGACTTTTATAAACATACTTTTAATTGATTGATATCAATTGTGCACAGTAATTTGAATCAATTGATTACTTGGTTTGGTCTATATTTCACTTAGTTTCACTGTATATTATTAGGTCATCACCTGTTGTACAGTCGTGGCCAAATGTTTTTAGAATTACACAAATATTAAAGTCTGCTGCCTCAGTTTGTATGATGGCAATTTGCATATACTCCAGAATGTTACGAAGAGTGATCAGATAAATTGCAATTAATTGAAAAGTACCTCTTTGCCATGCAAATGAACTGAATCCCCTAAAAACATTTCCACTGCATTTCAGCCCTGCCACAAAAGGACCAGCTGACATGTCAGTGATTCTCTCGTTAACACAGGTGTGAGTTGACAAGGACAAGGCTGGAGATCACTCTGTCATGCTGATTGAGTTCGAATAACAGAATGGAAGCTTCAAAAGGAGGGTGGTGCTTGGAATCATTGTTCTTCCTCTGTCAACCATGTTTACCTGCAAGGAAACACGTGCCGTCATCATTGCTTTGCACAAAAAGGGCTTCACAGCCAAGGATATTGCTGCCAGTAAGATTGCACCTAAATCAACCATTTATCGGATCATCAAGAACTTCAAGGAGAGCGGTTCAATTGTTGTGAAGGCGGCTTCAGGGCGCCCAAGGAAGTCCAGCAAGCGCCAGGACCGTCTCCTAAAGTTGATTCAGCTGCGGGATCGGGGCACCACCAGTACAGAGCTTGCTCAGGAATGGCAGCAGGCAGGTGTGAGTGCATCTGCACGCACAGTGAGGTGAAAACTTTTGGAGGATGGCCTGGTGTCAAGAAGGGCAGCAAAGAAGCCACTTCTCTCCAGGAAAAACATCAAGGACAGACTGATATTCTGCAAAAGGTACAGGGATTGGACTGCTAAGGACGGGGGTAAAGTCATTTTCTCTGATGAATCCCCTTTCCGATTGTTTGGGGCATCTGGAAAAAAGCTTGTCCGGAGAAGACAAGGTGAGCGCTACCATCAGTCCTGTGTCATGCCAACATAAAGCATCCTGAGACCATTCATGTCTCAGGATGGGGTTGCTTCTCAGCCAAGGGAGTGGGCTCACTCACAATGTTGCCTAAGAACACAGTCATGAATAAAGAATGGTACCAACACATCCTCCGAGAGCAACTTCTTCCAACCATCAAGGAACAGTTTCGTGACAAACAATGCCTTTTTCCAGCATGATGGAGCACCTTGCCATTAGGAAAAAGTGATAACTAAGTGGCTCGGGGAACAAAACATTGATATTTTGGGTCCATGGCCAGGAAACTCCCCAGACCATAATCCCATTGAGAACTTGTGGTCAATCCTCAAGAGGCAGGTGGACAAACAAAAACCCACAAATTCTGACAAACTCCAAGCATTGATTATGCAAGAATGGGCTGCCATCAGTCAGTATGTGGCCCAGAAGTTAATTGACAGCATGCCAGGGCAGATTGCAGAGGACTTGAAAAAGAAGGGTCAACACTGCAAATATTGACTCTTTGCATCAACTTCATGTAATTGTCAATTAAAGCCTTTGACACTTATGAAATGCTTGTAATTATACTTCAGTATTCCATAGTAACATCCGACAAAAATATCTAAAGACACTGAAGCAGCAAACTTTGAGGAAATTAATATTTGTGTCATTCTCAAAACTTTTGGCCACGACTGTACATTTGAATTCTGTGACATTTTCTGGTTATAATTGTTTTTGTAAAGCGATTTAAACTGCTGTATGAATGTGATTTTGATGGATGGCAAAGATAACAAGCTTATATGGTCCCTCGGTTACTGCCATATTCTAAATAGTTGTAGCGTGGGGGACAAAGCGCAAACAAGACATCAAGTACAAAACTTTTAAATTTTTTTTATTTTCTATGATCAAAACATCTAGAAAAATATACAACAAATGCTTAACTTTTCACAACATTGAACGTTTGAAAAAAAGGAACATAAAAGTAAAGGAATATTCACATTTCTTCCCCATTATCGATAAAAGCACATTCATTTCTTGTTCCTTTATTTTATAGCATCGTTTTTGTTTGTCGTTGTTGGTTATGCCAGGTTTTTATTAAACGTCGCCGCAGTAGCCCGAGTCGTTGGACAGCTGTGAGTTTGAGCTGCGGTTGGATGAGGAGTTCCAAATGTCCAGGTTCATGTGGGGGCCGAAGGGGTTGAAGCTGGAGTACTGCTTGGGGCGGCACATGCCCCCAGGCTCCCGGTTGAAGGGGGCGTGAGGTGGGGTGATGGGGCAGACAGGGGACACCGGGTTCATGGGGACCGAGCGCTCTGGCTGGAAGTGGCTTTGGTATGGCTCACTCTGGGGGGTCCAGATGGAACCGAACAGACTGGACATGGGGGACAGGCTCCTGGTGCCGGGGAAATATGGCTAAGGGGGAAACAGAGTGAGAGAAACAAAATCTGGTTTAGAAAAGATTAAATGTTGCTGGACACTTCATTGATGGCAAAAATCTAAAAGTAAAGTTTATGAGAAGCTGTGTTTGAATTCCTATACACACAATGTTCCCTCTAGAACTGTTGCCATTTTTAACCATTTCATGTGTCTGAAGGTACAAACTCTGCGTTCCCAGCAGGCCCAAAGAGAAAATCAAGTGCACAATAGGTCTACCGCTGGCCAATCGGATGGCACAGATGACCGTGTCTGCAGTAACGTAGCAGGCATAAAAGAAAGCTACAGTAAAGTTGATACTGTGAGACTTCAAAACGAGATTTAAAAAACCACTAGAGAGACTGTCAATGAATACAGCAAAGAGATTATGTTTTTATGAGTGAGTTTTATAAGCCATAAAATACACGTTCTTCCTATTTCCACTCAGCGCTACAACAAGCACTGCAACAGTAATGAATGAGTAGGAAAGTGCATATATAGGCTTGCGTTGTTATTATTTGTGGCTTGGGTATTTTTTAATATCGAGGAATATTTCCCTTTCTCTGTTCATAGGAGTAACAAATTTGAGCATGGGGCAGAAATAATGCGGTGCGACTCAGGTTTGGCCATCATCTGGAAGACGGTGTCCCTTTATGGTCAGTGTCAGTGGAGGAAAGGGAGAGCTGAGGGATGTTGAGAGGCAGATTTTCAGTCTGCTGCTCTCTCCCTCCGCTGAGACAGATGCAGGCACCATAAGCCCAGTAAATCTTTTTATAAAAAAGCTAATTATTTAAACGTATGCTCACTCAGCTGTGCTTCACAAGTAATACAACAACGGATCTATTACTGATGTGATCATATAGCCTACCTCAAATGTTGAATTATAATTTTTTTAAATGGGCCGAACAACAATTGCAAGGCAATTCAAGCAAAGCCAATATTCGGTCATAACATATTGTTATGTGGTAGGCCTACACTATAGCTTACAGCACAAAACTCATTGCTACAGTACGGTTTTAAATTGGGTAATGTTGCATAGGCTTACGTTTTGTAAATCATGTTAAAAAAAAAAATCGGAGCGGTAGATCTCAGCTTGCATTTTGACACAAATTAATCTTGACAGTGATCACTGTTCTAGTTTTTCCTGTTAACACTATCAACGTTTCCCTTTACTGTGGCAATTGTGATCGAATCAACACAATATTAGCCACTTTCAGTGCAACATACTGAAACTATGCAAGAGATTTTGTTGTAGCAGAACACATTGGAGTGGGATTCTATTGCATTGATACGCACTACTCCGCCCGTACTCTACACAGACCGGTGCGGGACAAACAAATCAGAGCTGCAGTAGGCCTATATGCAAATAAACCATTGCCATATATGGATCTGTGCAATTTACTTTGAACTGGACTGTGTTTACAGCATGAGCGGCCGTGAGTAGATGCGCTTGTTTGGAGATCAGTCGAGAGCTGCATGTAGCCACATGTAAACATTTTGTTCATATCCTTTGCTAGTTAGTGAGTTATTAGCCCAGTTACAGATCATTTGTAGTCAGCAATAGGGGCGTGATTGATTCCTACAAGAGCACAAAACGTATACATCTCTAGACATTTTTGAAAAGCGAGTCAGGTAAAGAGCTTTTTTTTGTCTTAGAGATGCAGTGTTGTTTTTTGAGACAGGCTTGAATAAACTAAGTAGCCAATAGGCAGAGGGTAGCATAATTTGGGAATATGGGAATAATAATGCATTTTATTTTGTAAAGTGGTTTCTTGCATCAAACAACAACATTTTCAGTCAACTCCTTGTCTGAAGGTTAATGAAAAGCCCTGCATGTTTTTTTCCTTCAAAAGTCCCATGGAATGTAGACCTACATTGAACACCACACATTGGCTGCTACTGTAGGCTGAATGATAGAACTGCTATTTCCATGTTAAAATATTATGGGATGTATTTTCTCCAGTTTTTTTTATGGTAGACCACTGTGGTAGGCCTACACTATGATCAAATAGCCACAGTAGCCTACATGGCCACTTTTAAAACTATAATTTAACGCGGGTAGAGCCTCAGTGTTCAGAGTAAATGCTGGAAGTTGCACAGAACTTTCACAACATTCAAGTTTGCACTCAGCAGACCAGAAATTTGCTCAGTGCTAAAACATATTTGAGGGAACATTGCACACAAGACGTGATAATGGAGGTGGTCAGGATCTTGCTAAAAAATTAAGCATAAAAGCTTCATTTTACAGCCCTGTCACCACTAGTATTTTGATATTTACTTTCTGGTTCTTGTTAGAAAACAATTCAATACAATGATGAGTACCACTTATGTGACTTTTACTAAGAATTAGGAAAAGAAAGGAATCATCTATGTCATCAAACGGTCAGTGACATTGTTTTGTATAAATAACAGGTAAACAATGGTGTCTAAAATAAAACCGAAAGACTATGATCTACATTGTATTGACCCATGCTGAGGCCAGAACCATGGTGGGTAGTTTGTGAAAAGTGGAAGTTCTCCACGACAGAGAAGCAGTCAAAGCCTCACTCTCTAGATTCCCATTCAAACCACAGAGATTGCAGTTCCTATTTTATAAGCTCTATTTCCTTTGTTATAAATCACACAGTTAGATTGTGACGTAAATTTGATAACCAGACAGCACACCAAAAGGGAAAAACAGAGGTTACAGAGGCCAAGGGCGTTTCAGAAAACAGACAGTCAACAAAACGGTAGCTCCACAGATTCAGATGAGTTACAATAACACACATATTCATTATCCACTTAACTTCTCTAGGGCCAGTGGGACGATTTCGTCCCACCTACGTAACAGCCAGTGGAATCCTGTGGCGCGTTATTCAAATACCTTAGAAATGCTATTACTTCAATTTCTCAAACATATGACTATTTTACACCATTTTAAAGACACGACTCTCGTTAATCTAACCACACTGTCCGATTTCAAAAAGGCTTTACAACGAAAGCAAAACATTAGATTATGTCAGCAGAGTACCCAGCCAGAAATAAACAGACACCCATTTTTCAAGCTAGCATATAATGTCACATAAACCCAAACCACAGCTAAATGCAGCACTAACCTTTGATGATCTTCATCAGATGACAATCTTAGGACATTATGTTATACAATACATGCATGTTTTGTTCAATCAAGTTCATATTTATATCAAAAAACAGCTTTTTACATTAGCATGTGACGTTCAGAACTAGCATACCCCCGCAAACTTCCGGTGAATTTACTAAATTACTCACGATAAACGTTCACAAAAAACATAATTATTTTAAGAATTATAGATACAGAACTCCTCTATGCACTCGATATGTCCGATTTTAAAATAGCTTTTCGGTGAAAGCACAATTTGCAATATTCTAAGTAGATAGCCCGGCATCACAGGGCTAGCTATTTAGACACCCAGCAAGTTTAGCACTCACCAAAGTCAGATTTACTATAAGAAAAATGTTATTACCTTTGCTGTTCTTCGTCAGAATGCACTCCCAGGACTTCTACTTCAATAACAAATGTTGGTTTGGTCCCAAATAATCCATTGTTATATCCAAATAGCGGCGTTTTGTTCGTGCGTTCAAGACACTATCCGAAAGGGTAAATAAGGGTGACGAGCATGGCGCATTTCGTGACAAAAAATGTCTAAATATTCCAATACCGCACTTCGAAGCATGTCAACCGCTGTTTAAAATCAATTTTTATGCCATTTTTCTCGTAAAAAAAGCGATAATATTCCGACCGGGAAAGCGTGTATACGTACAAAGAGAGAGAAAATAAAAACATCTCGAGTCTCAGAGTACTCTGACCAGCCACTATCCAAACGCGATAATGTGTTTCAGCCTGGGGCTGCCTCGATATCATTCAGCTTTTTCCCGGGCTCTGAGAGCCTATGGGAGCCGTAGGAAGTGTCACGTTACAGCAAAGATCCTCAGTCTTCAATAAAAAGAGCCAAGATGAACAACAACTTGTCAGACAGGCCACTTCCTGTTCAGAATCTTCTCAGGTTTTTGCCTGCCATATGAGTTCTGTTATTCTCACAGACACCATTCAAACAGTTTTAGAAACTTTAGGGTGTTTTCTATCCAAAGCCAATCATTATATGCATATTCTAGTTTCTGGGCAGTAGTAATAACCAGATTAAATCGGGTACGTTTTTTATCCGGCCGTGTAAATACTGCCCCCTAGCCCTAACAGGATAAATAATTTCAAATAATCCTTTATAGTTTATATTAAAATATATAATATTATATATAATAAATATATAATATTAAATACTAAGCTTAACTGTGACAGATTTACTAAGCATTTGCACATGCCTTTTTCGACAAGGAATTAAACATTGGGGACAGATCAAGAGGGCAAAATAAAGGGTTGAAGAAAAAAACATGAATCTTAAGTGTAAATGAAGGCAGTTCCTTGTTTTATCTCTTTCTTTGGTGCAGACACTTAGTAAACCTGCACGAAGTCAAGTGGTTAGGACTAGGTCATTGACTGAGGCAGACGGGGGCAGTAATGATGGATATTAGGGGGATTAGGTTGAATGGAGCCAGCAGCGGGTCCCGGAGGTTTACCTTGCTGCCCACACAGCCGGCTGTATCCCAGGTTGAGGGAGCCTCCTGGGAACACTCCTCGCTCCAGCTGGGCCGGTGGCTGTAGGTTACCGTCTGGCTCTCTGGTTGGCATGGGAAACTGTTGTGGAAGTTGGTGTTGCCTGCGGACCGATGGTACAGATACAATGGTAAGTGTTTTTCCCATGATATTCCACCAGGTTGTACCATTGAGATCAAAAGCCCTTTTCAAGGGAGACCTGTATAAGACATTTTACTCACAATAACACAGTAGATTTGACGCCTACCTGCTGACATGTAGTTGCCCTGACCACAGTATGCATACGGGCTGTTACATTGGCTGTTGGCACTGTTCCAAGGGAAGCTGTTCAAGAACAACAATATACATTAACGAAAACACAAAATTGTAAATCAGCTAACACACATAATTTCACAATAAAAAAGTATATAATTTGACAGGTAACCACATCACAGGGGTAAACACATTTGCATTTATTAAGGATCCCTGTGGTCCAGCAACATTAAGGCAGTTACATATAATTACAAATATTACATGACATTACATTTCACAACACATTAAGTCTGTGCACTCAGGCCACTACTCCAGTACCACATATCTACAATACAAAAGCCATACGCGTGTGTAGAGTGTATGTGTTATGTATATGCGTGTGCCTGTCTCTTCACAGTCCCCGCTGTTCCATAAGGTTTATTTTTATTTAAAAAATATATATATCTGATTCTACTGCTTGCATCAGTTACCTGACGTGGAATAGAGTTCCATGTAGTCATGGCTCTATGTAGCACTGTGCACCTCCCATAGTCTGTTCTGAACTTGGGGATAATGAAGAGACCTCTGGTGGCAAGTCTTGTGGGGTATGCATGGGTATCCGAGCTGTGTGTTAGTAGTTTAAAACAAACAGCTTGGTGCATTCAGCATGTCAATGCTTCTTATAAAATCAAGTAGTGATGAAGTCAATATCTCCTCTACTTTGAGCCATGAGAGATGGACATGCATATCATTAATGTTAGCTCTCCATGTACATTTAAGGGCCAGCCATGCTGCCCTGTTCTGAGCCAAAGTCCCTCTTTGTGGCACCTGACCACACGAATGAACAGTAGTCCAGGTGCAACAAAACTAGAGCCTCTAGGACCCGCCTTGTTGATAGTGGTTTTAAGAAGGCAGAGCAGCGATTTATTATGGACAGACTTCTTCCCCATCTTAGCTACTGTTGCATCAACAACTCCAAGCAGTTTAGTCACCTCAACTTGCTCAATTTCCACATTATTCATTAGAATATGTAGTTGAGGTTTAGGGCTTAGTGAATAATTTGTGCCAAATACAATGCTTTTAGTTTTAGAAATATTTAGGACCAACTTATTTCTTGCAACCCATTAAGAAACTGACTGCAGCTTTTTGTTAAGTGTTGCAGTAATTTCACTCGCTGTAGTAGCTGACGTGTAAAGTGTTGAGTCATCCGCATAGATAGATACAGAGAATTCCTGATTCTATCTGGATTATGTTGGAGGAGCTTCCATTAAAGAATACCGTCTGTGTTCTGTTAGACAGGTAACTCTTTATCAACAACACAGCAGGGGGTGTAACGCTATAACACATACGTTCTTCCAGCAGTATACTATGATCGATAATGTCAAAAGCCGCACAGAAGTCTAACAAAACAACTCCTACCATCTTTTTATTATAAATTTCTCTCAGCCAATCAGTCATTTGTGTAAGTGTTGAATGTCCTTCCCTATAAAGTGCTGAAAGTCTGTTGTCAATATATTTCATGTAAAATAGCATTGTAGCATAGTTACAGGTTAAATGAAAAATAAATACAAATAAATCTGGTCCAACACAATTTGGTAACGGGCTGATTGGCCGGCTATTAGAGCCAGTTAAGGGGCTTTACAATTCTTGGGTAGCGGAATGACTTTTGCTTCCCTCCAGGCCTGAGGGCACACACTTTCTTATAGGCTTACAATGAAAATATGGTAAATAGGAGTTGCAATATTGTACACTATTATCCTCAGCAATTTTCCATCCAAGTTGTCAGACCCAGGTGGATTTTTTCACCTCTTCCACACTCACTTTTCGGAATTCAAAATGACAATGCTTGTCTTTCATAATTTGGTCAGATATACTTGGATGTGTAGTGTCAGCGTTTGTTGCTGGCATGTCATGCTTAAGTTTGCTAATCTTGCAGATGAAAACAAATCATTGAAGTAGCCGGCAAGGTGCTGCAAAGCGTATTACTATCCTTCATTTATCTTTGTTTCATAGGATAGTTTATTCTTTTCATTCAGTTAAGTCACATTATTTCTCAGTTTGCAGTATTGCATAGGTTGTGCAGCCAGACTTATTTGCCATGCCTTTTGCCACATCCCTCTCAACCATAAAATGTTTCAATTCCTCATCAATCCACGGGGATTGATCCGTTTTTACAGTCATTTTCTTAATGGGTGCATGCTTATTAGTAACTGGAAAAAGCAATTTCATAAACGTGTCAAGTTCAGTGTCTGGTTGCTCCTCATTACACACCACAGACTAGCAAATATTCTTTACATCATCAACATAGCAATCACAACAAAACGTATTGTATGACCTCTTATACACTATATTAGGCCCAGCCTTTGGAACTTTGGTTTTCCTAAATATGGCTACTATATTGTGATCACTACATTCGATGGATTTGGATACTGCAGTAAGGCAGATTTCTGCAGCATTAGTAAAGATGTGATCAACACATGTCGATGAATTCATTTCTGTGCTGTTTGTAAACACCCTGGTAGGTTGACTGACAACCTGAACCCAGAGTGGGGGTGGTGCAGTGGTCTAAGGCACTGCATCTCAGTGCAAGAGGCGTCACTACAGTCCCTAGTTCGAATCCAGGCTGTATCCCATACGCTCGTGATTAGGAGTCCCATAGGGCAACGCACAATTGGCCCAGCATCGTCCAGGTTTGGCCGAGGTAGGCCGTCATTGTAAATAAGAATTTGTTCTTAACTGACTTGCCTAGTTAAATAAAGGTTGCAGGCACTGGTTACAGTTTGATGCGTTTTCTTGAGTGGGCAGCTTGATGAAAGCCAGTCAATATTAAGGTCACCCAGAAGAATATACCTCTGTTGATATCACATACATTATCAAGCATTTCACACATATTATCCAGTTACTGACTGTTAGCAGTTTGTGGTTTATAGCAGCTTCCCACCCGAATGGGCTTTAGGTGAGGCAGGTGAACCTGAAGCCATATTACTTCAACAGTATTTAACATGAGATCCTCTCTAAGCTTTACAGGAATGTGGCTCTGAATATAGACCGCAACACTGGCCCCATTGGCATTCCTGTCTTTTCTGTAGGTGTTATAACCATGTATTGCTACCACTGTATCAAAGGTATTATCGAAGTGAGTTTTAGAATATGAATGTCATCTATTACTAGCAAGTTATTTCATGAACCTTGTTTCTTAGGATACATATGTTAATGTGGGCCATTTTTAGCACTCTTCTGGCATTCTTGATTGTTTTTATTGCTTTACTGGGAAGCTTATGAGAAGTAGGTAGACATGAGAATGTTTTTTATGTTTGAGGTAATAGTGCAGGGTGAGCTACACACAGTCGACTTCCTACTAGGGCATACCACCTCAGTGCTATGAACTCTGGTTCATAGGCAAATGATTACTGTATACAATAGCTGTATGATCAACATGGCCTGACAATGAAAATGGCTTCCTAAGCTACAACATGATTGTACAAAAGACACAATTAGTACATTTCCTCTTGGCTTAGTGACCTACCCATTGAAGGGGGCTGAGGCTTGAGGTACGTAGGGCACGGCCTCTGAGGCATTGTACCTGAACTCATTGGTGAGGGGCACAGAGGGAGCCGACCAAGTCTCCTCAGGAAAATACTGGCCCGCCACATCTGAGAGAAGAGGGAAACAATTAACATAGAGCATTTATAACAAGGTAAGCAGTAACACAGGCTTTATAGTAGGGTTGGAGAAAAAGCCTGCATACTTGGCTGTCCAGAAAGAGGGTTGGCCATCCCCGATTTACCGCACCAAACATTTACAGCAATCGCACAGATTCGCGAAACGCATTTATGCAACGACAAACAAAACAATACCCTTGCATGCTAATTTTATAGCACTTCCCTTTTGAGATCAACTTTAGATTTATAATAGACAAGACATTTTACACACAGATTCTGATGTACAGGTATGTCAACATTTATTGACTGAGCACTTCACTCACCCATGGTGCTGTCCATGCGGGCTGCTACAGAAGCGAAGCTGGGGGCAAAGTTGGGGGGCACTAGGGCGGGCTCTGTTGGGCTTTGGCAAGGCTCCTTCCTGTACAGGTTATTCATGCTGCACACCAGGGGACAGATATAGCACTTTGAGATTATGTGTGTAATGAAAAGCACTTAAAAAATGTACATAAATAACCAGCATTATTATTGGAACTGTGACTTCTCCATTAGGGTTGATAGGATCAAAGTGTCTTTGTCAGTAAGGACTTTTAGAATGATAGTACACTTCTTGAAACACGATAAGAGTGGTTCAGTTGTTTAGAGTATGGCCGTGCCTGCACACTACAGTTGTTGGTTGAACTGTAAGTAGCTTTATATAAAATATTCTGCTAAATGACCATAAGAGTATGTCTTCCATTCTATGTGGTTGCTGTGTGTGTTTACATGTGTGTATTTATCGGTCTGTGTTTGTGCGATTAAATCAGTTAATGTGTGTGTACCTCTGGGCCTTGTAGGTGGAGATCATGGTCTGGTATCTGTCCCTCTCGGCTGGGTAGACACCGTACTGCATGGAGTCCCCTGTGGACACAGACACACAGCTACAAATCACAACTCTGACCCTGCTTTCTAATGAAAACATGTTAGTTCATTCATCCCTTTTCTACTATATCAGTGTCAGAGAGGGAGAGAAAGCGTGGGAGTAGTAATGTTAATCGAAATTGTTAAAAGGTTTAAATAACAATTCTAATAAATGCAACAGTGAAAATACTACAAATGTTCAGATTGAAAAAAAAAAAACTCTATCAGATATTGACTGCATTTTTGCACATAAAACATTGTACTGGCAGGGACAAATAATGAATGGAGTTCAGGCATTTTGGTGGGAATTCAGGTATTACATTTATTGTAAAATATATATATTTTTTACTCCCAGGTATTTTTTTTATACTTTGTGATAAAATAAACAATATTACGTGCCTCATTTGCCTGGGTGTATTTGCATTCATGAATACATTTGTATAAAGGGGTGGAACAGGGCTACAACCAACAACAACACACTTGCTGTCTCTAGGCCTACCTGCACTGTCTAGACAGCCTCATGAATTATTCATTTTGTTGTCACGTTCTCTTGCATAATTCAACAAGTGTGTCAAGAGAAGGATAACCATGCGTTTTTAAAATTAAAACACTAGCTCTAGATTACACCTATTTATACCTGCTTTCCATTGTTTGCGAGATCAGACATAACATCACTATAATCTGAGCTTTAATTTTCAGAAGTTGCGCCTCTAATTTGCAAACATTTTAATTAAATCATAACTTTTTTTTCGATTGCACATCAATCTAAACCGATCAAAATAAGATATCTTTCTTGTGATGTAACTGTCGAGACGGTGCGTTAAATCCCAGACGTTGTGTTAGCGTTCTTATAGATGCAGAGGAAAACCAATGTATTCCATTGAGCCCATTTCAGCCATTACCAGAGGGGATTTGACAGGTCATTAGAAACATTTCTGCGGTCCTTATGTCAACGAGAAAACACGAATGGCACTAGCAAGTGTGAGAAAGAGTCACCAAGGTAAGAGATTTAAGTGACAAGTGGATTTTGCACCCCTCAAAACACAGGAATTAGATGGCTGAGAGAGAGAGAGAGAGAGCTGTAGACAGAGAGAGAGAGGTAGACCGAGAGAAAGAGAGAAAGAAATAGGTGAGGTGAAAGACGGATGCAACATTTCCATGTCTGATGAGGTGTACACAGACAAAGTCACTCAGAGCCAAAGGAAAAGTAAACATCTGGCCTAACCTAACCCAGCACCACAGTGCTCTGTAGAGTCTCCAGTCCCACTTCCAACCCCCCCAGCCCTCTGAGCTTCAGAGCAGTGGGGGGAAAAAGTATTTGATCCCCTGCTGATTTTGTACGTTTGCCCACTGACAAAGAAATGATCAGTCTATAATTTTAATGGTAGGTTTATTTGAACAGTGAGAGACAGAATAACAACAAAAAAATCCAGAAAAACGCATGTCAAAAATGTTATAAATTGATTTGTAGGGACCAGGGGGGAAAAAAACACATTCCCTAATCTGTTAATCTGCGACTCTAGGGCAGGGTTCTCCAACCCTTCCTGCAGGTTTTCGCTCCAACCCCTAGCAATTGGGCCAGTAACCGAAAGGTCGTTGGTTCAAATCCCCAAGCCAACTAGGTGAAAAACTATTGTTATTAACTATCCGTGGCGCTAGATTAGGGTTAAAGTGAAAACCTACAGGACGGTAGCTCTCCTGGAACAGGATTGAAGAGCCCTGCTCTAGGGGCATGTTTCCTGATAAGAGCAGTGCAGTGGTTGTGACAGTGTATGCACTTTCCCTGTCCGAGGTGCTGCAGTAGCGAGTGGGGGGAATGTGTATACACTGAGTGTACAAAACATTGGGAACACCTTCCTAATATTGAGTTGCAACCCCATTTTGCCCTAAGAAAAACCTAAATTCATCGGGGCATGGACTCTGCAAGGTGTTGAAAGCATTCCACAGGGATACGAGGTCATGTTGACTCCAATGCTTCCCACAGTTGGATGTCCTTTGGGTGATGGACCATTCTTGATGCACACACATGAAAAACCCAGCAGCGTTGCAGTTCTTGACACACAAAACTGGTGCGCATGGCATCTATCATACCCCGTTCAAAGGAACTTAAATATTTTGTCTTGCCCATTCACCCTCTGAATGGCACATACACAATCCATGTCTCAATTGTCTCAAGGCTTAGAAATCCTTCTTTAACCTGTCTCTTCCCCTTCATCTACACTGATTGAAGTGAATTTAACAAGTGACATCAATAAGGGTTCATAGCTTTCACCTGGATACAACTGGTCAGTCTATGTAATGGAAAGAGCATCATGTTTTGTATACTCAGTGTATAGATAAAAGTGTGCTTGTGTGTGTGTGTGTGTTGTATATAGTGCAGTGTGTGTATGTGGTGTGAGTGTGCATACTGCAGTAGTGCATTCATACTTTTCCTGGCTGAGGTAGTGCAGTGGTGTGTGCGGTGGTGCGGGGCATCGGGGTCCTTGTCTCCCTCAACGCTGCTGGCAGAACTCCAGCTGCCCCAGCTGCCGCGGCTAGCCCGCACGCTACCTGATGAGCTGCCCGAGTCTGAGCCCGATTCGCACGCCACGCGCCGCTCCACACACTTCCGCCGTGGCCGCACCAGACACACACCTAGAACAGGAAGGAGGGCGAGAGATGTTGAGGACTGTGTAAAGCCTGTGGCCGAGCAGTAACACTCCAGGCCAGTCAAATATACCGCTCAATCCCTTCAATCCCCATGGCCAACCTTCCTAAGCTTCTCCCACTTGCATATCTTCCCTTCTGTTTCCAACTGTTTAAATGAAGTGTAAAATGTAAAGAAAGAGATGCTGAGGACTGTCCAATATTCAATATAAAATGTCAATCTACAAACTTTGACTCATTCACTCTCATCTTTAGCCATCACATTTAATTGGGAATTCCCAATGTTTCTGATAATGTGGCAAAACTGGACATGTACTGTAGCATCTACCATGTCAATGTGTTGAAAAAGAAAAGGCACTTGGCACCTACTTGTGGTCAGTCAGCTGTAAATACACTTAGAGATGTCCATATCATCGCAGACACAGCAGAATGCTTTTAACAGGATGGTGGTTTAGGTGAGGGGTAGGGTTTAACTTTGGTCAAGTTAACCACAGACTGGCAGATATAGCCACAGGTTATCAAGTGGTTGAGGGGTGTAACCATAGACGTCCCAGCTTTTTCAGTGTGTGTGTGTGTGTTTGTCAGGGTTTCCGTTATCCGGTAATAGCCTGCTCTTGGCCTATAAAATACGAAACCGCTCGCATGTGTGGTGACAGTTGCGTTATGGAACAAACGTTTGCGCGTAGCCTACTGACTTGTGCGCATTGCTGCGCTTATAATGTGAATAAATAATAGTTAATCTTAAGCTAAACGTTGTGATCTGTTGCATCAGACTTTTTAACAGGGTTTTTTAATGGAGCCGAGGCCTACTGGTCGTATGAATTTGGGATTCATCGTCTCACAACTGTCCCAGAGTATGTTTGGAATAGGCCATTTCTTTCTCGACAAGCTGACCAATAGAATAGGTCAACTTTTATACCATGGGGAATAGTAGATTGACATAGGATAGTGATTTTGCTGTTCGTTATTCTTCTTCTTGGCTGAGGAAAAGTAAATGTGGACAGTTATTCTAACATCTTCAAAGTGCACATCAGAATTCGGTATTCCGCACGTTGCATTCTCGACTTGCATGTTCTGTTAATCTGAATTACCATAATCTAAAATGTGATTTCTGTCATTCTGAGAACTGTGGGTGGACGCCCTAATCAGTTACGCACCCAATGCATATGAGTCCGGCAGATTTCTTAAATGTCCGGTCAATTAAAAGGTTGCCGGTCAAATTTCCGCCGCCACATTTTCCTAACGGAAACCCTGGTGTGTGTGTGTGTATATATGTACCCACCGTTCTGTTTGAGGGGGCTGTCGGGGATGGGGCTGGGCTTTGGTGCGTCTGGTTTTCCTGTGGAGCAGCGGTTCCGAGTGCGGAATCCGTTCATATTCTGTTGTTGTTCTCCTGTTCTCCACTCCGGTTCCCTCTCCTGCACTGACATCACAACCACGCTGTGTTCAGGTAGCCTGTGGGAACAGCGAAGACCAATGTCCCTTTTCAATGTCTTTACATTTCCTGCAGCGATTCTACAATCAACAGGGTTACAAACCTTCAACACAGCTGAACGTTCTACTATAAACGCCTGCCGGGGGTAGCTAATTAACGGTTGTTTCTTACATTTAAATCAATCCCAAATCAAAATAATCAAATTCACCCTTTCCCTTTCTACCCAGTTAGAAAATATTAACGTGAAATCTTTTACTTTTAGTCAATGAACAAAAGCCGCAGTGTGAATTAGGTGCATCACATCTGTGTGGGATGAATAGGTTCATCCGAAGTGTAGGGCAAGCAATGACTTATTGAAGATTGTCCTTTGAGTGCTGTCAATTTCATTCCCAATAGATTTTACAAAACGGAATTCTGCACCAAATCAAGATTAATTTGTAAGTGAGCACGCTGTCTATCGCTGTCTATCGATTTGAAGATGCCAGGTACCCAGAAACCCCCTCTGTGTTCTTCTTGCGACTCTTTTTTGCCTTGTTGTTCAAGGCTGGGACACCAGCCTCCGTCTTCTCTGCCTTCTTCCTCTGGCTTTTACCATCCTCTTTGGTCTGGAGGGAGAGAGAACGAGAGAAAGATTAAATTCACATTTCCACCCTGTACTGAAGTACTTAGATTGCACACAAAAAAATCTCTACAGAGCTGTAGGAGAAACCAGGCTACGAGCATCAATCAGAGCAAGCTATCAAATAAAACCAAGTAATAGCCAATTGATCTCCATGTGTATCTCTCACCTCTAGCTCAGAGTTGTCCCTTTTCTCTGATGTGTCCCTCTTCTCTGCAAACTGCAAATGTGTACCGAGGTCGTACCTTTTCTCTGTCACGGGGCTGCACAGCAGGAGACCAGGTCGGGGGCCCGGGCCCACAGTGACATTGTCGGGGAAGCCGGCCTGCGTTTCCACGGGAAACATAACCGCCGCCGGCCCCTTGCTGTCCTCCCCCTGGGCGGCGCTCTGTGGGGGAGCTTCCTTAAAGTGCTGTGTCGTTTTCTTAATGTCGATTTGACAGAGGAACGTGGGCTCGTTGTTGTTGCAGGCGTCCGTGCACAGGTAAGGTTCCAGGGTTCCCAGGTCGGGTGTTAGGTCTAGTTCCCGCACTTCCTCAGTCGCCGGGCCGGCCGTCGCCGCTATGGCGGAGGAGCTGGTTTTGTACTTGCCATAGTAAACAGACACCTTGTGTTTCTTCTGTGGCTGAGAGGGGGAGGTGGAGGCACCCTTCTTGGAGGAGGAGGAAGAGGAGAAGGGCTGTGGCCGGGGGGTGGAGCCGTTGGCCACTGCTGGGGAGCCACGCCCCTTTCCTTTGTCGGAGTTGTGGCAGGTGTCCACGTACGTCTTGCAGCTGCCCTTCATTTTACTGGACACGGACAACAACCAGTTAGAGACTGTGTATGTGTAAACCCATACCAGTGCATTATCACCAGCTAATCAAATGGGTGATAAGCTTCATTTAAAGAACAAAATTAGTTCAGGTTTATGTAGATAACATGCAGCTACTTTTACAACATGGTTGATGGAACACTTTTACTGGAGTGTTATATCAAGTACCACCAAAACATCTAACTTTAATAACGCTTTATATTGGTAATTAACCATGTAAAACTGTTGATTTTAAGTACAAATATTTGATTGGTTCTCTTGTAAAATATATTCCAGAGAGTCTTACTTGACTCCGTTGGGGGTGATGTTGTTGACGGGGCCGTTGTCCCGGGACAAGGCAGAATTGTAGATGCTCCGGGTGGTGGGGCTGGAAAACTGAGTCAGGATGTACTGGGCCTGGTGGAAAGCCATCAGACAAACACCCGCCAGGGAGAAGCTGAGAGGAGAGAGAGAGAGGATATGGCTGGTTATTCATTGGTGATACCAGTGCCAACAAATTGACAAAAAGAAGTAGACACTGGTAATCTGGTTGGGGAGTCAAAGTCCATTGTCTTTCAACCTGAAACCTGTTTTATGCAACAACAAAAAATCATGACGCTGTGTACGACATTGGCTTTTCTTCACCCAAAGTTGGCACTAAGTTGGTACTGGTCTATGCGTCTCGGGGTGGCACTGACCAGGTGAAGATGAGGGTGACCACCCAGAATGTCTCCTCCCAGCTGGGGCCGGGCACCACTTGGGCACAGAGGGGCAGCATGTGGTGGGGCAGCGTCACGTTGAGGGTGAAGGGGAACAATGAGCCGCGCGATGTCACCAGGGTCAGGTCCCGGATCACCCAGGACGACGTGAAGTCTGGAGTGAACCTGGAGGAGGGAGAGAGGGGGTGGAGAAAGAGAGAGGGGAAGGAGAGAGAAGGAGAGAGGGAGAAGGTGGAGTAAGAGAAGAGGGAGAAGGTAGAGTAAGAGAAGGGGCGGAAGAAGGTGGAGTAAGAGAAGGAGAGAAAGAGAGAGAGAGCGAGCGAGCGATGAAGAGGAAAAGAGGAGGGTGAAAAGAAAGAAAGTGGAGATAGAGAAAATAGAAGTTGAGACAGTGGGGGGAAAAGGACAGAAGGAGATGAGGTCAATGAGCGTTACAAATGTCCAAAAACAATTTCTTGATATGTCTCGTATAACAACAAATGATCAACTGAACAATACAAACGTCTTGATACGTTCGGACTTAATACAAAAATGATACATCCCTTTTTCTTCCATTACTTTATGTACCCTTCACTTGAAAGTAACCTGACACATGTACACTACTGTTGAGTTAATACAAAATATGTTCACATAAAAAAAGATTCAACAACAATCTGCATCCATTCTTCTGTCATTTGACTTACGCAATGGTGATCTCGGACGAGGAGTTGTGGTCCAGGCTGAATGACCTGCACTGCAGCACCTCAAAGCCGAAGCCCTGGCACTTGTAGCCGTTGATGTTCATGGACGTGACTGTAAGGGGCAGCTCCCCAGCGTTCTCCACCTTGAAGCTCTTCCGGATGGCAAACAGAGGCTTGTTGGTGCGCATGCCTGGGAGGTAGATGGGAGGAAGCATTTTTTGTTTGATGCATAAAGAACTTAGGAAATAAATGAAAGTAGCCAGCCACACACTCTTAAGAACAGTAGAGCAAGACAAGGGCTGAGTCCCAAATGGCACCTTATTCCTTTTATAACGCACTACTTTTGACCAGGGTCCCTACTTTTAACCAAGTACGTCACTATAAAGGGAATAGGGTGACATTTGGTATGCCACCAAGGATTAACTAGCCTAGGTAGGAGAACACACAGATAAGACACGCTTTATTGTCCATTTAATTACAAGAAATCGGCATTGTGCCATTAAAAGGACTTTATTACAGGATATGACAGGTTATACAGCAGAACTACCACCACTAATAGTAAGACAGTGATTAGGTAGCCTAGTTTCAAATTCAAGGGCCTTATAATTGAGTTTGAATTCCAAACTTTGGTATCCTACCAATGAACCTGAAAGGTATTGCATTCAATTTTCCATTACTACGAAGCATGGTCATTTGTCTTGACTAATGAATTGTATTAGTAATGCATTCAAATATTGATAAACATCTAATAAGACCTAGCTACAAACAGTGCATACACTTAAGGGTGGGTGGTATAGCGTGTTTTACGATATAACGGTATTCCACACCTAGCCCCTCTCCCTTTCCCTCATGGAGCGCATTTGTTGTTCCTCGACCACGAGACACTTGCATTTAGTCCGCATGCAGCACAGCAACAACGTTGATGACAACGTTGCTCACTTTGCTTCTTAATATAAATCCACTAGCATTCTATAATTACACTTAGTTTGTGTTTCTTACGTCTGCAAACAGCTAGTTTGTCTTTTCTTAACAAGTTGGGCCTAAATCTTGTTAGCCGCTAATGCTAATCGCTAGTTAGCTGGCTAGCATACCAACATACCAGTGATGGCGTTGACCTAAATCAGCATGTTGTTTGTGCAACAGTCTCTTCTAAATCAAAGAGGAATACGCAAAGCATGAATATGTTAGATACATGAAGTAGCTAAGGGAAAACATTAAATGTAGCCAAAGATTATAGGGTCCCCTAGAAAACCCTTATCAACACTTTGGTTCCTACCCTGTCACAATAACAACACTGTATTCAAAGTGCTCACTATTATATTCTAACTATAGAATTAGAATAATCATTAGTTCACCCAAGTGTTGTGCTCTAAATCACAAGTCAAACCACAATTGCAATATTTGGTTAAAAATAAGGCCTAGATTGTTTGCCCATATCATGCAGCCCTATGTGGCAATGTGGAAATGATCTCAAATAAGTGCAGGAAACACTGAAATTTATGAAAGTGTTTGGCTGAATTGAAGAGTATAAAACAAATCAGAATGGAGAAAGACCCATTGGAATCACTTAGAACGTTTGTGTTGCCAGCCTAGGGTCACATAAAGCATAAAGCATAAAAGCAAATGCAGAACTTTTAGTATTCAAAAATATAAAATACCATCCTTTTTTTTAAATACCGTGATATGATATTTTGTCCACATCGCCCAACCCTACATATACTGGACTCAAATTAAATATAATCAAACCCTATCATTGATGATTTTTGTGGAGTAACACACTGATTGTTGTGATTGCCACTAGGAGCACAAAATAGATTTTCATCTCAATGAGAGAAAGGTGGATAAATTACAAATATAAAATTAACTGAGTGGTTGGCTCACCGTCTCGGCATTCCATGAGGGTGGACTGAGGGACATTGAAGCGTAATGAGGCCCCGGGGCCCGGCAGCTTGCCCCCCACTCTCAACAGCTCCTTGGACCCATGGCCCCGCACCGTCACCATGTCAAACACTGTCAGGTTGTTCCTGAGACAGAGAGACACCAAGAGAGAGAGAAATAAAAAAAGAGAAAGAGTCAGACAAGCTCTAGACTCAGCTCCCCGACTTCCACTTCCTCACGCTCCAACAGCAGAGTGACAGACAAAACTTGAAAAGAATGGCAAATCGAGACCAATGCTGTGATTCACCAAAACTGACACACAGCCCATGGCACCATACTCAAATCTGGCAAATGTCATTAAAATACCTGGTGCCATCTAGTCTGGCTACATTATTGACCAAAACAACCACAAATGTGGAAAAATATCACGTACAAATCTATGTTCGCATAGTACTGCAATAACTACTGTAATATCAGTGCTCATATCAAAATCTTGCACGCACGAAAGACTACAACTACTGGTACCAGTATGCAACAATTGGGGGGAATTATTCACAGTACTGTTTATGTGGCCATTTTGCCTTTGTATGTACATATGAAATATGAATATCAGAAGACTATTTCTAAATGTGTCATAATGTAGAGGTGACAATTATAGTGTACCTGATGAGTAGGATGGTGGTGGTGAGTTTGTGTTCGGAGGGGGTGAACACCACGGCCACCTCCCTGCTCTCCCACGGCTGGAGGAGGAGACGCAGGACTCCCTCACCCCCCTGTAGACAACACAGAGGGCGAGGGTTAGTGGAAATGGTTAATATATCACTGCATAGCATACTTTATATAGCAAATATTATTCAACTGCGGTCTCCTGGACAGCTGAAACACTTCTGGGTTTGTCTGTATCAGGCATATCAAGAGTGCTGATCTAGGATAAGGTCTTGCCTGTCCATGAAACCTTATTCATTTTGATCTAAAAGGGCTGAGACGCTTGATACATACGGCCCCTGGCTTTCATTCTCTTCTAATCATGAACCGATTCAGACCTGGGACACCAGGTGAGAGGCCAATGATTAAAGACTGCATTGGTTTCCCATAACTAGAGCAGTATTTCTCAATCCATTCCTGGGGGGGACCCCCAGGAGGTTCACATATTTATGCTAGCCCAGGACTAACCTGGATTCCCTAGGAGTGGATTGAGCAAAAACTGGGTTTAAGAAATGTTTGCAAATAATTTTACATTAAGTTTCCATTGATAATCCCTTGAGATGTTCCTACAACTTGATTGGAGTCCACCTGTGGTAAATTCAATTGATTGGACATGATTTGGAAAGGCACACACACCTGTCTACATAAGGTCCCACAGTTGACAGTGCATGTCAGAGCAAAAACCAAGCAATGAGGTTGAAGGAATTGTCCGTAGAGCTCCAAGACAGGATTGTGTTGAGGCACAGGTCTGGGGAAGGGTATCAAAACATTTCTGCAGCACTGAAAGTCCCCAAGAACACAGTGGCCTCCATCACTCGTAAATGGAAGTATGGAACCACCAAGACCCTTCCTAGAGCTGGCCGCCCGGCCAAACTGAGCAATCGGGGGAGAAGGGCCCGATGGTCACTCTGAAAGAGCTCCAGAGTTCCTCTGTGGCGATGGGAGAACCTTCCAGAAGGACAACCATCTCTGCAGCACTCCACCAAATCAGGCCTTTATGGTAGAGTGGCCAGACAGAAGCCACTCCTCAGGAAAATGCACATGATGGCTCACTTGGAGTTTGCCAAAAGGCACCTAAATTCTCACAGACCATGAGAAACAAGATTCTCTGGTCTGATGAAATTGAATGCCAAGAGTCAAGTCTGGAGGAAACCTGGCACCATCCCGACAGAGGTTCTTCCTGTAAAAGTTGTGCCGTACTGCAGCACATCTTGGAATTCTATGGCACGTTATTTAAGTGTCAGCAACTGTTGCCATTAACGCTAGTTTGGCTGTACTAGAGAATTTAAGTAAGAACATAGTATATGGGATTGATTTTAAGAAATCTGCTTAATTAATTATGGTGTTTCTATTCCAAGAAAAATAAAATCCTCATTGTTTCCGTTAGGAAAATATGGCGCTATACAACGTGACCAGTCTGGAATAGGCTACAGTACTAAGATAAAAATAATCCTAATATTTCCACACCCTAATTGTAGTCTAACCAATACCCAAACGGAGATTCAGTGAAAAAAAAAATCTCATTGATGTATCAAGACCAGTCCCCATGCTTTTCTCAGAGCAGTGCGAAACGGTGCTGAAATAGTTGACCACACAAGGGTAGGCTATTGCTTCAAATCCTATTGCTTCTATATTCAATATGCTTTAAATGCCACAAATAATTGAACACACACAATTCTTAAAACTCTGAGAAGGGTAATAGGAGATGATCTGCATATTTTCCTGGTTAAATAAAGGTATATATATATATATTAAACGCACATTCTTATTGCTATATTCCACGCGTTACTGTGTGTGTTTCGATTCTCTCTCTCTCTCACACACACACGCGGTCTTGACCTCTGAATGCTCGACTATGAAAAGACAACTGGCATTTACCTCTAAGGTGCTGACCGGTTGCACCCAGAGGCCCTGGTGCACAACTGAGCAAGAAGACAAGTACATTAGAGTGTCTAGTTTGAAAAACAGACGTCTCACAAGTCCTCAACTGACAGCTTCATGAAATAGTACCTGCAAAACACCAGTCTCAACGTCAATAGTGAAGAGGCGACTCCGGGATGCTGGCCTTCTAGGCAGCTTTCCTCTGTCCAGTAGTGTGTGTGTTCTTTTGCCCATCTTAATCTTTTATTTTATTGGCCAGTCTGAGATACGGCTTTTTCTTTGCAACTCTGCCGAGAAGGCCAGCATCCCGGAGTCGCCTCTTCACTGTTGACGTTGAGACTGCTGTTCTGCGGGTACTATTTAGTGAAGCTGCCAGTTGAGGACTGGCAGCCAGATGCAGACTGTACGGGAGTTGCAGCGATGAGATAAGACCGTAACTACCAATTGGAATACCACGAAATTGGGGAGAAAAAGGGGTCTTTTTTTATTATTAAATAAATAAATAAAATAAATACAACTTTAGATTTTTTTATTTTTTTTTTACACCTAGCCAAGCTATCCTTTTGTAAAGGTTGAAGTGTCTATTGTCCTGCTAATAGCACCATGACCAGGATCTCTATTAATTTAAATGAGCAGATTAGGGCTTTCAGGAGGAACGGAAAATTGCGTGTCAATTCATAAACCATGTGCCATGGAATGGTACATCGAAAATCTCTTCCCAACTATTTAGCTGAATTCCCATAGTAATTCGTTATGGATCCATAACGAAATAAAAATACTCTTTCAAAATGCAATGTTTATCATTATTTTATTAACGAGAGAATAAAGATGTTGATGAAGAAATACTGTACAGTATAGGCTTTATCAGACATTTTGCGGTTGCATGAGGTCCCCCACACGCATTTTAAACATTGGGATACTAAAGCATATTGAAGATAGAAGCCGCCATGATATCTTCAGAATATCATGGAATATAATTGAACATTTTCGTTTCTCTTAGAATAAAAACCTTAGCGTAACAACAGTTTTAGTAAGTAATATGCTACAGTCCAGTTACAGCTTCTGACCAAATAGAAACCAAAAACGTGTATTTTTTCAGACGTGTGTGCAGGACAGAGGAATAGCAATTCTTACAGTCTTATTCTAAATTCAATCACCTTCTTCATCCTCATCATTCAGTTCATTGAAATTGCATTTTGAAGTCATACACAATTATCAGTTTCTATTTGGTTTACATCACCCATTCATTCAGGTAGGCCTTGGGACCCAAAAGCATAATCAGTGTTCTTCCTCTCCCCCCCCCCCCCCCCCCCAGCAGTGGGCTGGAGCTCTTTATTCTAAGAGAAATGAAAATGTTCAATTACATTCCATGATATTCTTAAGATATATGTGATGACTGAATATAAGCAGCAAGCGATGTCTGCTAAATAATCAAGTTGATGGCGCAGTCATATAGCCTCGGCACCTACATAAAGCTGAGTGACTCCCTCATTCATGGCTTTGGATAAAATAAATAAGCACCAACATTTTTTCTGATAGTCTTTAATAAAGAAATGTTTTGACTGTCTGCCTCATGACCTCAAACAAAGTTAGAACACTGACTATGCTTTTGGGTCCCAAGGCGCACCATTTTGTTTCTCTCCGTCACCCATACGCAATTTAAACATTTGGATAATAAAGCATTTATTATTATTATTAAACCTGCATTATAATTATATAAAAGCCATAATTATATCACAGACCATATTTGCCCTAACAAAAAATGACATGAAAAGCGCAAATTTGTAAATCCAAAACTCTAAAAGTAATTGGAAAGGCAGACACAAATGATTTGTTTATTGATATATTTAATTTTACCGTTATTTTACCAGGTAAGTTGAGTGAGAAGACATTCTAATTTACAGCAACGACCTGGGGAACAGTTTCAGGGGAGAGGACGGGGGATGAAATAGCCAATAAGCTGGGATGATTAGATGGCCGTGATGGTATGAGGGCCAGATTGGGAATTTATCCAGGACACCGGGGTTAACACCCCTACTCTTACAATAAGTGCAATGGGATCTTTAATGACCTCAGAGAGTCAGGACACCCGTTTAACGTCCCATCCGAAAGACGGCACCCTACACAGGGCAGTGTCTGCCCTGGGGCATGGGGATCTTTTTTTTAGACCAGAGGAAAGAGTGCCTCCTACTGGCACTCCAACACCACTTCCAGCAGGATCTGGTCTCAAAATCCAGGGACTGACCAGGACCAACCCTGCTTAGCTTCAGAAGCAAGCCAGCAGTGGGATGCAGGGTGGTATGCTGCTGGCCATTTGTGACATTGTGGTTACAATAAACAATGTAAACAAGATGCTGTGTTTTTATTCATTAATAGTGTGTCTCAGAAGTTTCTGTCCATGACTGATGCAACCCAAAAAAGCATTAAAGACAGAGTACTTGAGGTCACCGAGAAAGTCTGGACATGGCCTGCTCTCCCTTATGCAAGGAATTAGGCACTTTTTTATTTAATTTTTTTATTTCACCTTTATTTAACCAGGTAGGCAAGTTGAGAACAAGTTCTCATTTACAATTGTGACCTGGCCAAGATAAAACAAAGCAGTTCGACACATACAACACAGAGTTACACATGGAGTAAAACAAACATACAGTCAATAATACAGTACAAACATAAGTCTATATACAATGTGAGCAAATGGAGGTGAGATAAGGGCAAAAAAGGCCATGGTGGCAAAGTAAATACAATATAGCAAGTAAAACACTGGAATGGTAGATATGTAGTGGAAGAAAGAGCAAAGTAGAAATAGAAATAATGGGGTGCAAAGGAGCCAAATAAATAAATAAATAAATACAGTAGGGGAAGTGGTAGTTGTTTAGGCTAAAGTATAGATGGGCTATGTACAGGTGCAGTGATCTGTGAGCTGCTCTGACAGCTGGTGCTTAAAGCTAGTGAGGGAGATAAGTGTTTCCAGTTTCAGAGATTTTTGTAGTTCGTTCCAGTCATTGGCAGCAGAGAACTGGAAGGAGAGACGGCCAAAGGAGGAATTGGCTTTGGGGGTGACCAGAGAGATATACCTGTTGGAGCATGTGCTACAGGTGGGTGCTGAAAAACTTTCCCATGTTTACTTGTCAGACTGCACAGTAGCCTAATAAACATATGCATTTTTTTATCGAATTCAATAACATATCTACCACGGTGTGTTTTTGGTTGATGGCCAATATTAAATAGTCAAATGCATTTGTGAATTCAATCACTTTATTGTTTAATTATTTAAGGCTCCTTTCTCTTCTCTGTGCTGGAGTTCGTTTAAGAATAAAGTAGGCTAATGAAGGCAACAAATTGTTGCTTACTGAAACTCCCAAAGTCATCCAATTGTTACAATAGGATTTGAAGCCATAGCCTACTCGCGTGTGGTCAACTATTTCAGCACTGTTTCGCACTGCTCTAAGACAAGCAAGACTACTTAATAAACATATAAATGTAAAAAATAATTTGAAAAATCGAATTCAATAATATATTTGTACCACTGTAGATGTTGCGGTCAGTCAGAGTTGAGTACTATTGTAAAGTGTAGCCTAAAGGACAAAATGGGCAAACTTGCAATGTATTCGATGCTTAAGTACTCTAAAACCAGATTTGCCCCAACCAAAAAAATGCATGAACCCCTACAAATATATTCATGTATTATTAACCCTGCATTATAATTGTATAAAAGCCCATTAGATATTAATTTTACAGTAGTAGATTTAATTTGATCTACTACTGTAATTGATTGATCTGTATTGATCTGCCAGTATTTTCATTTAGAGATTCCGGTAAACTCTTTGATGTTTCCTTTTATGTGTCCAACCAATTATTATTGGATTATTCACCATGGCAACCAACAAAATGTATTTCTTAGTTAGGTTGGCTTGTTTGCAGAATTCACAGCCTGCTATGCTTGTGAAAAACAAAATGCCTCCAGCTGTCCATCCCTACTGTAAATAATATAAACAGTGGTTATAGAGGGTGCAACTGGTCAGCACCTTAGGAGTAAATGTCAGTTGGCTTTTCATAGCCGAGTATTCAGAGGTTAAGACAGCAGAGAGAGAGCGAGAGAGAGAGAGAGAGAGAGAATCAAAACACACACACAGTAACGCGTGTTAATTATTTCCGAGTGACGATCTGTTATCCAACGACTAGTTTAATAGCCAGGCTACTGTAGGTGTGAAAATCCCCCCAACTTAAGTACTATAAAGTTTTACACAGTATCTGTTCATCAACATCTTTATGCTTTCGTTAATAAAATAACGATAAAGACTTTCAAAATGCAGATGTTTATTTCAACTACTGTACAGTATATCTCAGCAACATTTTAGTTACATTTCCCCCCAGCTCCACAACCACGGGTAAAACCACATTGTACAGCGCCATATTTTCCTAACGGAAACCCTGAGGGTTTTGTTTTTCTTGAAATAGAAACACCATAATATTAAGCTAATTAATTAAGCTAAATTTCTTAAAATCAATCCCATATACTATGTTCTTACAAAAAAAAGGTTCTCTAGTACAGCCCATATCAAAAGCTGTCAAATGCTTCTCAAAGATGCCCCCTGGTGGTCAAACTAGCACTAACTAGCATTAATGGCAATAACATGCCATAGAATTCTGCAGCAGCAAGCAAGCCAGCAGTATGATGCAACTTTTAAAGGAAGAACCACAGTACTTAGCAATTTATATACAAAATCAGCTAAAATAATATTGCTATACTCTACAGTATTGATTTTTTGACTCCCATCCCTACCCCTAATACATTACAGCAGCCCTAGTCCCTTAGTCAGACAGTGGAACAGACACCAAACTACATTTCCCAGAATGCACAACATCCTTACCTTGTGCTCTGCAGGCAGCAGACTGAACTCCTTAGTGCTGATATTGACAGAGAGGGGGCTGATGTTGAACCTGGAGAAACAGCGGAGAGAGTAGGTGGCCAAACAGTGAGACACCTCATCAATAACACCTACAAGGGACGCTCAGAGCTAACTGGTACGAAACTGCAATGTTAAAGGGGCAGTTCTGTCTAAAATCAACTAATGTTTGCTTGAACTGTCCCTTTATGTAGTGGGAAACTAATGTGAAGGAATTTGTTGCAATAGTCTGAAGTGACTTTCCATTCCTATCATCTGCGCTGATCTCAAAACATAGGATGGGTGAAAGCAATATGGTCCAGTTGTTTCACTTCAGTGCAGATGAAGGAAAGGAGACAAGGACAGGAAGCCACTATAAACTATTGAAACAGGGGAGGTGTTCTTGGGTTCGTACCATTTGGTGAGGAGGTCAAGGGCTTCCAGGGGGGCCGGGTACAGGGAGAGGGCTCTGATCTCCACAGAGACCACAGAGGAGGAGGGGTTTTTCAGAGTCAGCAGCTTAACCTAGGGGAAAAGTTCAAAGTTCAAAAGATGTCTTGTACATTTGGTTTCCAGGGCTCACAGCTGACACAAAACATAACAAGACATTGTATTACACAGACAGCGTACTGGAAAAGCATACTAATGTTAAAAGTGCAGATTGTAGAGTATTTTTGTATTTATTATTACAAATATCAGAAATACCAAAACTGTTGCAGGTGAATTGTTGTACCACAGAGCTGTGAATTGTTGTACCACAGAGCTATTCAACTATTAGTGTGTGATAAAAACATGTTTGGGTTACCTTGCTTTCATTGACAGGGACAGCACCAAAGTCTAGAGGGGACGAGGCCTCCGCTGGTAGTCTGGGCCACCTTCAGCAAACAGAAGAAAATAGGAACTGTAAGTGTGTGTGTGTGGCCCAACGTCATTATAAGTTATACGTGTTAGAGTGTCTAGATAATGTATAAGTGACTGAGTGAAGTGAAAAATGGTGCGTGTGTGTGGCCCACCTGCCCTCATATGTGTGTGTATGTGTAGGAGTGACTAGACATAGAGTAAAGGAGTGAAGTGAACAACCGTGTGCCTCACCTGCAGGGCAGCTGGTCTTTGCGGATTTTCCAGCGAGAGCAGAGCTCCGAGGCCAGTCTGCTGTCCAGCATCCAGGAGGAGGAGTCTGGGAGGAGAGAGCGCTGCCACTGGACACGACCTGGAAACACCCATACAACACAGCCTGAGTGGACCACACACATATCAGTCAAACACAGCAGAGACCAATGACTCATGCATGCACGCCACAAGCGAGTGCACACGTCTCACCTGACTCTGACAGTCTGAGAGGACATGGTCGGCCACACTCCCCATCTGCTTCAAACACAACATTACCCTGCTGGAGAGGGAACACACAAACACACACCCAGTTATTTTGGGTTGGACGAATGCCATATCAATATAATGCCATTTGACTGTCAGCTTGAAAAGAGAGATTCCCTCTACAGAGTGGAGTGGATGTGCAGGAAGAGTATTCTAATGAAAGTGAATAAAAGGGAAGAGTGTATATCTATCTATCTATCGAGATAGATAAAGACACACACACACTGCATTCGGAAAGTATTCAGACCGCTTGACTTCTTCCACATTTTGTTACGTTACAGTCTTATTCTTAAATTGATTAAATTGTTTTTTCCCCCTCAAACTACACATAATACTGCATAACAATAAAGCAAAACAGGTTTTTAGACATTTTTGCAAATGTATAATTGTTTTAAAAATGAAATATCACATTTACATAAGTATTCAGACCCTTTACTCAGTACTTTGTTGAAGCACCTTTGGCAGCAATTACAGCCTTGAATCTTCTTGGGTATGACGCTACAAGCTTGGTCACACCTGAATTTGGGGAGTTACTCCCATTCTTCTCTGCAGATCCTCTAAAGCTCTGTCCGGTTGGATGGGAAGCGTCCCTGCACAGCTATTTTCAGGTCAAAGAAGTTCGATCGGGTTCAAGACCGGGCTCTGGCTGGGCCACTCAAGGACATTCAGAGACTTGTCCCGAAGATTATCCTGTGTCATCTCGGCTGTGTGCTTAGCGTCGTTGTCCTGTTGGAAGGTGAACCTTCACCCCAGTCTTAGGTGCTGAGCGCTCTGGAGCAGGTTTTCATCAAGGAACTCTCTGTACTTTGTTCCGTTCATCTTCCCCTCGATCCTGACTAGTCTCCCAGTCCCTGTCGCTGAAAAACATACCCACAGCATGATGCTGCCACCACCATGCTTCACCGTAGGGATGGTGCCAGGTTTTCTCCAGACGTGACACTTGGCATTCAGGCCAAAGAGTTCAATCTTGGTTTCATCAGCCCAGAGAATCTTGATTCTCATGGTCTGAGACTCATTTAGATGTCTTTTTGCAAACTCCAAGCGGAGTGGCTTCAATCTGGCCACTCTACTATAAAGGCGTGATTGGTAGAGTGCTGCAGAGATGGTTGTCCTTCTGGAAGATTCTCCCATCTTAGGAGGAACTGGAGCTCTGTCAGAGTGACCATCGGGTTCTTGGTCACCTCCCTGACCAAGGCCCTTCGCCCCCGATTGTTCAGTTTGGCCGGGTGGCCAACTCTAGGAAGAGTCTTGTTGGTTCCAAACTTCTTCCATTTAAGAATGATGGAGGCCACTGTATGCTTGGGGACCTTTTGGTAACCTTCCCCAGATCTGTGTCTCGACACAATCCTGTCTTGGAGCTCTACAGACAATTCCGTCGACCCCATGGCTTGGTTTTTGCTCTGACATGCACTGTCAACTATGGGACCTTATATAGACAGGTGTGTGCCTATCCAAATCATTTCCAATGAATTGAATTTACCACAGGTGGACTCCAATCAAGTTGTAGAAACATCTCAATTTTAGAATACGGCTGTAAAGTAACAACATTTGGAATTAGTGAAGGGGTCGGAATATTTTCCGAATGCACTATCAGAACAAAGGTGTGAGTGAGCAGATGTTAAACATTAGTATATAGATCAGAACAATGTACAGTAATAGTGTGAAGTGTGGTTATTCGGGACTGTAGTAGTATGCAATAGACAGTTGTCTATGGCAGTGTTTCTCAGTCCGGGGCCTGTATCCACAAGGCATCTCAGCGTATGAGTGCTGATCTAGAATCTGTCCATATAATCTTGTTCATTATGACCCAAAAGGCAAAAACTGATCCTAGATCCTACTATTTGTGGACACGGGCCCTGGAGTCCCAAAGTGGTGCACATCTTTGTTTTTGGCCTACCACTACCCACCTGCTTACACGAATGAACTCATCATCAATCCTTTGATTAATGGAATCAGGCATATAGTGCTAGGGCAAAAACGTTCACTCCTTTCTTATGAAATGCTGGTCTATCGAGAGTATGGAGGAGTGTGTATGCACAGTCATTTGGAGTATTACCTTGGCCAGGGTGCAGTGTACATTATGTGTATGCAGACTGGCGTCATTGGTAGTATTACCTTGTCCAGGGTGGAGTGAAAGTAGAGGGGTAGTTTCAGGGCCAGACACAAATCAGTGGTCAGTGTGAGGGTGGAGAGTAGGTTTAGGGGCAGGCTCCTGTTGAGGAGCTGCAAGGAGAGGAGCCGCCAGCAGCCACCCTGGGGCACTGACACCGCCCCACTGAAGTTGACCACCTTGACGCACGGGGGACAGACGGTCAGCACGGACATACCGATAGCAGGACATTCAACTGTAACTACGCAGATCTCATTCTCTCATATTTTAACTAGAGACTGATTTCAACCTGGGAAACCAGGCCGGTGAAATGTTGAGGGGCTGAGTTGTGTGCCTGTACAAAAAAAATCAAGGCAAACTACTTTTGCACATAGCTTTCGGGCTGAACTTCTATCGAGTTCACCTTCTGGTCGACTTCATAGAAATCTCAACGGAATTCATGGAACCACATTTGTATGATGTAGCTATCTTCTGAGATGCTCAGCGCAATTACAAAAAAAGACCACCCCCACCTTGAGTAAGCCCTGGGACTCCGGGGAGAGGATGGCATCCTGGACGGTGAGGGGGAAGTGGAGGGTGTTGGTCAGCCACAGGTCCATGTGGTCTGCTCCTTTCTGCCTCTGTCTCACCTGGAAGAGACTAGACAGCTCCAACCCCCTGGAGAGAGGAGGGACAACCATTGACATGTGGTCTATAGGAGTGAGAGGCACTCTGTCTCTTAAATTGTGTTGATAACGTAACACACATTCACTACATTTTCTAGTGATTTTTTGTTATCTGGATTTGATAACAAAAAAAAACTGAACATAAAAGTCGTCTAACACACCTTGAGGGCAGAAAATACAATTGAAAGCTCCATTTGAGCAGAGTATCTGTATGGTCTTACTTGTGTGTGCTGTGGAAGCCAGGGAAAGTGTTCACTGTGTGATTCCCCAGGACCTGTAGGCTAATATGACTGGAGCATCTTCTACCCTGACCTGGCAGAGACCCTGCTGAACACAGTTATAACATTGGATTTTAAAGTAGGAGGTTCCTCTCAGTAGATAGCAGTTACGTTCCAGCTAATACAGGACAGTTGTATTTTTCAGTGATAGCAGCTAAATACAGATCTAGAGTGCAATAAATATAATATGTGCCTTCAGAAAGTATTCATACCTCTTGACTTATTACATATTGTGTTAGAGCCAAAATGTATTAAATATATGTTTTTGTTTTTAGAGATCTTTGCAAGTGTATTGAAAATGAAATACAGAAATCTCTTTTACATAAGTATTCACACCCATGAGTCAATACTTCGTATACGCACCGTTGGCGGCAATTCAAATGTAAAATGGAGCTGGAGAAGAAGGCTGACATTGTACGTGTTCCCAACCGATTGTGTTTTTTGTTTGTTTCTTTGAGTTGTTTGTAACTTATTTTTTTACAATGTTGCCGCTACTGTCTTTTATGACCGAAAATAACTTCTGGACATCAGGACTGAAATTACTCACCACGGACTGACAGAATCATTTTTTCCCCCTTAAAAGCGTCCCACCTACTCAACAGCCATTGGAATCCCGTGGCGCGATATTCAAATACCTTAGAAATGCTATTACTTCAATTTCTCAAACATATGACTATTTTACACCATTTTAAAGACAAGACTCTCGTTAATCTAACCACACTATCCGATTTCCAAAAGGCTTTACAACGAAAGCAAAACATTAGATTATGTCAGCAGAGTACCAAGCCAGAAATAATCAGACACCCATTTTTCAAGCTAGCATATAATGTCACATAAACCCAAACCACAGCTAAATGCAGCACTAACCTTTGATGATCTTCATCAGATGACACTCCTAGGACATTATGTTATACAATACATGCATGTTTTGTTCAATCAAGTTCATATTTATATAAAAAACCAGCTTTTTACATTAGCATGTGACTAGCATGTGACTAGCATTCCCACCGAACACTTCCGGTGAATTTACTAAATTTCTCACAATAAACGTTCACAAAAAACATAATTATTTTAAGAATTATAGATACAGAACTCCTTTATGCAATCGCGGTGTCCGATTTTAAAATAGCTTTTCGGTGAAAGCACATTTTGCAATATTCTGAGTAGATAGCCCGGCCATCACGGGCTAGCTATTTTGACACCCACCAAGTGTGGTACTCACCAAACTCAGATTTACTATTAGAAAAATTGGATTACCTTTGCTGTTCTTCGTCAGAATGCACTCCCAGGACTTCTACTTCAATAACAAATGTTGGTTTGGTTACAAATAATCCATAGTTATATCCAAATACCGGCGTTTTGTTCGTGCATTCAAGACACTATCCGAAGGGTAAAGAAGGGTGACGCGCCCGACGCGTTTCGTGACAAAAAATGTCAAAATATTCCATTACCGTACTTTGAAGCATGTCAAACGCTGTTTAAAATCAATTTTTATGCGATTTTTCTCGTAAAAAAGCGATAATATTCCGACCGGGAAACCCTGTTTTCGTTCAAAGACGAAAAAATAAAAACATGGTGTCGGCTCGTGCACGCGCCCCAGTCTCATTGTTCTCAGATCGACCACTATCCAAATGCGCTACTGTTTTTCAGCCATGGCCTGCAAAGTCACCATTCAACGTTCTGGCGCCTTCTGAGAGCCTATGGGAGCATTAGAAAATGTCATGTTATGCCAGAGATCCCCTGTTTTGGATAGAGATGATCAAGAAGGCCAATAAATAGTCAGAGAGAGCGCTTCCTGTTTGGAATCTTCTCAGGTTTTGGCCTGCCAAATGAGTTCTGTTATACTCACAGACACCATTCAAACAGTTTTAGAAACTTTAGGGTGTTTTCTATCTATATAATTATATGCATATTCTAGTTACTGGGCAGGAGTAGTAACCAGATTAAATCGGGTACGTTTTTTATCCGGCCGTGCAAATACTGCCCCCTATCCCCAACAGGTTAACGAGTCTGACGAGCCCGACGCAAATTATATACTGCTTTCTCAGGAATAGGCCCAGATTTGCGTGAAGAGGCGGCAGAGAAAAAGGGCCAGAGGAGGGGCTGCCTTCTGAGAATTTGATGGCGATTGAATAAACCCCCACTTCCTTCTATTCTGCTAGCAAACGTGCAATCTTTAGAGAATAGAATCGATGACCTATGCAGAAGATTAAACTACCAACGGGACATTCAAAACTGTAAAAATCTTATGCTTCACAGAGTCGTGGCTGAACGACAACACTATCAACATACTGGTTGTATGCTGTACCGGCAGGGTTGAACAGCGTCATCTGGTAAGACAAGGGGTGGTGGAGTGTGTATTTTTGTAAATAACAGCTAATGCACGATATCGAAGGAAGTCTTGAGCTATTGCTCACCTGAGGTAGAGTATCTCATGATAAGCTGTAGACCACAGTATCTACCTAGAGAGTTTTCATCTGTATTTTTTGTAGCTGTTTACATACCACCACAGACTGAGGCTGGCACTAAGAAAGCATTGAATGAGCTGTATTCCGCCATAAGCAACAAGAAAACGCTCACCTAGAGGCAGCGCTCTTAGTAGCCAGGAACTTTAATTCAGGGAAACTTAAATCCGTTTTACCTCATTTCTATCAGCTTGTTAAATGTTCAACCAGAAGGAAAAATACTCTGGACCACCTTTACTCCACACACAGAGACGCATACAATAGCTCTCCCACGCCCTCCATTTGGCAAATCTGACCATAATTATATCCTCCTGATTCCTGCTTACAAGCAAAAATTAAAGCAGGAAGCATTAGTGATAAGATCAATAAAAAAGTGGTCAGATGAAGCAGATGCTAAGCTACAGGACTGTTTTGCTAGCACAGACTGGAACATGTTCTGGGATTCTTCTGATGGCATTGAGGAGTACACCACATCAGTCATTGGCTTCATCAATAAGTTCATCGATGACGTCGTCCCCACAGTGACTGTACGTACATACCCCAACCAGAAGCCATGGATTACAGGCAACATCCGCACTGAGCTAAAGACTAGAGCTTGCACTTTCAAGGAGCAGGATTCTAACCCGGAAGCTTATAAGAAATCCCGCTATGCCCTCTGACGAACCATCATTCAGGCAAAGCGTCAATACAGGACCAAGATCAGCTGCACCATCAAGAGCATCCTGACTGGTTGCATCACTGCCTGGTATGGCAACTGCTCCGCCTCCGACCGCAAGGCACTACAGAGGGTAGTGCGAACGGCCCAGTACATCACTGGGGCCAAGCTTCCTGCCATCCAGGACCTTTATACCAGGCCGTGTCAGAGGAAGGCCCTAAAAATTGTCAAAGACTCCAGCCACCCTAGTCATAGACTGCACCAAGTCAAGGTCCAAGAGGCTTCTAAACAGCTTCTACCCCAAGCTATAAGACTCCTGAACACCTAATCAAATGGCTACCCAGACTATTTGCATCCCCCCCTTTACACCTCTGCTACTCTCTGTTTTTATCATCTACGCATAGTTACTTTAATAACTCTACCTACATGTACATATTACCTCAACTAACCGGTGCCCCCGACAATTGACTCTGTACCGGTACCTCCTTGTATATAGTCTTGCTATTGTTATTTTACTGCTGCTCTTTAATTACTTGTTACTTTTATTTCTTATTCTTATCCGTATTTTTTTAAACTGCATTGTTGGTTAAAGGCTCGTCTACACCTGCCGTATTAAACTGCATTGTTGGTTAAGGTCTACACCTACTGTATTCAGTACATGTGAATAATAATTGTATTTTATTACAGCTTTAAGTCGTCTTGGTTATGTCTGTATCAGCTTTACATATCTGGATTCTGGGATTTTCTCCCATTCTTCCTTGCAGATTTTCTGAAGATGGGGAATGGAGGTGAACAGCAATCGTCAAGTCTTTCCACAGATTTTCAATGGGATTCAAGTCTGGGCTTTGACTGTGTCACTGAAGGACTTTCACATTCTTGTTCTGAAGCCATTCCAGCGTTGCTTTTGTTGTATGCTTGGGGTTATTGTCCTGTTGGAACATAAATCTTCGCCCCAGTCCAAGGTCATTTGCATTCTGAAGCAGGTTCTCATTCAGGATTTGCCTGTATTTAGCTCCATTCATTGTTCCCTTTATCCTTATCAGTCTCTCATTCCCTGCCGCTGAAAAGCATCCCCTTAGCATGATGCTGCCACCACCATGATTCACGGTAGGGATGGTGTTAGACGAGTGATGAGCTGTGCCTGGTTTTCTCCAGACATTGCGCTTTGCATCCAAGCCAAACAGTTCCCTTTTTGTCATCAGACCACAGAATATTTTGCCTTCTTTCAGTATTTCACGTGACATTGTGCTAACTCCAGGCATGCTGTCATGCGCCGTTTTCTCAGGAGTGGCTTCCGTCTGGCCACTCTTCCAGAAAGCCTAGATTAGTGAAGTGCTGTAAAGACTGTTGTCCTTCTGGCATATTCTCCCATCTCAGCCAAGGAACTCTGTAGTTCATTCGGTTCTTGGTCACCAAGGTCCTTCTTGCCCGGTTGCGCACACGGCCAGCTGTAGGCAGAGTCTGGGTAGTTCCATATTTTTCAGTTTCCCAATGATGGAGACCACACTCTAGAAATGATTTTATGTCCTTCTCCAGATATACGCCTAATGACAATTCTCTCGGAGATCTACGGACAGTTCCTTGGACTTCATTGTATAGTTTCTGCTCTGGCATGCACTGTCAACTAGGCTTGGGTGATATCCAGATTGTCAAACCAACCTTGTGCCATACCTGGATATTCAGTAATACCGGCACTGAACACAAGGGTGCTATTTTAAACCCCACAGCCTTTGTAAACCCAAACGTTAGCAATGCTAACAAGTACATGTAAAATCCCATAGAGAATGCTAACTAAATGCTAATGAGTGCATAGCGAACATTTTATACACGATATCTAGCTGGCAAACATTTCGTTGTGAATTCCATACTGTAACTAGATGACCTGGTGCATGCTGCACAACAGTGAGTGACTCACAAGGCACCGGTCTCTCGTCATTGTGTGCATGTAAACAAACACCACGTGACGGAGGACTATCGGTAAGCTTCATAATAAAAGATTATGTGACAGGTGAAATGGAAAATGCGATCTCCTAACATATTGCACAAGTTGACTGCAGGTATTTACATAAAATGTAGCTACAAATATTCAAATGAATAAAAATACTTGAAAGAACTAGTTAACGGTATTGAAA